>NC_140912.1:23446213-23856213 GCF_045865225.1 Trachurus japonicus
ATATCACCAAAAGCAGCTCTCACCAGCATCTTAACAACTAACCTCATGGAAAATACACCTACGAAAAAACCCACTCAATAAAAACAGTCAAATAAGAACCACATTAAAATCTCACAGTTTCAGGTTCTTGTCTGTTTAGCCACAGCGAAAAGATTAAACCCTTGGGTAGTTAATGATACAGACCTGGCCAGGAGAGTCACGGCACCAGCCACCACCGGCGAAGCCACGCTGGTCCCAGACAAAGAGCG
This sequence comes from Trachurus japonicus, assembly GCF_045865225.1. NCBI lineage: Eukaryota > Metazoa > Chordata > Actinopteri > Carangiformes > Carangidae > Trachurus > Trachurus japonicus. Next base: position 23,446,462 of record NC_140912.1, read on the forward strand.
ACATCCCTCCTTCATCCCTGAGCCGCGAACTCCAGAACCATACGTGACGATATCGGGCTTGACTCGGCCGTAGCCTCCTGGCAGCTCCTGCACAGAGACGAGACACAGATACATAAAGCTGAGACTGTCTTGAGCTGTTCAAAGGTGGTTTGGTGGAAATATAAAGACACTGAGGAGCAAAAAAAAAGGTCTGCATGCTTATCAGTTTGCTATTTGAAATGATTTTGATCAGTGTTTTCAACTTGTAAAGCACTTTGTGTTGTATTTTATATGAAAGGTGCTATATAAATAAATAAAGTTTGAAGTGTAATGAACAGTGCTCTTTAAAGCTGCTTTGCAATATCTATGAAGCAGCACAGAAGGCAGATAAACACAAAAACTCTGTTTATACACACACACACACACACACACGCACGTTGGGTGTTTTCTGGACAGCAAAGACTAAAGCTGTAATTCAAAATTTTAAAATAGCTCTTATTCACACGCTTAAATGCATGTTCACGTCCAGTTGGTGTCATTACGCCAACACAAAGCAGTCACAGGACTCTGCTCCTGCTCTAAGCTCTGCTATTGTTAAAAATACAGGCATCAGAGGTGGAGTGGATATGTGGTGATGACTTCCAGCAGGAGGTATCCTACAGGAACAGGAGCTAGGGTTGGAGCAGAACGCAAAAAAAAAAAGAAAAACGACTCCAGAAGATCTTAAACGGCTTTGATGCATTCAATTTGGAGAGTGGAGTGGGTGAGCGAGGGCCTTTTCATGGCTGGCTGACGGTGGCTGAGAGCTGACTGGATCAGAGAGTGCAGTCTTAATAAGATTTCAAGGCAGATGTCTGCTTTCGGCTACGACTGATAATAAAAGTGGTGTGTGTGTGAGTGTGTGTAAGAATCTGGCTGGGATGGGATGGGATGTGGATGAGGGATCCCGGAGCCTACGGTACGGTCGACTACCTCGGAAAGCGCAGAGTAGATCTTGGAAGTAGATGTCTGCCCTAAACCCTGATAAACGTTGTGGCAGTGTTTCCGTGTCAGGGCGTGTGGAAGAGTGTTTGTTCCCGCAGTATAGCTCACCCAGGTGGTCATGCCTCTCGAGGAAAACCTGGCAATGTTGTCCTCAAAGTCGATCCCTCCGACCCCAATCACATCCATCTGGTCTGCTGGGTTGTTCAGCGTGCTGGGGGGTGGGAAAATTACTATATGGTTCATAAGACTTAAAAGAACAGTTCACATTTTCATCACAGAAACATGAAAGTGAAACAAAAAGTCTCTCTTTACTGTTGTGTCCTTTTAATGATTTTTTTTTTTTTTTTTTTTAACACAAGAGGAAGAGTCAGCAGATGTTCAGCCGGGTCATAAAACCCAGTTGGCCTGGGGGTCATTTAGATAATTAAAACAGTCAAAATGGTCTTGTAGAAGTCAGCATTTTTGTAGAACTTAATAGTGATTTCATTAAATTAAACAGAGAGATTCATCTACAATGAAAACACTTAAAAATGTGTAAAAATATCCATGATATGGCCACAACAACACATAGAAAACTGAGAAACTTGAGGTGAGACTGAGCAACTTTTAGCAAACAGCACCCACTCCTAATTATGGCAAAACTCTACTGTTGTTTCACATTTAGACAAATTCTAAGCAATTCAGAGAGGTCAAAGGGTCAACAAACTGACTCAGTCATAAAACTATATTTTTCTCAAGTTTACCAACAAAAGTAAACAGTCATTACTAAGCTAGATCATACCAGATGCAACCATGCAAGGTTGTAGCAGTAAAGCTCCTGTGTGTACTGAAATTATGCATTTTATAGCTTCTGAGTTTAACCTCTATTACACAATGTCCTTTTACTGAACTAAGACATTTAACAGACATGTGTACTTGAATTGTTTTGCTATTTTTGTTTTGCCGACTTTAGCAGCAGTCGCCTTCACCTTCGTTATAATTAATAATAATAATTCATTTATTTTGTATAGTGCTTTTCAATGACCCAAAGACGCTTTACATACAGAAAGAAGAACAAGGGGAAAGACAAATACAGAGAACACATACTATAAGTATGAATGCCACTGTTTAGAGCGGTTAGCATACCCATATAGAGGTCCATCGTTGCCGATAGCAGAGACCATGATCACCCTGTTGGCAGTGAGCTCCCACACCTGTCAGACGAGAAAATGACCCAAATTAGCAAGGGGAAAATAGACCAAATGGGTTACATTTAATTAGTAATTGTGATTTATTTTACTGGCACGGCAATAAGGTCACTTAGAGAACAAAGCACTCTGAATCCGGTGCACTTCAGCCCTTTGCCAAGAGGATTTCCAGAGGCACAGATCTTGTCACAACAACTAATGCGAGTGCTTCTTTCACACTGTACACTTAAATCTTAATAATATCCAGAGCCAAAAGCCTGTCGTTTAATACACGATTTACAATAATCCCCATTAATCAGGGAGAAGCTTTGCAGCTGACAGATAGATATGTTCACATACAGTGTTACATGTTGCTGTTGTGCTCATCTGTGAGCAGAAAACACTTCACACAGCAGAGTTCATGCAGTGCCAAGCACGTCAAAGCCTGGTCCGACCCATTCACGGTGACAGTTGAGCTGCTTATTGTGCAGCGTGTTACTACATTGTGAACAAGGGTGTAACGTAGAACAAGGAAGGGTGGGGCTTAGGAGCTATTTTTTACGCCTAAACAAACATCAAAACATCAGCTCACAGTTGACCTGGTTAAATATCAAACTCGTCCATATGCTTCCATGTTACAGCATTATTGTTTTGTGCAGCTCTATCACCTTATCAACGAAGGGGTGGTCCATGAAGTCAGGCCCACCGATGCTGAGGTTAAGAACATCAATCTTCTTCAGGATGGCGTAGTTAAAAGCATCGAGGAACCATGAAGTGTATGAAACCTGGGAGGTTGGGGAGAGACAAGCATCCAAATCACATTTTAATCTTGAGATTTTTATAAATTATTATTATTATAGAGCTTTTTTGGTGTTGGGCCAGACAATATAAAAACAGTGTTAACAGCTGCACTGGAACACATTAAATAAAGAGCAGCTGTATCATAAAATAGATGAATATAAATAAAGATTGAAGACAATGGATAGACTGGATGACAGTGTTTGAATAGAGGGGAATTCAGAAATATTTTAAAAATACATCAAATAGGATTGATATCACTTTTGTCAACCTGCAAACACAATTTATGCTCACTCATGAGCATGTTCTGCCTGAGTTTGGTCTCTAAAAGGTTTATAAAATTTCTTTAACTTCTTTAGCTTCTATGTTTCTTTGTGCTTTTATTCATTTCTCCATTAATATTTAGTAACACTTATTGACTTATTGTTGTGCGGTGGACATGTGCTTACCTGGTTGTTGGTGAAAACTCTGAAGATGTGCAGCTCCGAGTCAGGAGCAAAGCCCTGACACTCCCTCATACTGGCTATAACTCCTGCCACAAATGTACCATGACCGAGGCCTGAAAGAACAAAACAAAGAGGTTGATCATTATCTGTCTCTCTTTTCCACTCCCAACTTACACACCCTGGAGTTGCATAAAGCAGACACCCACTTGGGTTAAACCATATCAGTACCAATCATCAGCAATAACAGTTAAAGGGATAGTTCAACATTTTGGCAAAGTAGCCCATTGCCATAATCCCTATAGTCATAGCAGTAGGTTCGTTACCTTTAATTGTCGGTGCAAGCTATTTTTAGAACGGTGGAGCAGAGCCGTGAGCTGCTCAGAGCTACGCTACGGAGGCTCATGGGATTTCTTGGTTTCCCCTCATCAAATTCATCAAATACACAATCCAATATGGCAATGGGCCAATTTGCCAAAATGTTGAACTATCCCTTTCACACAAACATCTTTATCATCAAGCCTTTCATGTCATCATCATCATCATCACATTCCTCCTCCTCCTCTTTCTCACCATCATCCAGTGTCTTCTCATTAGTCCAGTTGGTTCTCTCTTTCACATTCTTGAAATGCGGATGTTTCTCACTCAGGCCGGTATCAAACACTGCAACCTTCACACCAGAGCCTGCAAACATACAAGGGCCAACGTTACATCAGCTCCTCAAGCACCGCAGTCACTTACTAAACTGAGAATATTAGTCACTTGCATCTTTTATTAGAAGCAGCTCTTCGTGCTCTCATTACACTTTATGAAATTGGGAAGCAGATGTTCACTAAACCGAGAGGTCAAAAGGTCAACGTCTTACCGGTGTGCCCCATCTGCCAGAGGACGTCTGCCTGCAGGATCTGGGCGACTTGGCGAGGTATGGCCCGTAGCAGACGCCGGCTGGAGTGGCGACCGGTGGCGTGCCAGAAACCCGAACCGAGTGACAGGCTGGTCCGTCTGAAAGGGCGGGATGACTGCCACGACTGCGTCCCACGGGTGGCGTTGCAGGGTGCAGCGGGTTCAGGCGCTGCGGACACACGGGACAGGACTAACCGTGTTAACAGCAGGACTAAAACTATGATAACAAAGGTCTTGTACATCCAGGACTCAATAAAATCTATTATGGATACATCTCACTTACAGTCTAGCATTATACATCAGAGTCCCTCCTCATTAGCATGTCCTGACACTGCTGCTAATGTATCCCCTTATGCACATAGTAAAATCTTCTGTTAACTTACTGCTGAGCCCTCACTTTAAGTCTCTCTCTCTTACATTCTATCTCTTTCTCCTCTCGCCTCTCCCCCCTCCCTCCCTATTTCCGATGATGTGCTATGAAGTGAGGCCGATCACACCGGGCTCATTTGAACTAATCTTATCACAATTTGCCGCATTTGGACAGAACAAATTATCATTAGACCGGGCAGCGGAGCCCTGAGGGGACATTTTATGCCTTTAAGTTGGAGTGAAGCGCAGAGGCGAGGTTCTTCTCTTCCCTCCCAGTTAATTACCTCGGCAGGTAGATGCTTCAAGTTTTCACAAGTTCAGCTCCAAGTTCTCAGACATGACACTGACTGCACCACACGGCGCATTTCACGCTAGCGCTAAAGTTCAAGTCTTATCTAAAGACAAATCTACATTCTTTGGAGGTAAAATAAAAATAGACACTACAGCCACTTCAAAACCACTTAACCCCACAGGCAACCACAAGTTCTTGTTTGTTTTAACCCAAATATCGACCAATACCATTACCAACACATTATGATCTCCGTGTACAGCTATACTACTATTTGTATATACACTACTCACAAAAAGTTAGGGATATTTGACAAGAATATCGCTATAAAAAGTTCATGCTACAGTGATATTCTATCATGAAAGTAGGCCTTTTAATGCAATTGTAATTTCTTTATCTCAAACAAAACAGTGGTGGCTATAGCACAACAAAAATCTCAGTGTCTCAATAACTTGATCAATTTGATCAAAGTGTTGTCTTAGTCTCATGATGTCAAAATTTGAACATTGTGGAGAGGAGAGGGAGAGAGAAGAGGACTGTCTACAGATTGCCCTTGAACCAGAACATTTAGTGGTTCAATGACAACTGAACCACTAAATCAGACGCTGCTTGTGATTTTTGTGGTTAATCACCTTGTTAGAGAACAGCATGTTATTCAATAAGTACTGAAACATTGAACAATTGGACATGTGCATTCAAAAGTTTAGCGAAGGTTAAATTAAGTTCACCTGTAAAGGTTATAGTGCATTTAAGGTGCATTCTGAAATGTAATCCAAAAGCCAAACATCCCTAACTTTTTGTGAGTAGTGTATATATATGCTGCTGTGCATCAATTTCAGTCTGTAAGACTGTAAAAGAACGTCACTTTTAAAGAAACCCAGGAAATAAAGGTTTTTTCATGGCCTGCACCTAGCCTCCATACTGATATGGCTTGTGTACATGCAGACTGGGGGCACAGTGAAGTCTTTCATCCGGTGCCAGGCGCAGGGCGTGCACCCCTGTCCAGGCAAGCCCCACCACACTGACTCACCTCTGCTCCCTCCCAGGGTGAACAAACACAGACATTCTCTGTCCTTCCTCCCATCCCCCAACATCACACACACACAAAAACACACACACACTCACACCACCCGGCATCGACACCCCCAAGTTGTTGGCCTGCGCTGCAAATTAAGATATACAATCCCCTTTCTGCACCGCAAACACAGCGTGGAGAGAAATGCATCCTCTGACTCCACAAACAAAAGAGATATTCTGAGAAGTGTAGCAGACAAACAGCTTTCTGTGCTATTCAGAGTTTTGTATTTCTTGGGTGTGCCAACCCCAGAGCTCCTCCTGAGACGCCTTTTCCCCCCCAACACAATGACACCACATTAGCAGACTTACAGGGAATGTATTTTAGCGTGCGGAACACTTTGCGTTGCGGCGTAACCCTCTTGATGTAAGGGTGGTCCTCCAAGGTCAGCAGACTGCTGGGCGACGCCTGACGGATGTGGACCAGCTCGAAGTCGCTGGGGAAGTCGGAGGCTGGGTTTTCTCTGGGAACGATGTGCCACTCTAGAGGTCGGTCGCCGGCGTTCCTCAGGGCGCTGCTGATGTACAGGCTGCGAGCTTTGGCCGAGAAATACCCTGTAAATGCCACGATGTACTCTGGAGGAGGACAGAGAGGAGACAGGAGGACAGTTTTAAAAACAGGCAGGACATTGAGTAATGTTTCGTTTGACACTGTCCAATTAAAGAAAAGGTTTAAGCTCCTTTTTTGGCTCAACTCCACGCGTACTGATGAAGATTGCTTTAACAACATATAAGGAAAATATGCTTAAAGAATATAACACCCCCTCTTAAATTAATGAAGTTCCACAATCTAAGAAATAACTTTCAAAGTAAAGGTGTCTCTCTGTCTATTCTTATGAACAGGTTGGGCTCAGGTGGTGTTAAATCTTTCCTCTGTAAGACAATGAAACAGGTGACTGATTTAAACTGAACCAGAACTATTTATTGATTTGCTTTTCAAACAAATAAAACTTGTCAGGTTCACAGTCCTGTATGAGTGTTGATATAATACAGCACCAGGACAGGACCTGAATAGCAAGTTGTGCAGACTAGCTGGATGGTGTGTGCAAAAATGCTGAGCTCAGAACAATACACTGCCGCCTTTTTATTTGAGGTGTGACACAAGGGGTTTTGTTTCTTCAAATATGATGTTGTGGTTATATCAGCCTATCAGAAGTTCTGTGGAGAAAGGTGAACTCAAAACTCCTTAATCGAAAAGACACAAACTCCACAAAGTTGTTAACAGCTGCACAGACTCTCTCCCCTGCACACCTCACCTCTATCTACTCTATCTATCTCTCACTATGACAGCAACTCTTATTTTGAGTTCATTTACTTTGTGAAAGGTTTTTCCACTAGCGCTGCTCATACCTCCATTGTGCTGGATCGAGCACCAGTTGCTGGAGGGGACGGAGGAGGAAAAAAAAAGGAACGCGACAAGGACAAAGCAGATAAGCCTGATAACTCAATTATCCTCTGAAAACAGATGGGACAGCATATTGATATTCATTGGACAAAGGTGCATACTGAGTACCTATCAATTTGCTTACAACCTTTGCATCTCTCACTTTTCACATTTTTGTGGTGTCTCTAGTGTCTACAGTACAGCTACAGGACGGATTAAAAATGCAATTCAACAAATGAATTTTAATCACAAGTACCTAAAAAAAAAAAAAAGTTGAAGCAGCCTGATTTTGAGGTTTGACATTTAATTTCCTTCCGAATCGTTTTGCTTGATTGATTGTCGTAAAGACACAGCACCTCAAGCGTGCTCTCCAATCTCAATTACCCCAAAAAATGGGCTGTGAACTCTCTGCCATCATTAAGACGTGCTTTTTGAATTATGTGAGCCTCAGCATGACCTACATTTTATTTTCAATCAATTAAACTGACACTGTGGGATTCCTCTCTGTCATGCAGTGTTATTTAGTCTTGAGGCAATGCAATGGACTAACAGCAACTCCACAGCTTCAGTTGTGGGTGTTGGTGCTTCGTCTGCCCAGATGTGCCCTGATATTCTATGAACTTGTCTCGTGTCAGTCATTAAACTGAAACCTTTTTAAGCCCTTTTAAATTGAAAACCAGTGTTCATACCATGATCTCATTCTCAAAAGAGTGGTTACACAGGTTCAATCTACGTATTCAATCCATCTTGGCTAACCTTAGCAAAAGGATAGAAAATGGGAATCAGCTCACCTGGCTGCAGCTAAAGGTGACAAACTCTACCTACAAAGCTTATTAATTTAATAATCATATCTAGTTAGTTAAATCTGTAAAACAACAGGTTGTACAGGAGGTTATGTGTTAGGTTTTTTCTTGCCCAGGTCTCACCTATTTCTTCATATCCAATCTTCATGTTACGCTAAGCTAACACATGTATTTCCCTTTAAGATAGAAAACAAGCTCGTTTCTGATACATACTGTTGACGAGGGTGATCGGGGACTTGCTCTACTAATTTTAATGTAGCCCTTGGCTTCTTGTGCAATGAAAGCTGACCCAGATAAAAAGGACTGTGGGAGGATAGGGATGATTGAAGGTAAAAAAAAATATATATATATATTATATCAGGACAATTCTTGCCCTGACACTCCATACATTCAACATTTACACCCCTGTTGAAAGTTAATTTCATTAAATATACGTTTCTTACCATGTTCCACCACCTTAGAGGAAAACTCCAGCTTAAGGGTTAACTGGGAGCAGTTGGAGCCAGATGACGAAGGGAGGGGGTCCGAGTTGGAGGCATGTTCGGAGCCCGATCGGGCCCCTCCCGTTGACTCCATCCCAACTTCAGGCAGAAAGCCAGACAGCAGCCCCAGAAGCATGGATGCCCACAGAGGTAACAGGATCATGGTGAGTTGAGAAGTAGCGCAAACCATCAGTTTCACCAGGCGAACTTTAAAGTTGCAGTGAGCAGCAGGCGCGCTGTTTCAGATGAAAAAATGGGCAGTTAAAACCTGGATCCAGGTTCAGGGGTTGGGACAAAGCATTTCAGGTCCAGAGCTCTAAAAATGAGTCCATACTGCAAACAGCCTGAGCAGCTAAATTAATTTCTTTCTGCGTTTTCTCTCCATGGTGGTAGTCCAGTGAGGAGGTCAGTGGCACTGCCAGAGTAGGAGCATAGCAGCCATGATGAAACCGGAGGAGGCAACCAGCAGGAACAGTGGATGGATGGCAGGATGGATGGGACCAGTAATAGAGAAGATCCTGGTGCCAACTGAGAGGTTCAGTACAGTCCTGGTTTTATTTCTAGAAAAAGAAAAAGGACAAACCAAACAACGGTTATAACTAGAAATTTGGAACAAAGCTCACTGATTAAAATAATCGAATTACATTAGTGTAGTTCAAATACAATAAACAGGAGTGATGAAAGCTCTCTGATAGAACAACATCTACCAGCACTTTCAAAACCTCCTTCTACACCGAGAAACATTAATTCCCATCACTTGAGATTAATGGCAAATTGATTTTTGACCCAGTGCAAACACATACTTTGATGGGTGTGGAATCAAGTCTCCATTAGTTTCACAGCTGTGTTTGCAAAACAATCTGCATCTGATGGCAGAAATCCAAGATCCAGATTAGAGCCCAACCAGGGTGTTGCTTTGAGGTCAGTTTTCCAGCAATCAATATTTAAGAATAATGAAAATACAATAACAACTAATCATCAGATTTATGCTTACTTTAAAATTTGCACATACACATTTTTTTTCCGCAATGAATCTGTAAATTTAACCATCCGACCACCAGGGCAGATTGTAAACACTGAACTGTAAAGCTACCTGGAAATCTAATCACCCTATTGTTGAGAAATAAAGGTAAAACCCAAGTAAAACAAATATATCAAAGTGAACTTATGCTGACTAAGTTTAATTTGGCAAACGTGTGTATTTTTATTGCTAAGAGGACAGTCAGTTAGGCTCACACGCATAAACTACATGGCTAAGCACATACGGTGTGTGGGCAATATACATAACGACACAACCTATAAACATTTATTGCTGAATTTTACAGCACGGCTATTATTTCCTTTTGCATTATCATCCATATCTTCAATATACTATCAGCCCAACTATATCAGTCGGACTGAAATTCTTACTCAGTTGTTTTGTTATGTGTTTGAAATCTGCTGCCGAGTGATAATCAAAGTGCTTGAAAAGATAACAATAACAATCGAGTTTCCCATACAGCATCAAGGTTTAAGTAAACAACATCATGTCGGCTTTGTTTCCATCTCTATGCCCTCATGCAGTGTTCACGGCTTCCTCTGTTCTGCCAAGGGGAAGGAAGGGAGGAGCTGGGCCGAGATGATGATGAGATGTACAGTGTGGTGTTAACCTCTCCTTCCTCATTTAAAAACAGATAGTTCAGTTTATTTTGTCAGTGGGGTTGTCTGAGGTACAAATGGTGTCTTGTTTTGAGATGAGACTTGTCGGCAGCGAAAATACACTGTTAGTTTGGGCACGTTCACAGCTGTTCATCACTTGCATCTCTACGCGCTGGTGTGGCTAACCAGGGGAGAGCAGAGAGCCGTCGACTGCAGATATTGTACTTAGGGGCCATTTGTACCTCATACAATCTCACTTCAAAAAAAGCTGAACTATCCCTTTAACCACTCATGAAGAACATGAGGTGCTAGATACAGCACATACACTGAGATAAAGCTTTATCTTACCTGCAAGGATGACATGGTGTGTATAGCAATGAAAAAAAAATCAACAACAACCAGCCACAGGCTCAGCAAAGTTAAGTCAGCAGCAAATAACTCACAAAACTGCCAAGAAGCAAAAGTTTCATCAAAGATTGTTTTGCTATCTACCGTTCCAGGGAGGCAGCACAGACACGCTACAGATGCACAGAAAGACCAACCATTACAGGCTGCTACAACTGATCTGAAACTGCATGTGTTATACGACTCTCTACCCCACACACTCACACTCACACAACTGCATATCCTCCGGGGCTGCATCAAAAAGGAAATTCTTCTAGGCAGGTACGGGATCATTTCCCCCTGTCCCCAGGCTTGGACAACCCAGTAATATAATACACATCAATAGATAGATACACACCAGCAAGACATAAAGGCATGCACACACATACACACACAAACCAGTAAAAAAAACACAACAACACAATAGCCCATGCAAACCAGCTCCAGGCCGACTGAGGGTCCGGCCCAGGTTACATAAGATGACCTCCCTTCCTGCAGGGCCTGCAATAGCCTGTCCATAACATTGTTTGTTTAAACACATCTTACAGAGATGTTTATGTTTCAGCTCGGCCTGTCTCAGTTATTACATAATCACCCGATCGCAGTGATTTTAGACTGTTATCATTTTTGCATAATCGTTAAAATCGTTTACATTCATCTGTATAAAAACAGCTGGATGAAACTGAGGTTTGACTGTTCTTTCGATGACATCACCACAAGTGTTTACCTCAAGGTGCATAATTTCTAATATTCATAACCGCATTTCAATCAGCATCTATCATATTTAGTTGCAAACCCTTAAGTCAAACAGAAATGCACTTTTTATTTTATTCATATGTTCCAACTTTTAATGCCAATAAATGGCTCTTCTTCTTCATAAGGTCTATGTGTATTATTAAACTATGTTAACGATATAGTGGCATAAAATGATCAGAAGAAGATTTAATCGTTTTAATCGTCAACTCAAATTTCACGATTGTGACAGCTCTAGTTTCAGGATTCACTCATCCCCTTCCCCATGATTTGGGGGGAAAATAAACCTTAAAATAACTCACTCAGTTACTGTTAGTTCACTGTGGAGCAGCTTCTCCCTCTTTGCTGCTGTACAGAGCACGTGTTCAACATGTTTCAGAGCTGCATGTGCAGCTATGCACTAAACAGTATGCGTATGTGTGTGTGCATTCTTACATGGTCCGTCTGTTTAATTTTAGGCAGTCAAAAACTCTATTGTCAGGCTGTTATTAAAATCAAACAAAACTGTTTGTGTGCTACCTACGAGTTAGTTCAACAGTGAGGCACAAACAAGCAGATTCACAAGGCTCAGTAGTGTCTATGTCCAGATAACATATAGAGCCATGGTATACTTGTGGTACTGATATCTAAACCTGCTTTAGTTGTAACTATGAAGTCAACTGAGTTTAACTTATCTTGCCTGGTCCTCCTGATGCTCACATCTTTTCTATGACGGCCACTGTAAATATTACTAATGAAAGCCTTTCAAGTTATTGGATTAGGAGTATTATGGTCATTGTGTGACAGATTTTAAATGTGCAGAGGAAGCCTTTTGTTACAGCACTGAGCTGTTAATTATGCAGTGTGTGTCCCCCTGGGGATTACAAAAAAAAAACCAACTTGAATATTTGTCAGAAATGATACAATATCCCCATCTTTACTTTCATGTTGTGTGTATGTGTGTGTGTGGGCACACACCTCCCCCTGCTTAGTCTTAATGACACGGTAGATAAAACCTTCAGATACGGGCTTGCACAAGTGAGTCAAGTGTAGACAATTTAATTAAAAGCCCCTGGCTGGTCTGGTCTGGTCTAACAGGAGGGGTCTCAATCACTAGTTCCGGCTCAGGGCAGGATCCAAGTCTCTGATAGAAAACAATACAGCTAATCACCACTGGTTTTGACCCAGGGCTGTAAAAATAGTCCAACTGGTTAGGGCAGGGCTGTAAAAGACAGGCTGGGACCACTTGTGTCAATATAACAACCAAGCCACAAAAGTGGCATCATACCTCAGGGCAAGCACTGATTAGTAGCTAGAGAAAAAGACCCCCACCCCCAATCAAAGGAAAGTATCAATCACTGCAGAATCTGCCTGGACACAAAGCACAAAACAACCCCACTACTACCAATGTTTAACCAATGGCATCCACATCTGCTCTACGTAAGTTAGTGGTCATGGTTAACTCCTTGAGCAAATCCAATTCAATGCAAAATACACGGACGTCTGGAGTGTCCATGGTTTACATTACCGGGTGCATAAAGGACCCAGTGTTGTTACAAGGATTTAACAACGTTACACACAATTTCACCCTCTCGACGGGACCAAAAGTGTGAATAACAAATTGTTGCTTCCAGGCGCAATAAAACCTGTGTTCATAAAACGTAATCTTACACATAATTATCTAAGTCAATCAACAAAACAAAGCCGTGCAGCCACATAAAAGTAACGATTTCATCAGTATAAACATTGCAGTAAGCCTTAGCAAACATATGCTGGGGGGGCTACGTCTAAACATCTATTGGAAGGACAGTTATTTCCTATTTTTTTTAACATCGCCATTAAATAATTATTCGAAATGGTTTAAAACACGAGTTAAATGTCGGGGACACATCTGAAACGGGTTTTTGTAAACAAGGAGATTTTTTGGAGCAAGCAGTCAATCACATGTATAGCGTTAGCTAGCTAGCTTATCAGTATTTTTCAGTATCTGCTGGTGTCTCGTGTGCTCCAATAAATAATACTCACCGAGTTGAGTCACGTCTCACACTTGTGTGTATCAAAAAAGCAGGTCTGTGTCGTTTTACACTCCGTTTATTGATCTGTTGCTATTTATTTGGTGGCTACTTATCGTCCCTCGAACAAAAGCTAGCAGCAGCAAACTCACTAAACGTTACAGCCGCAGCGGACCACTGACGTCTGGTTACTGAGGGGCGCCTGGTTTGGTTGGATCCTCCCATTTAAAAGCCAAACTCCTTATACATTTCACACAATACAACTCTTTAAAAGGACGATTATTTTTTATATAATTTATGTATTATCCATATCTATTACCACCTACGTAATAAAATTGACCTTTCGATCAATTTTCACGTGTGCACCTTAGATCGTAGTGTGTGAAGCTTGTTCCATACCTGGCAACCCAAAAGGACCCGAGCTACCGCTTTAGCCAAGCCTCCCCGGTCACGTTGCGTTGCTGCCAGCAGTGGGCGCTGTTTGCCGTCAGGAAACAGAGGCTTAAATAAAACGTACAGTATCCGCATCATTATTACAACAGGTCCACAACACATTAGGACAGGGGGTTTCAACGTTTTTCTGGCCCGAGACCCCCAAACTGATGGAGGGATTGATTAGGGACCCCCTACTATACTGTATGAAATGGTGTTTTTCTTATATTAAACTCTACACAGGTTTGTGCATTGGATAAGCTATTCACATAATACACAGTCAACACAGGTTCATATCCATGTTTTTATTTTAAACATGGAAACTACAACGAGTAGGGGGGGGCGTCCCACTGGCATTTATAAACACACCTTGTTGTTAAGTGATACCAATGCCAATATCAACAATGTCAATTTGATCCATTAATTTGTGTATAAAACGTAAATAATAAAAACGTATAGTACTCATGGCTACCTAAATGTATTTCCTTCAATAATAGTCTTCAGCTCATATAAGTGTTACAACTTAAAATGTAAACATGTTTATAAATGTACTTTCTTCCACCACTCTTTGTAGATAATGTTCCACATTTCACAAATCACAAAGCCAGATACTGTCGGTCATTCCCAAACTGTAGCCTGTACATGAAATTTCAAAATGTTTGGTTAAATCATTAGGGGCCCTATTATCCACTCACAGTATTAGTGATAGCTGCTTTTTGATTTTTTTGGAGTAATGAAGAGCTGAAGACATCTGAATGCCATTTTTACTGTCTGTGCAACTGAGTGGTTTTTGCTCATTTACTAAAAACTACAAATCTTGAAGCTGCAGTAGACTTTTCACCCACTTGGGGTCAGAACATCTCCACTTCAGGTTGACACACAGTACAGCATGTTGGCCATAGACCCTTTATCTATAGTTTGAGGCATGTTTGTAGCCATATTATAAATGAAAAAACATTCACTCTTATTTTAGCTCTGTTTTGAAAAAAATATCTGCCATTAGATGGTGGGTATTTTTTTCAGCTGGTTTCTAATGGTGTTTGTTAGCTGCTTGGTGCACATAATGTGGCAAACAGTTTGATAATTTAGCTTTTGCGACAGGGCCTGCTGATAAAATAGAATTAAAAATAGCTACAAGGGGTTTTATTCATTAATGCTGACCATTTCCAATCCATGATAATGAATCAAGACCAGCTTTGAACAAACCTAAAAATAAACTAGTTCAACAGAATGTGCTGTCAATGCTTACTCATTAAAAAAAACTAATTTTTTGAATCTGTTGGTTAAATCACAAACATGACTCCTTCCAGAGAAGAAAATTGTGTAAAACTCCAAACAAACACAGTCCGACAGGTCAGGTTTGGGGGTTTTTTTATTGGCACATACAACTCACCTTTTAAAAAAATAAAAAAGTTAATGGTAGAAGAATCAACGTGTTATTCATTCTGACACAGTAACAAAACATGAACAACTGTTTTCAGGTAACAGTGTTGAGTTGGCTACTTCATTTAGGACAGCATTTATATAAAATCACACATGTATATATTTAAAAAACAAACACACAAAATGAAAATGTGCTGACATTCTGCAAACCTGCTGATGAACTGATTTGGTTATTCATTGAATATTGTACACAACAGGTACTCAACATTTCTGCAGACTAATTCAACCACTGCATTTCCTTTGAGTCCAAATGATTACTTTGTGACTGCGATTCTTATATCCGACAATTGAAAACAGGTTAAAAATGTTTATTTCACAAAGATGCTATGCTCTAAAAGAACTAACTACCAGAATTAAGGCTACCTCATAATACTCTATGTTGCAGGAAATATGACACTTTCATGTGATACTTCACCCAAAATCTGTCTTTAAATGTGACTACCACAGGTAGCAGGAAACAACAGAGATTTTAAATGCTACTTTTCCATTTGACATTAAAAAGACACATTTTGGGTCAAGATACGAGTGTACGGACACCAGGTATAATTTAAGCCTCACTTACAGTCTTTAAAATATAGAAAATTTACTATCACCCAAAAGGTGAGATATCAGATCAGATAACAGCAGTGGGACAAAGAAAATAAAGGTTCAAAAGGTACACTTACATCAAGGAAAAAAGAAAGAACAGCATCAGAGAGAGGACAGAGCATCCTGGAACAAGCGACGTCCAAAGGACAAAAAGAAAAGGAAAATCTGAGGTCAGCTGACATGGCTCGGTTAGGTTTCCAGTATGTGTTAAAAAGTTCACAACAACAGCACACTTTATGATTCTGGGGCAGACCACAGCAAAATTACTCTTATAAAGAAGAAAAGACCACACTGTGCCATCTGATTTACTCTAGGAGTCTTCTGAAGGGACTAACACATAAAAACACAGTGAACAGGTCCAACAAACAAAACTCAATTAAACTTTGTACACGAAGTGCTTTGCCAGATAAAAAAAAAAGAGGAAAAAACAGAAAGAAAGAAAAAGGAAAATGAGACCTACGAGAATCACTTGAGTTATGTTGTTATTTCTGGGAAAAATAAAATCTAATATCACATTTTCTGGCGAATTTGGGAATGTAGATCATTAGAGGCAAGGAATGTCACATCCTCTTGTTCACCTCACTCTGTTTCAGCTGTTTAATAAATTCATTTTAATGTGAGGCAGCCTTTTACCACAAAAAAATAAAACAAAAACACACAATCCTGCTTAAACTAAGATTCCTAACAGAAATATAGCTCCGAGTAGTGTGTTGGTCACATTACCTAATCATGTGGAGGATGCCGACTGCCCACACGATAGGTTTTATACTGCTTATGATTCAGACTCAAAAAGGCAGAACTGATTGGAATTGACTCTGAATTAAGTGCACTTTTTTTTTTCAAACAACATCAAAAAAGAAAACATTTATGCATTAGACTGTGTAATTGCAACCATGTCCACTATGGTTTCCTTCATTTTTGGTCCAAAGGGTAGAATAGAAATTTAGGATACAGAGACACAACCTGCCTGGCCTTATGTAAAAAAAAAATAAAAAATAAAAATCACTGAGAGCTGGAGAAGATGAGCTGTGGGCTCTGTCAAACTACAGAAAGCTGAAGTCCCTGCTCCGTGGTGGCAGACTTTTATGGCTAAATGTATTTATCTTTCTCTTCAAAGGTTTTCTCTTTTTTAAAAAAAAAACATTTTATCACTTTAACAAAGAAAAGAAAAAACTATTACTTAAACAGCAGACCAGTGGCTGAGACAGGTGGGAACAGAGACTTGCAGGAAAAAAAAGAAAGAAAAAAAAGTGTACTCAGGATTGGGTTACACCCGATATTCATAAATCCATTAATACAATAGATTCATTTTTAAGCAAAGTCCTTCTTGAGTGTTAAATTCGGTTGTACCATTTAAACTAAGACATTAGCATTGCATTGAAAGTTATCAGCATCATAGTTGTTGATGTAATTACAAAAAAATGAACAGATTTTGGGCACAAACAGTACCATAAACTTAGCAGCCAAAACCCTGTAAATTTAGATGTAAGAGATTTGTTTCAGGTTCAGTCTTCGATCCAATTATGCTGAAGAGGCTGCGTAACCTAGCAGGCATTTTTTGTTGTCACATTTTGTTATTATATCTTAATCCGTTAATGTTATTGACAGTCTCTTCAGTTAGCATCGTTGTCAAAGTGTCAAGTCAGATTGGTCGATCACAGCTGGCTACACAACAGTTCCACTTTGAAGTTGACGGGTTTAAAGATCGATTCTGCTGTTTTGTAGTTTCAAGTAAACACAGACAACAGCATGATAATAAAGGGTTCAGCCCAATATGTTAGCAAGTTAGCATCAGCTCTGTCGATTCGCTAGTCCAGTTGGCCAACCATGCAACACCTGACAGTTTAAATGTGTAAATATTTACTAACAACAAATTCCTATGTAAGAATACGTTTATGTGGCACAACCCATTTGAGTTTAGTAATGCAGAAATCTTCTCTGAGCATTTGCTAACTAGGCTACGTTTGAACTTAGAACCAACAAGAGGAGCTCTCTGTAACGTTCACCTTCATTGTTTCTCTAAGAAGATGCATCACTCTCATTTTAACGAATTGTAAGACCATGAATCCTTTGAATACTGTTACACAACAAGAGGACAGGCTCATGGCGAATAAGTGAAGTAAAATAAGTTCAACATGGGGGCTGTGTGGTCTGTTATCTAAGGCAATACATTTAACACGGACAGAAAACAGCTTCACAATCTTTTGACAGCTTTAGGACAATGATATTACCAGAGCAAATAATGGCAAGGTTAGATATGCTTATTACAGATGACTAATAAAAACCAAAAAAAAACACGCCTTCATCTGGCCATTAAGGGTGTGGTTGTGTTGCAGTGTGCTTCCATCGCCCACATCTTTAGAAAAGGTCTGTACAATTAGTACAATAATAAATTCACAGCAATTTTCAATCAGGAATGAGTGAGGGGAATCTGGTTTCCCCACTTCTAAAAGTATCCCATTCTTCTTAGAAACTTCAGTACCCAGAACTCTGTTCAACAGATCCTCGTGGAAGGTCATTATCCAGTGACCCATCTGAATGGAGACTAAAAATCATGTCAACAATAATAAATAAATATGTAGAGACACAGGAATTGAAAGACAAAATGAAAAGTAGTGGAAGGCAACCATCCTGCCAAAGGAAAGGTGAAGGAATGGATGGAGAGATGATGAAACCGTTGCAGTACAACACTTAACCGGTGTTTCCTTCTGTGTCCTCATCCGGAGACACAATGCCATAGGAATGATGATTGATTTCACTGTCTTTTTATGATCAATAATATATTTTTAACTTGCCCCATAGTCTTGACTGGCAGCAGTTACTTTTCATCCTTAATTTTGCCTGTAGCCGTCATCTAGTGAAGTTGTTTCCTTCTTTCTTTTTTTTTTTAAGGCAGTGATTTGGGCCTTTCAGCCTTTTTGGCCTTTAACACTGGCAGCAACTTTGAATGGTGATAGTCATTATAGGAGTTCAGTCAATGTAGTGCTGTTTTCCCCTTAAAGCACGAGGTCCCGCATCAGTCCTGGGCCGTCGTCACGCTCCCCCCCCCCCGACCCCCCCCCCGTGTCAGCCGTTATACTGCTGCTGATAGCGTCGGTTCAACTCGCGCAGCTCTTTCTCCCGCACGCGCCGAGCTTTGTTGGATTTGGTGGACCGGCTGGAGCGAGTGGACTGGGCCGACTTGGTGCTGTGGCAGCGCGAAGACGCCCGCTTCAGGAGGTTCTGAGATATACAGCGCTGGAGGTTCTTCATGGAGGAAGATGCGGCCATGCTGACGATCCAGGGGTGCTTGAGGGCCTGGCCAGCTGTGAGCCGCTCACTGGGGTCCACGGTCAGGATTCGTTCCACAAAGTCTTTGGCCAAGTTGGACACACTGGGCCACGGCTGGAGACAAGAGACAGATGTGAGACAGGACTGTAGTACAATGTGTAACAATGAGATTTCAGTGTCTGTGCTCGACATAGACTAAATCTGTGGATAATAGACATCATTAATATTTCAGCTTCAGCTGCTCTGAAACTGCATTAAGGTCAGAAAAGGCCATGGAAATGAACAGGTAATTACAGGGAAATTAGAAAAACCTTCTGTGATTGATAGAGATAAGAAACTACTGTAGAACAAAACTCAGCAAATATGAGAACACTTTTTATAGTATAGGACATCTCCTGAATATTTTCTGAGGATGCATTTAAACAATACTGTACATTGAGACAGAAAGATTTATTCTGCCTTGAATAATAATTTGTGTCTGATGTGTTTTGGGGTTTTTTTGCACAGAAAATGAGATGAAAAAATTCTACACATCTACTCCTTTCTCCCTCTCGGAAAGGAAACCCATGAATATGCAAATATTGTTCATTTCAGAAGTTACACTGCTGAGTATCTGTCCGTCTCCCTCTTGACTTTTAAAGTCCATTTTCAATGTCTCTGACCTGGAGGTTTCAGATTTTTACATCAAGTTAAGTAAGTGAGTTACATATTGGTCCATGATCGGCTTGCAGCGACGATGACAGAGTTATTCCATATGTACACGTGTTAAAGTAAGGTGAGAAATCTTTTGTGAACTAGACACAAGAGGGCAGCAGACCAGTATAAAGCCGAGAATGAGCCGAGCTGCGCTGTTTTATTCTACACACAGTGTCTTCCTGATCGTTTAATATTGTCCAGCTCAGTAATGGGTGTGGAGTCGTGAATCTGATGTGGCAACCAGCTGTTTTCTCAGTCTCCCAGTAGACGACTAACCCTCTTCCCCCCTCCTCCCTCACACAGCAGGTAAATCATCAGTGTTGGCTAAAGATACATGACACATATATGACCCTCAGACATACATTGCTCCCCCACCTACAACAATGTCCAGGCTGTGATTCACTCTTGGACTGCAGCTGTAAATGTAAATGTTATAAGACACAACCCCATGGGAAATGCAGTCGAGTCTGCTCCACTTCAGCTCCAGCTCTCACCCTCAGGACACAGTTTCTTAAACTAAAACATCGGCCGACTCATTGCCATCCATTGTGACATAATGAGTGTTCTTGTGTTGCATCTGACCCACGGAGATAAAATTACCACTTTATGAAGTGAATACTTCTAGTCCCCTGCTGTGTCTGCACACCCATTACATTTTTAAATGTTGTGTTTATGGTGTTATTTGCAACTTAAGGCAGGAAACACAGGGATGCGAGAGAAGGGCGTGACATGCAACAAAGGTCCCCTGCTGGAATCAGACCAGCACCACAAAAAGCACTTTACTGCTTGGTGACGGAAGGAAAACTAATTGTTACCCCACAATTAATCAATATTCAGACAATAATTTAGCTTGTAAAATATCCTGAATAACACTCATCACATTTTGTCAGAGCTATAAATGATAACATGAAATTGATTGTTTTGACCACTCCACAGTCCAAAGGGAGAGAAAATCAATGTATGATCATGTAAAACAGTGCAGAGCAGCAAATGCTCAAAATTAAGAAGCTGGTGCTGGCAGTTTGTCATTCGTTCTTATTTTGATGGACCAATCAATTAATCAACTACTTGTTTTAGCACTATACATATTTTTTTACAGGGTTTTTAGGTTGAAATTGGTAAACATTTATTTTAAGTTGTCAAAGGCACCCAACCATGCATGTAAACAACGGAGGATTAAAACCATTTCTTAAAAACTGAATTTGATGTATACACAGAATACATGGTGAGAAACACTGAGGGCAAACAAGGTATTTTTTCTTTAAGAAACTGCACAGGGCGGGGTTTTAAAACAATTAAAAAAAAGGCATAAATGTTTTTACTAAGGGGCCAATTCTTGTCAAACTTAACAGAAGCAATAGCAGAAAAAGAAAAGAAAAAAAAACATGGGTTAATGTTGGATTTGGCAGGTGGTAAAACCAGTTTTGAATGATTGCAAACCAACCCCCAGAAACTGGACAGCACCAAACCTTGAAGAGTTGCTGCTGCAAAATCTTCTGTAAATAATAACTTCTTTTGAAGAATAAATGGGCGAAGCCATAGAACATTATCACCCGACACTTCAGATCCTCTCAGCTCCACTGCAGTGGTTTGACCTGTTGCTTGAACTTGGATTTTAAGCGTCCTTGTGAGCTACAATGCCAGCTGACAACTTTGTTAAGTAAAGCCATCTTTTTGCCTACTCTCCCTGGCTTTTCACAACAGAGCATAATAGATAATATTTACAGAAATAATCTGAACCTGTACTGACCCAGGATAAATACTTTTCCATTTTTGCTATGGTGTGAGAAACTTTTGTGACAGACATCTGTACTCTCAGTCTAGTCAATACCTACAGAATTATGCTAAAAATGCATAATAATAATAAGCTCTATTCCTCTTTGCCGATCTCAAAGACAACTCCTTGGACATACCTTGTCTTTATCCAGCAGCTCTGTTGAACCTTATGCAGACCTCAGCTAAAACACAGGTCCCATGGAAGCGATTTCTAAATACCGTAATAAATACCCGTCGGCAAAGTGGCCGAAAGATGGCCTCCAAGGACCAAAAACACTTCTGCGGAAATGGCGGTATCGGTGAGCATAGACATAATCAGTGTTTCCCACACATTCATTTATTCGTGGTGGCCTGCCACAAATAAATTACGTCCGCCACGAATAGATTTTTCGGCTATTTTCTTTTTCGTTAACGCAATATCGTTCCATTCATTCATCTCCGCATAGCGCTGTTTGTTGGCATTCACAGCAGCAGTGCGCGGTAACTGTATGTGCGAAAACACACACTGTGGCTGCACTTAGGCTTTTTTAAAATCAGTTATTTATTTCTAGATGTGTATGTTATTTTTCAGTTGTGCCCCCCTTCTCGCCCCCAACAACACACTGGGATTTAAAGGTAAAACGAACGGCGAACCAAGTTTGTCCCCTTTCGGCTACCGCATTCAAAGATGGCGATGCACCATGGCAGCTTCAGTTGGGTGCACCGCCACCTGTGTATTTGTAAACAACTCATTCTATCCTACGAGAAAGCTTTCATTTGTATACGATTGTGATTAGACTTCGGTAAATACGTATTTATGAAAGCAATATTTGATTTTTGCTAATAAAAAGCCAAATAAGTTACACACTGTACCTTTAAATACAATATAAAATGTATTTTGCTGTACCTTGACTTTTGACCACCAAAATCGAATTAGTTCATCACTGAGTCTGAATGAATGTTTCGGCCAAATATGACAAATTTTAATCCGAGTGTTTCCCAGATATCAGAAAAAAAACAGACAGGACAGGACACTCTGTCTGAAATAATAATGCCTCCGGCTGTCGCTGGCTTGGAGGTATAAAAACTGAGATGATTCAACTGCTCCTTAGTACAAAACCACTCAGCTATTATTTGTGCTGGAGTAGCCGTATGTGGGGCAAACATTAACCGAGGGCCTCTTTTGTAAGGCTCACTGGCAACATAAACATCCCACGCTATGAAACAAAGAAACGGACAACTCAGCATTCTTCCAACTACATACACAGATAGAGCATAAATTATTGCGCGCGCACGGAAGGAGGGCATGTTGACTTAGAGCGAACAAATAAATGAAAGTGAGGATGGTGAGGTGGAGACGGTGCAGGAGATAGACGTGGACATGAAGTGAGGGGATGAGGAAAAAGTGGAGCGTCTGCGTTAAAAAACCATGTCACCACCGCACAAGAAAAGCAGAACTTCTTGGAAATCTGTTGACAAAGCCTCATGTGGTGTGAGGAATGTAATCCAAATATGGGTGAAGTCTGCTGGATTGGGTACGTGCATGCATGTGTGTGTGAAAGACAGAGAGAGAGAGAGAGTAAAGTGTGACACAGATCTAACACCTCACCTCTCCAGAGAAGCTGTACTTCCCCTTGAGGATCTGTCGGTAGAGCCTCATGCGGTTGTCGTCCTCGAAGGGCATGGTTCCGCTCAGCAGGATATACGATATCACCCCCAGCGCCCACATGTCCACTGCGTTCGTGTACGGCTTCCTCACCAGGATCTCAGGCGCGATGTACTCCGGCGTGCCGCAGGTGGTCTTCATCAGACACTCGTCCCCCTTCTTCCTGCTGCTGGCCAGGCCGAAGTCGGTGATGATGATCTTGGAGTCGGCCCCGGGGTGGTAGTAGAGCAGGTTCTCCGGCTTCAGATCTCGGTGAGTGATCCCCAACGTGTGGAGATACTTGACGCCGTCCAGCACCATCTGCAGCACCCGGGTGGCGTCCCGCTCCGTGAAGGAGCCGCGAGCGATGATGCGGTCAAAGAGCTCTCCTCCGGTGGCGAGCTCCATCACCATGTAGACGCGTTCTGCCGTCTCGAAGACCTCCATCAGCTGGATGATGTTGGTGTGGCGGACGCGGCGGAGAACGCACAGCTCCGACTCGCACACCTCCCTCCCCTCCCGGTAACGGGTCTCGATCATCTTGATGGCGTACGGCTGCCGCGTGCTCTTGTGTTCCACGCGGACGACGCGGCTGAAACTCCCTCGTCCTATCAGAGCCTTGATGTCGTATTTCGCCGTGACCCTGGGATCAAACTTGGCTCGATACTTTGCCACCTTTTTCCGCTGAGGGTCCGACAGTTCGGAGGGATTGGGCGGCTGGGCGGAAGCGGTGGGAGTGGCGGCTTGGGCCTGGGGCTGATATGGGGAGGTGGAGTCAGCCTTGTCCACGCCCCCTCCGCCAGCCCCGCCCATTTTGCTTGCAGTGCCATCCCCTCGTATGAAGTGCTTAAAGATATCTGTCTGAGGGGGTTGGAGGGGATCAACCTGAAAGGCACAGGAACACGGTTAAACACCAAAAGAAAGTTGAACTAAAACAGCAGCTCTGTCAGACACATGCAAGACTGACGTACGTAGTAATATAGACTAACACACATTAGTCTATCGTTACTACAGCTCAGTCAATACTGGATGTTTGAAGCCTCACTCCAGTGCCTGTTTTTAGGACTGAAAATACAGAAAATATATTTATTATCAACTTATTTCTGTGTATTTTCTGGCTTCATTTAGTAAGAAAGACATCTTGAACTATCTCGTTTTGTCTGACCAACAGTACAGGGACTAAAGAAATGTTCAGCTTTACATTCAGCTGAGCAATACATCATAATAAAACTTAAACATATTGGTTGATACTTGTTGATTATCTTTTTTAAAAAAAATGACCTAGAGAAAAGTACCTGTTTAGATATTGTCACAATCCGTTTCAAGGCACATGATTGGAAGGGTGCAAGTGGCATCTTTTTGCTACTACATGTCTATTGTGTGTCCAGTTAAATTTAAACGTACTATCTCAGGGCCTATCAATATCTTTGAGGACTTTGAAAACCAGCAAACATCTGCGTTTAAACGATGGAAGCAGAAATTTTTGTCATGCTTTTAGTGAAAAGCATGACAAAAATCAAATCTTTTGCTACCTGAATTTTCTTTGCCTGAGCTCCACTTTCAAAACACAGACTGCACCAGTTTTACAATGCAAATAAAACTTAACTAAATGAAAATTATAACTGAAGTTTGATTGGGACAAATAGATGAAATCATAGAGTAAATCTTTTGGAAAATTGATTAATTCTTAATTTTAAGCAAAATCACCAAACACGTTCTGGCTCCAGCTTTGCTACTTTTCTTGATTCACTGTTCAATACTGTTGGTCAACAAGTCAGACACTTCACTAATACAATGACTAGTAGATACAATATTGTCCTTGTACTGACCTTTTTGACCAGGTCCAACTGAACATCCCCTGGAGGCTCAGGGAGGACCTTACTGTTCCTGCACCCCATCACATCACCTTGGGCCACTGCCCAGCCAGCCTTGCAGGCCACCAGGAGCCCTGCCTCATCACAGCAACAGCTGATTCAACACACTCAGGGCATCCAACATCCAGGCTCTACCCAGACGAAGAGAGAGGGTTCATGAATAAAGCCGATTACATCCACTCAAGTCCCACTGAGCTGGCATCAGCAGTCACGGTTCATGAATACAACCAATACATCCACTTAAGTCCAGTTTAAAAGTCACAGAGTTCATGAATACATTTGGGCAAGCACGCTGTATGTTTTGACTCCAAGCACTTTATCATTGGCCGTATTTTTATAACAGTATTCTTTTATAAACCTGTGCTGACGGCTCTTGTTCACACACAGCCAAGCAGGCTGCACTGTCAGCAGCCAGGGGGGTGCCTCAAGCCCCTTGGAGAAGCTACTAGGGCCCCATCTCAGACGCTGTATAATGTTGAATGTTGTGGAGAAAATTGCACGCGCAGAGTCAGAATGAACGCTCAAAAAGTGATTGATCAGGAGAGAACAGGGACTGCTGCACCTGGGCTCTTTAAACCTAGGTTTAAGTGGGGATGTGTTTAGGACAAACACAACTTCATCTTTCAGGATTCATGCAGAGATTTCCTCAGAAAATAAGATAATTGACTTCGCTTGAATCCATTGGCAGGAGCTGTGGTGTCAGCAGCGGTCTTGCCACAGATAAAGCAGCTCCCCAGGAGAATCACAGGCTGGATAACAGCAGAGGGAAGGCTGAAATGCAGAACACAATGAAATATGAAACTTCACTGTTCACAGTTAGGGCTCAACAAATACATGGGCTCTATGTCTGAGTCCTGACATGACAGGAAATCGACACAAATCTACATTAGAAAAAGAAATGTCCTAAAGTTATTTATCATTTCTCAGCACACCATTCCTTTCATTAAAGTACTGTGATGAGGCCATACTGTGTGAAACCTCCAGTTTAAATATGATCACAGGCAAACCAGACATGTTTTCAAATGGCCAAGAAAACAAGGGAAAGCTTTGGCATCTCAAGAAATGACTGTACTGTCACAGATGGCTTGGAGTTATCCAAGTTTGTAAGTCTGCTTAGTTTATATTTTTAGAAGAATTCATTACTGATGAATATTTATCAACTAACTTTACATTGTGGGAAATAAGTAGCAAATCAATTAATAAAAAATAATTTAAAAAAAAAAGAAGTAAAAACTAAAAACAAGTATCATAAATGATGAGGAAATCATGACA
This sequence comes from Trachurus japonicus, assembly GCF_045865225.1. Lineage (NCBI taxonomy): Eukaryota > Metazoa > Chordata > Actinopteri > Carangiformes > Carangidae > Trachurus > Trachurus japonicus. The sequence goes on from NC_140912.1 coordinate 23,472,877, forward strand.
AATTATATATTTAAAAAAAACATGATGCATTTGAGGTTAAGTAAAGTTTAAAAATTGACCAGGCCCTACTCATGTCAATGTTTTTTTAAGGTTTTCAAAAATCCGTTATTTGTCTGTTACATTCTAGAACAGAACGTCACACCAGTTTATTGTATGATAAACTGTCACAACGAACCCAGACGTTAGAAGTTTTTTAAAAAAAGAAGTGACCAGGCCCTGTATCTCATGTCAATGTTTTTTCTTTGGTTTAAAAAACCGTTATGTGACCGTTACATTCTAGAACACATTGACACACCAGTTCAGTGTGTAACAAACGGTCACAACTAACCCCGACGTTAAAAATGTTAAAAAAAATTAAAAAAAAAAAGTAACTTTTTACTCTCACCTCATAACTTAACCGAATTAGCGAAGTTCCCTGAGCATGCTAACTAGCCTGCTAGCAGCAGCAGCAGCAGCAGCAGCAGGGCAGGACTCCCAACTTTTGCCAAATCCAGCCTCCTCACCCCACTCTCACTCAGCTGAGCTCTCCATTTTCACCTCGTAGTTTCCAAACTTTATTCCCGAGGACAAACGAGACAAATCCACCGCTTCCGTTTCCGTTTTTGGCATCATTTCGTGTCACATTTACCGGAGTTTATCGGTTTGTTTTGGGGAGATGTTTAAAGAGTGGAGTAGACCCGTCGCTTGGTTTTCTGAACAGTGTTTTTCGATCAGGACCAGGACCAGGACCACCTTCCCACAGCCAGAGCAGTGAAGAGACATGGGGAGACGCGGGACTTCCGGTTTACAGTTTCAAAATAAAACGCGCGTTGAGGATTTATTTTTATTTTTATTTTTTTGTAGTGCAAACAACCAAGAACAAAAACTGCAAATAAAACTTAAGCTAGAAATAAAATCTCTCACAGTCCCCCTTACTAAATTACAGAAATTAATAACATACTTTTGTAAACCATTTGGAGATAAGTGGCATTATTTTTGTCATTTTATCCATGTTTGACATAAGTGTCATAATAAGTGTAGGGTGGCACTGGGCAGTGGTTAATGGTTAGTGTTGGTTGGTAGTTGTTAGCACTGTTAGCACTTCTCACCTGGATTAGTCTCTCATTTCTTTGAGAAAAAGGGATAGTCTTCTTAAAACCAATAGAAGTTAGCCTATGGTATGTTTATTTATCACAAGGAATACTCAATCACAAGGAAATGCTTATAAGCACAGTAAATGACATGATAAATGGCAATGGGACCTTTTTGAAAGGGCATCACTGTCTTGCGGGACATTTCACAGAGAGTGGGAGGACAGAGTTGTTCATCTCATGTTTCGTGTTTTTTCTTCATGGGTCTTAACTTTAGCTATCCACAGGAAATGATATTTATCCATTTTCAAAATGCTGCAAGCCACAGGCTGTTGTTGGGCAGTTGGGCACATATTATAATGTATAGGTTTATTTTGCCACCATTCATGTTTTGCACTCTTACTTTGAAGGTCCAACATTTCAATTTCCTGTACACGCCTCTGTGGCTGTGGTAGCCTGACGGAGCTCCTCTTCCACCCAACTTCTTTTGTAGGGACTGGACGACCTCCCTCGGCTTGTTTCGACCCCATTAAGTCCTCGCCGTCACTTCCTGGATACAGTGAGAAGTCTCTCTGACAAAATGCTGACTTCTCTCTTGGAAAAGTACTAGAAAGTCTGGGAGGCACGTTTCCAGTTCCCTCACAAGTCTAGGTTACACATAGGATGACTCTTCTCTGACCCCTATTTGATATGATCATGCCTGAAGTTACAACATCTGAGGGAATGTATAATGTTACAGCACAACTAGCTACAGACATATGAGAAAAACAGGAATGATGATTTCAAATAACATAAAAATTATAGAGTGTAGTTGATATTTTTACTTCTTTGTTATTCCTTTATGTGGTGGGGTCTCGCTGGGACTCTCTCCGGGACTCTGGGGCATTTGGGAATAAACAAGCCCCTTAATTCAGTGCAGGCATGCTCTGTGCTGGATCACTTCTGTAATTCCTGAGATGGTAAAAACCAATGAAAACTAACCACCAAGCCACTTCACTATGCCTCTGGAGTAAAAAACTTACATTGAACTCAACCATTTGTTTAGACACGTGTTTCACAATGTATCAAAATCCCTATGTTTGGGCACATGTGTTTTTTATTTTTGCAACTATTTCAAGTGGTCAAAATATGTATTATTTAATGGAATGGTTTCATAGAGGAAGATACAGCAAAAAAAAAAAATGCATGTCAGATGTTCCTGCAGCATGAGCAGCACACTGATGTTTAAATCTGTTACAGGACATTTCCACATGGTGTCACTATACACATAAAAGTCACTGTCAAGGCCACATCAGAATGTAAGGTGACTTTTTACACATTTAATTGTAAGCAGGCTGTTTCTTAATACCCAACACCCATATCCAGGGTACTTGTAAAACAGCCTGAAGCATTTAGTTTCATCCTACTTGTTCATGAGCAAGGTAATAAAGAACACATTGCCTTGACTTCAGTGTGCTGATGTGATGGAGGAGTGTAGTATTGGACTCACACTGTTGAGTGGCCATGACTTGTACAGCACCTGTGCAGCTGAGTTTTGTGGAGTAGCATCAAAAGTGGTGAATTAGAGAGAGGAAGACAAATTTACCAGATAGAGAGGCAGAGAGACAGTAAAATTCATCTTATGATGCCAATAAAGCTCCTTGAATTGGATTGAGGGAGTGAAAATGAGCGGGAGAGGGGGAGCTGAGGTGACAGAGGAAGACAACGGATGACAGATGGTGGGTACCAGACAGAAATATAGGGAGAAAGGAAGAGAGGGAGAGGAGGGGGGGGAGCAGAGAGATGAAACAACAGAGAGTAATCAAAATGGAAAGAGGGGGATACAATGAAAAGATAGAAGAGGTGAGGAAGACACAATGCAGCGGGGAAGGAGGGACACAGGATGAAAGCAAAGAAGGGGGGAGTCTCTCAGGTCCGGTGCTGCCTCGGTGCTCTATCTGCAGTGCAGCTGAGGTCAGGGCCTCTCCGGCTCTCGCTATACTGACTGCTACATCGTCATCCTCGTGATTGATCACCGCTTCGTCGCATTCTGATTAAGATGCTTTGTCTGAGCGCTTCGCTTCTATTGACACTTGTGTGCGCCCCCTCTGCATCACTGCGCTCTCAGCTCTTGTTTTTTCCTCTTTGTCTCACTCTCTCTCTCTCCATCCCCTGCCTGTGCTGTCCCAGCACTCACTCACTCCTCCCTCCCTCCCTCCCTCCCCTTTTTTCCCTCCCCCAAAGGTCAATATCATCTATTAGATCTAGATTTGCTGACTGCTGTATTATTTATCCATAGAGAGGAAGAGGAGATGCTCTATTAAAAGCTCAATTGACTCTGTCTGTGTCTCTGGCTCCATTAATATCCCCATGATGCTTCTCCTTCATTTGTGAGTGTGTGAGAGGGAAGAGTTTTGGCAGCGGGCGCAGTGTGTTTCAGTGTATTTGTGTATAGGCTGCAGAGGATGAATCAGCTGGTGAGATTAGAGTGAGTGGACAACTTTATGCGTGCCTGTTTACAAGCGTTTCGGTGCAGTGGGGGAAAGAGGAGAAACTCTAGAAAAATGACGTCCTGTGTCAGATAGGGTCCTCGTTGGAGGATGCTGCTATTTCTGTTTCCTCACCCCCCCCAACCCCCCACCCCGACCCCTCCACCTTCTCACATTAGCAGGGGGACTCCCCCCAGAGAGTCGGGCGTAAAAAGAGAACAAGACAGAGAGGGACCACTGCTGCATGCCGTCGGTACAATCAGGTCATAGTAAACTCACTATTGATTACCGCATGCACATAACTCCCCCGAAGGAATATTGTATGAGTATTATACTGACACCGCAGGAGATAAAAATATCACAATATACAACACACCCATTGCAAGGACATTATTGACATCCTCGGGCAAGCTATTTAGTTTCCAGGAGAATATTATATGAGTGTTACAGTGATTTTTATCTCTGTATTTATGTCAGAAGGTGCTGCATCTACATGGCAGGTGTCACAGAGACTGGGATTTTTCATTTGGTTTCCCAGCTGAACTGTGCATGTCAGAAACAGCTGTGGTACTAACTTTTATAGTCCAGATAATGGCCCGTAAGTTACGTCTCCTGCTGTGACTCTTTCTTTTTCTTTTTTTTTTTCTTTTTTTACTGCAGTTGTTTTTGAAGTTCCTCAGAATCACCAGGGAAATATTTCCCCGTGTAACACATCCAAGGTCCCAGGTGTCCTTAAAATTCAAGTTGAAGGTGCCCACAGCTGAAAGTGCCCAAGCAGTTTTTCTTCTTCTTCTTCTTCTTTGTTGCAGTTGTTGTCAAAAAAATGCAGCAGCACATAGACAGAGAGAGAGAGAGAGAGAGAGGCCAACAGGCTGAGTAGGGCTGAAGGAGACAAGAGAGAGTTAGAGGTCTATGTGCATCTGAAGAAATGAAATAAAAGATTAGAAAATTATTGGGTTTGTACCACTCTTCTTCGCCAAGTTGTCACCACTCGTCATTTCACACTAAGTTGGCTGCATCGTCGACAATTTAACATCACAGCTCATGAAGATTTGCTAAAACAAATATAGAATATCAATGGTTTTGTACAATGTCATTTAAAGTCTTTGTATTTGTATTGATCAAATTCTTGATGTGGACAATGTTATTATCATTTTTTTTGCCGAACACCAACAAGATTGTGTTATCAAGCTACAGTAACAAACTAGCTGGTTAAATTATTGGGTGGAAATAGTAACAACTCTTAATTTTGTGTTGTTTTGTGCAGTAAGGCAATAAGTCTCTAATTAGTAAACACTATTAACACACACACACAGTAAACACTAACACACATTATAACCAGGTTCAATTTGAAGCCGGTGCATCTGGCGCCAGATGAGGAGATAAACAAAGAAAAACACGCACTCTCCAACAAAACTCTCAGGAACAAACTAAAGAGGTGCACGGCCAAAACTTATACTACTACTCTTATGTTCTGAACTCGCATTTCAGAACATAAGAGTAGTATTAGAAATTCTGATGAAAAGTCTTCTGTAGCGAGACACTTTAATAGTTAATAGTTTTCTATTGTGCGCATATTGTCAGTAAAGTTTTCTATTATGTGCATATTGTTGGTAACGTTTTCTATTATGTGCATGGTGTGGAGTCTCATGGAGTATATTCTGGATTCTGGATTCTGTATTTTGTGGCTTGATGTAAGGCTTCAGTCTGGTATTTCATTTTGATACTGGATGTTCATTTTGATACTGGATGAGTATTATGTTATATATAGAGGGAGCTACAGCTTTTCCAGCGCTTTATGTTTTCACTGTGCTGTTGTGCTCTGTCTCCTTTTATTGTAATGGCTGACCGCATTTTTTTAATTGGTCTATTTACCTGTGGATTTACCTATATATTTGAGATGTCTGGGTTGTTGAATATTTGTTATATTTTTCTATATATTGTTACATTTTTCTACATATTTCTATTTTTCTAATGTCTGTAATTTGTTATTTGTCTCGAATGTTAATACTGATCAATCAAGTGATTAACCACACCTGTGAGTATTTAAATGCATCACTTCCTGCTGAATTTTGCACACTGAGGAAGACGTTGTCCAAACCGGTTTGTGCATGTTAAGCGCCGACGCAGTATGTAATAAAGGACAATGAGAAGGACACGAGTGCTGCTGGCCTTTCTTCTGTTTCTGCCAGATGAGGAGATAACTGATGGATGATAGAAAATAAATAAGTTGAAAAACCAGTACATATAGCCTAATGTAACAGGTCAGGTACTGCAGTGACCACCACACCCTGCCCAGAACCAAGTGGGTCCTGGTAGTAGTGGAGGAGCCTTGCAGCAACTTAAAAGCCAAATATGATATGCATTATTTCCATGCACCTCGAGCAATTCAGTTTCCCCTTGTAAAAAGAAAAAAAAGGTGTAAAGGAGAAGGAACTCTGAGTTCCTGGAAGAGATCAATAATAAACCCTCTTTAATATTCACTTTGAATTTTTGCCTCATACCTTCCTGATTCATGATCGAGGACCTGATCATCTGGGCCTGATCAGCGATTTCATCCACATCACAGAGTGAGATTAGATGGTGGGTTTTCAATTGTATTCTAGCACCACTTATCTGTTCTGTCTTTTCCTTTGCCACCCCATATAAAGACACTAAAACTGCAACTATACTGCAACTTGACCTCATGTAAGAGTGGAAATGACAGAGAGAAAGACTGGAAAGAAAGACAGGAAATAAACACAGAACGGTAGACAGCAGACAGATAGGAGTCACGGACTGACAGTTGAGACGGGCTGAATGACAGACTGGCAAATAGACCAGCAAGCAGAGTGACAGACAGACACAGCAACAGTGACAGATGTAACCAGGTTTGGGCCGAATTCTGTCCAGCATCAACACTGCAGAGCATCACGCTTTTCAAGAGGGGAGAAAGCACAGTTTTAGATAACCTTAAGTAAAAGATACAAGTTCCTCAAGTTAAATTTAAGCCCTGATTAACCACTCTTGTAGAAGTGAATAAGAAACGACCGTGGTGATGGAGTACTTAAGAACTCCTTAGACATTGCAGTCTGGGTGTAGGTGTTAATTCATTAGCTTCCAGCTTCGCAGACAGAGGAGAGGAGAGAGGCTGGCACAGTGGGATCCACAGGCAGACAGAGATAAATCTGAGAAACCACAGACACAGAGAAGAACTACTACGTTTACATGTTTTTACTCCCCTACAGCTTTACAGAGAAAACTGTTCATTTCATATTAACCCCACTGTAGGTAACATCTGATTCGCTGCAAGAAGACAATTACTTTGGCCCAGCCATTTGAAACCTCATGGTATAGTTGACTCGGCTATTAACCCATGAGAGTTTGTGTTTTCTTCCTGAAACACTGCAACAAAAGCACTGGCCAAATAATGACCATAAAGTCAGGCCTGTCAGTCCCTCTACCATCAATATTTCTCTGTTCTTCCTGTTTCTCAGATGAGGTGGTAGATGAGACACTGAAAGCCAACATCTGTCATCCTGTTAACACTGAAACAACCCACTGAGTTGAATCCTGTCTGACTTTCAACAATCTTTTTTGTCTTTACAGAGTTTACTTTTACACTACACTCAGATATAGTCTTAAAGCTGTCAAAAGAGGAACAGCTTTTGAAGTCAAAATGTGGATTATCTTAGACTTGTTTTCCCTCAGTCTGAAAATGTAATGGAAACAGATGACAACGACAGTATCAGCAGTATCCTGTTGTTGTATTCTGCTGTAACTTTGTTGATATAATTTAGGATTTTGGAGGGAGGGAAATTCCACTGAGGTTCAGTGCACCATTGCATGGATTTAATGCATCTCAGGCTCTGAACAAGGGCTCTTGAAATTTGTTAAAGACCCAAATTTGTACGAGAAGCTAAATGAAGAACAACACGTTAACGGAGACGCCAGTCCTCGGGGAGCACCCGTCATCTGCACCAGATGACTACGATTTTTGCAGAGGCTCGTGAAAGCAGCAATTAAGGAACAAATAAGTCAGAGTATGGTTCCACAAATGACTTTATTAATGGCTAATAAATCATTTACAAATCATTACATTTACTAATGATTAGAAATGGTTGATATGGGGTTCTTGCGACAATCCCTCATGTTTGCAGCTGCGAATATTACAAAACTGTTAATGAATGTGTTTTAATCCAGATGTTCTGCAGTCCTTTTCCAGATGCGAGGACGCTGAAGTAGCATTTTCCACAGCCAAAGTACAAGTGATTTAAAATGGATGATAAAGTAATATATCAACCATCAGCAAAGCCATTAATTGCACACTTTAAACCGTTTGCAAAGGTTGCCTTGATATTAAGTGGCTCCATCATACCTCCTCTTCATATGAAGTGATCCCAGCATGGCACTGAACAGGCAGACAATTTAGTCCAAATTCCTGCTCCTGTGTGAATAAAACGCAATATCAATTCAATGCAGTTAAATATGAAGATTCAACAGTCTGATTTAGCTGCGGTGAAGGAGAGGTGATACAGTTCAGAGGGTCTTCATTCGTAGGCCACACGAACTGATCAGTAACACACTGTTCCAGCCCAGATTCAAATAAATCATCCCAACTAGTGCCTATAAAGGGTTAAAACATTAATATTGTACCTAATATAAAAACCTGTTTGATCAAATTTATATGACAGACAGAGAGGTGATGTGCTCATGTAACAAGTTCAATATCCAATCAATGATCTAGCCAGAGATTGCAAAGTCAACACAATGTAAAGGAAAAGCAATACAGCAATATTTGAATCTGATGGTTGATCCACTGGGCTGGTAAGATGTATTGATGCAGGGATGAACTCGAGATATGCACCTGTCTTTGTAAAAAATAAAATAAGAAGACAGGAAGCTGGCTGGTATACAGAAACATCAACACTGAAAGAGTGAAGTTTCTCAAGGAGGAAGTTGGACGACTGTGCAGAGATGATTCAAGTGGGTTTGAGATGCTTAATGCAGCCAGATTCAAAGAAAAGCGGTGTTCATACAAGTCCCCGTAGCTCAACAATAAAAGGTAGTTCAGTCACGCCACTCGCACCAAGGTTTTAGTGAATACATGTTTGTTTAAGTGCTTTAGTGGTGTGGCTCGGTTCATGTGACGTTTCACTGAGCAGACGTGACAGTGGAGATTGTCCCCTCCTGGAAGAGCCTGAGATGCACAACATTTCATGCATATTAAATATTAACACATCTTACAACTCCGTCTCCTAAAAAATTATGTTCCTGAACAACTAAACTGCAACAGCGAAGAGGTTTTGTAGCAATACATAATCGCTGGGTGAATTATGTTGAGAGGCAACATGATTTCCTAAATGCAGTATGTAAATTGAAAACATATCCTCATTGCATTTATGTAAAATCTAATACAGATGCAGTGCTGTTTCTTACAAAATGTATTTGCGGTTGCAGTTTGCATATTAAGGAGAAACATTCAAGAATTGTAAGTAAAAAAGTTATGCCCACCCAAGCAAGTTTTTTATTTAGACTTTTTTCTACAGAAGAAACAGGATGTGTGTGTGTGTTTTTTTGTAAGGCCCCACTGTGCTGCCCTGTTTCCTGTCTTTGTGCTAAGAGAAGCTAACAGCTTCAAATTTGATGGAGAGGTATCGATCTTTGGATCCAACACTTGGCAAGGCAGTGAACAAGCGTATTTCCCCAAACGTCTAACAACTTCTTTACGTTTTAAGGTTTAACAAACGAAGACAGAGTGATTTGTCTGATGTGGACAGTCTCTCAGAGGAGCAGCTCAGCCGCAGTCGAATTCCCAGATTTTCCACGCTCAGCAAGGCAATAAACATATCTGTGTGAGGATGCAAAGTTAATCTTTGCTGATAGAGCTGTGGAGCCTCTGACAGCAACACGCGACCATACATAAACAAAGGGGCATTATTCTGCTTTTAAAAGTGCAAATGTGAGGCATGGTCTCTGAATGGTGAATGCAGTGTATTGTTGTTCAGGCGCACATTAAGAAGGTCGTGATAAACCATTGGGTTGGGAAACACCACTATATTAATACTTTGCCATAATATCCTGGCACATTACTCATAGGACTGTTTACTGTGTGGGTCCGACTGGAAAACAGGAGAGGGTGTGTAGCTTTGTGTCCACATCCTCATGGAAGCCGAAGATTCGAGCAGGCCACAAAGGCATCTTCTGTGGAAAGCAATATCCAGAATAAGGAGGAATCAGGGGCATTGTCTGGTGAAGCATTTGTCACAGATGTCAGGGAATAAAACACAACGACATACCTGTACTCAACTTCCTTCAACATCTAGGTTAATTTTAAAAATACACCTAATTTCCCAACGGCGAACAGTAAAGTTTCTTCCTGTCATATCTGCAGAACTCTAACGTAAGAGCTCAATACATCTTGTCCTGTATTTAAGTAAATGCATTTGCCCTTCATTTCTAAGCACTGGTCATTAGACATTAAAAGCTTCTTATGAGTTCATTACAGGCGTAATGATCATAATATAATAATCTTCTGTGCAATTTGCACAACCTCGAGGCAATGAGCACCATCAGAAGGAACTGTGTGGGTAACATTACATTACAGATCCATGATGACAGATTGTATGTTACTCTCAAATGTAATAATAATGAAGGACAACAGCGCACTTCAAGTAAACCAAGGTCTCTGGGTCACAGAGAAATACCCAGAGAGGCATAAACAAGCTCAGTTTGGTCAAACACACTCCACTGTCAATGATTGACACAGCAGGTCGATGATGCATCATATCACCACTGATTAATTTATGTCTGTGAATAGACAGGAAACGCCATCAGGTGCACAAACATGCTGCACGCTCACTTACACAACATAACAAGTCCAGATGTACATATTTCATACAGAATAACTTAATGTGTATCAAGGCAGCCAGTATTTGAAAAGATATGAAAAATACATGAATTAGACCTTGTGCAAGAATGAAATATGTATATGCCTGCGTGTGTGTGTGTGGGTCTACAGTATCAGAAAATGAGTTGTCGAAATGAAAATACACACACACACACACACACACACACAGGTTTTTGTGACTGATGCATGTTAATTTAAAATCCCTACGATCTCTGCCAGTGTGTTTGTTTGCTTTTGTTTTTTATTTTATTTTTTATGGGAACTATGTGGATGGTATGGATACTACTGGCACAAGAAGATGTACAATTTACTGTCACTGATATTGTATCAGGGTGGATGTTTCTGGTATATTCATGGTAAAATAAAATAAAAAGGAAAAGCCTGTGATATGTTTAGTGTAATTACTTTCACTTTTCTTGAGATGTTCATTTCTATTCTATTCTTACAAACAGATGAATTAATTATGAACTTGATGAATTATGACATATTTGTAGTCATCCATAGTTATTTATAGTCATATCGTAATATTAAAGTTTGAGGAGTTTGTTTTTTTCTTCTTGATGGCAGCAGTACAAGTTGTAAACACAGCACTGATGTAATATATTATTATTACATTATACACTTATTGTGGCTAACAGGTTTGCATCATCTGTCATCTGTTTCACTGTAAAAGATGCGAGGAATATTAGCACTTGTTCAGAGTTGTGTCTCAAGAACTGACCTCTGACCAGCAAAGTCTAATCAGTTTGTCTGGGAGTCCAAATAAATGTCACATCCCCGTTTATCCAGAGTCATTAAAAAAGATAACAATTGTCATAATTTGTCATAATTGCTGTGTGATGTTTTGAGTAATTGCAAAGAAGTGTTTTCTGATCATCTGATCATCATCACCTTTGACATATGACCACCAAGGTCTTAGTTTATCTTTTAATCAACTACGTTCAGACTGCAGGCAGTGTCCCAAATCACACTCAAATCTTGCCCAGATCAGATGTGTTTCAAGTTTGAACAACTAAGGCGGATTTGATGTGACTTTTACGCCACTAAAAAGTTTGGCTCTTCTTTTCTTCATTTCTTTCCTCCGCAGCACCTGCTCACACATTTCCCTTCTTCCACTGCACAGACACTTTAAAATAAAAGCGAAGAATGCTAATTTCATCCATGTTTCCTGTACAACAGCCTGCTGCGCCTGACACCATTGTTATTGTTCTTTTGCACATGGGGCTCAGTTCTGAATTGAGCATTAAGACTTGCAGTCTGGGCCCAAAAATCTTATTAGTTTGTCCTTGAGTCCAGATTTGAAGAAAGTTCCTAAAAGGTGCCATATGTAAGAATGTGGCCAAAAACGGTAACTGCAGTCAAATTCAAAACACAGCGATCTTGTTTTTCCTCCCAGCTGTAGCGGCAGCTCAGTGGACCAGACCGGAGGCTGAAATGCCACTGACACCGCCGTGACTGGGAGAGAGGGCTAGGTGGCGCAACATGTAAACACGTAAATTCAAAACATAAACATGATTTGCGGTCTGCAAAAAAAGATTTTTAATGCGAATACTCTGGCTGTGCTGTTGTTGTTGGTGAGTTCATCATGTTATATGAACATTATTCCTGAGTCTCTGTGACATATTAGGAGGATTTTACCGCCAGTTGCTTTAGATTTCTTACATATTGTACCTTTAAGGCATTGCAGAGATATCATATGTCTGTACATATGCATGTACAAAGCTGCCCACATCAATATATACAGTATATATATATTGCCTCCACACAGGCAACAGCCAGAGCTGGAGGCATGTTGTTGTCAAGTTTTTCATCTGCCTGTGCAGAGGCATAGAAATATTCATATGGGCAGCTTTAACGGTGATGCATGTACACAACATTTAGTCTTGGTTGAAGGCGAAACTAATTGACTAAACTAATTTTACAATCCCTCGTTTATTTGAAACACGATGGAGAAGATGTAGTCATGAGCTCAACAGTTCATGACTACGTCTACTTTCTGTTGTGCAACAAATGCTGCAAGCTTTTGATGATTTGTTCATTAAAATTAAAACAACCTTCCTGCAGGCCAGTTATCGCTTTAGTAGTGTTAAGTCTTTAATTAACTTGTACTGACAGACTTGGCTCTTTGATTTATTTCTAAATTCCATGTCAGCTCCAACAAACAGATGCGATATTTGGCTTTCTAGAAAGAAGCATCTTCAGTTTGCATATCATCACCAACCTTTGGAAACCAGCTTCTGCCCTTTACGTAATACAGGTCAGATTTAGATGCAGATTTTCTCCTGAACGCCTCGAATACTTACTGTCAATCTTTGTTTGACCTTTGCCCTTTGTAGTGGTGACTTCATCCCTGGTTGGACTTTTTTTTTTCTTTCTCAGTTCAGTGAGAGGGCTGCTGGTATTGAGATGTAACCTGAAGATTTATGTATCCAAACAGATAGAGCCAGACCGACACGCTGATCCAGCAGTGGGGGGAATCACACACTGGGGGTGGATTGGCAGCGAGTGTGAATTTTCCAAGAGGGAAAACATGGCTTTCACTTTGTGTCTCCATCCATCAGCAAACACACGATCTGGCGCCGGTTCTATCTCTCAAATTTCTCACAGTCACTCTTGGGCTTCTCACACTCCTCACGTCTTTATTTTTTGCTTAATTCCCCCACTCTTTCTCTCATCTCCATCTTTCTATAACCTCCTATAACCTCCTTCCTGCCTTCAGTTGCCCCCCCCTCCCTCTTCCCCCTCTTACTCTCTCTCTCCATGGATAATTCATCAGTGTTTCTCAGAGCTGCTGTCTGCCTGCCTGCCTACTGTGATTTCCACTGGGACTCTTTCAGGGACCATTCCCACCTCAGCCGGGAATTAGAGCCATGGCTACAGAGGGAAATTAATCACAGCCACCTTTACTATACACAAACACACACACACACACACACACACACACACACACACACACACACACACGCACAAACTGTGGCACACTGGAGAATTTCATGCTTAACTTTGCTTGTTTTGTTTTTTTGTTATACTTCCCTGCTTTTTGTTTCCACTCACTTTCACTTTAAGTGCACATATAAAAAAAAAAGCAACTCTCACACTCGATCTCCAATACACACACACGCACATGTACACTCAGCAGCAGCCTTGCTTTGATCAGTTGTATGTCCCAGAGCTGTGCACACTATACCTGGACTGTAGCAGTGATCGTAATAACTATTTTATATCTAACAGATAAAAGTTGAATGCTCTGCTCTACAGATTTTCACCACAGATGAAGAAACACACGTGTTTCTTCATCAAAACATGAGAGAAAGATGTACACGATGTATGACCAGAAGAAGTGTAGGAGATGTTTTGGCAATCTGTTTGCTATTGATCTTGTGTGTGTGTGTGTGTGTGTGTGTGTGTGTGTGTGTGTGTGTGTGTGTGTGTGTGTGTGTGTGTGTGTCTGTCTCTGTGTGTATGTACTTGAATGGGGAGGAGCAGTGCATTGATCAGGGATCGAGTTGCTCCTGGTGAGAGCACCAGAGGAGGGACTGGGAGCACAGTGAATGTCACCACATGCACTTAAGCGCATGTGAGAGAGAGAGAGAGAGAGAGAGAGAGAGACGTAGAGTAGAGTGTGTGTTGTGGGGTGGGGGTGGGGTCTCCTCAGACTTGGCTTGAAAATTGAAACTGCACCTTTTCTGGTGTAACATGTTGCAAAAACACCCAATGGTGTCAATGGTCAACCATTGAAAAAAATATGAGCCAAAATCTTATACTTAAGTGAAAAAAAGTAAAGTTTGTGTATCAATGATAACTTAGTTATAACTAAGTTGTGAGTCACTTAGCAAATAATACATGACATACGGTGGTACGGTGCAAGATATACAGAGCTACACAGTGCAGATTCACTTCAGTCAGCATTGGGGATACCCACTTCAAAATCCCCTCTGATGTGCATCACTCAGTTGTGCACTGCAAGCCATTTTTATCAAGTGGTGAAGATCTGACCCGACCTACTATTACTATTACTACTGCTACTACCACTAGGCTACCCCAGACTGGGTAGTTCTTGTTGTCCAGGATCAGTAACTCGATTTGTTTGTCTTTCACGATGGTCATCATGTCAGATTAAACACTCACAGTGGCATAAATTCTTGCCGTGTCTTGGTCCGGAGACTGGCAACACTACAAGTATGACCACAAACAGTCATGATCCTGTGCAAGTTCATAGGTCATCGGGGAGGTGTAACAACAAACTGTCAATCATGGCTACCGTAGCGCTGTGTGTAATGCTAGCAGTCTTTAGCTCAGACCCAAAAAAGAAAAGAAAAAATGATTGTTGACCTGTTCCTATGTTTGGTGAAGAGGACTGTATGGACCGTCTGTCTTTCAGAAAGAACGCGAGGTACGTTAATAAATGTGCCATTAACTTACATTGCGTACATGAAGCGAGCTAACATACCTTCACGATGTGTAAACAATGCCTCAAAGTGCAGAAATGCATATACTGTAGCCTATCTGGTGCCTTGCATAGGTTAGTAAGATTGGTTGGTCAGGTTTTCATTTTCTGCACATGGGCCGTGTCCTTGACAGCACCTAGCTGCAGCACACATCCTATACGAATCAGACTAGTGGAGCGCTAACCACAAGTTCGCAAAACAACCTGGAACATGTAGCACAATTTGGTCACAAAAGGATAGCCTACCTAGTTCATTTCTGCACTGTGCTCTTTGCTCCCTCAGAGAAACACTTGTCATCACTTTATTAATAAAAGTTGTATTGAAGGACTAAAAGAGCTAAGCTAATGGCTTATACCTTGGCTGCTCCATTAAAACTCATTCAAGGAAATATCTTAAAAGTATCATGTATATTTTTAGGACCTCTCATTAATGCCAGCTAAAAGGTTGAACATTATAAAAAACCTTGTGACAAAAGTCTTTACTTTGTCAGCTGACTCAATTCTGTTGGCTGTTTTTTTGCAGGGACGAAATTTAGAAGAATTACACAGAGCAGGAAACGACAGAAGTCAATTGATTGGAGTCAATTAGAGAAAAGGTCAGGCCACAGCTGGGGCAGTGAGGCCAGACTGTCACTGGGATTAGAGCAGCAAGAACGCCACGGAAACACACACACATACCGGTATGCAACACACTTGAACCTATCACATGTGCGACGATGTCTCATGTCGAATAACACATGAGCACAAACCTCTAATGGAGACGACATCTAATGGAGACAGATCAACAGAATTGTCGATTATGACATGGTTTTTCAAGCAACACACACACACACACACACACACACACACAGAGACACACTCATACACATGTTTCCTGCTGCTTATCTGATTGCTGTTCTGAACATTGGATCAATCCTTCTCATGTGTAATGAGCCGTGTCGACCATCAGATCCTCCACTAGCTGCATTTAGCCTATCTTCATTGACAGTGAATATGTGTGTGTGTTTGTGTGTGTGTGTGTGTGTGTCCGCTCTCCTGTAAACTTCTGTACTTCTGCATTGAATTATATGAAGATTTGGCCTCACAAGGTCTCTCTCTCTCTCTCTCTCTCTCTCTCTCTCTCACACACACACACACAAACCATCTTTCTTTAAACATCCCTTGACACCCGCACATTCCCTTCCTAACCTCCCTTTCCTCTCTTCTTTGCTATTTACCCTCCTCCTCTCTCCACCCTCCCTACTCTAACCATTCATTAGTATAACCTTCACTCACTTTCTGTTCTTTCTTTCTTTCTTGCTTTCTTTCTTTCTGTTCTTTCTTTCTCTTGCTTTCCCTCGTGTTCACATCTCCCTTGCATATATCTTCATAATCTGTCCTTCAATTCCTCATATCTCCCCTGTAACCCCTCCTCCCTTCTCTCATCCGTTCTTCCTGCAGTCTCTCGGTCTCAATGAGCATTCAAACAATAATGCTTTAACAGCAAACAAACGGAGAGAGGAATAGGGGAAGCTTCTCTCTTTCTGGCATCTGAACATACATGTATTACATTTTGATTATTTCCTCTGCATAGATTTCTATTCTTTGTTCTCTCTGTTTTACTTGCACTGAATGTTGATGCTGGAAAGGAGGAAAAGGGACTATTTCTGCAGAGTGGTCCCTTTAAGTTATTGATGTGCTAAACTGAGAGCAGCCACAGCTCCGGTTTGTTAGTTTTCTCTGTTGTCGTTCATTGTCTACTTTATACTGCAAGAGGTCTTCAGGGCAGAACAGAGGTCACAGTGAGTCACAGTTAAAGAGAGACGAGATGGGCCAGAGCCTCAGCAGAAGAAAAGACATAATAGAGACAAGGGGTAGAGTTGATGTTGCTTTCCACCTCTGGAAACAGCTCTTTGTGGGTAAAAAGAACAAAGTCACAATGTTTGCTTCAGAGTGGAGCGTCAACAGCTGTTTGTGGGAATAGCAAATTGTACAAATAGCTCCTTTTAAGTGAGGCTCTGTAACTTTAAATAAATAATACAATCTCTCTTTTAGAAGTTTAAATCTGAATTTTCCAAGCAATAAAACACACAAAATATCAGATTACAGTAAAACACGTACATGTTTTGCAGCCTTAGTCTAATTTGGTCTGGTTCTAATGTTACGGTAATACAAGGGAAGTGAAGTCATACACTCATAGTCGCAATGTCAAATATAACTATGCAAGTCTAGATGCTTTTTTGCTGTCTTGGGCGCTTTTTAAAAAAAAAACTCTACGGAGCTCCCCCTACAGTTTGTGCATATGTTCGCCCAACTTACCTCTAAGTTGGACGATGCACTGAGCGATGTCTTCTGAGGTGGGTGACGCTACGTAACAAGAGATTACATACCGGACTGTTTTGTGTCGCAGTGCCGTAAAGCAGTCCATGTTTCTTGCAGGACACCGGGTTGGAGGTGCTGATCTTGGTTTTTGGCCAAGAGACGCTAGGTGGAAGGCAGAGAGCCTCCATCCTCCCCTTAACTAGTCAATTAACCATCACAATTACTCCAAAGCTGTTTAATCTTGCATAGTTCCTCTTTAAAAAAAATCTCTCACTGTACATGAGACTAAACCATACGAGCAGAGCAGGTTACAGAGAGGTTTGTCCTGGACACTCGGTCATTAAGACATTCAGCCAATTTCAGGGTAATTATTAGATTTGTTGTGTCCCTTACAAGCCTTTGTGTAATTAGACAGTTTAATTTCACTCTGAGATATTCATCAAATCTATAAATACAACACTACAGCAACACTGCAAAACTGATACAGACATTTATATATGATATAAATATCCCAGAATGAATTACCTATTTAGCTTCTTATTTTAGAAGTGCATAGTGAGAAACGAATCGGTGACACATAATGTGAATATTTTTCTGTAACTGTAACAAACTCTTATTTAAACAGACACTGTGAACTATAGATGTATATTTAAGGTTGAAGCGGTTTAAATATATTCCAAGTTCCAAGCTTGATAACAAACCAAGAGTATCAGAATAACACAGAAAGTTTCATCAGACCAGTGAATTTCATAGTAAATCAGTGCTGCGATTGGAGACGTCCTTTCTAAACTCAAACTGCACACGTAATTAATGCAGCGACAAAAGACCAAACGGAACAAAGATGAGCTCCAGTTCGTCATTTACAGCAGTTTGAGTGTGAGTGTGCTTGAAAATGCTTTTAACTTCCCTTTAAACCCACACAATTAATTCCTATTACAATGTGACTTGCCGCAGCCTATTGTTGGCTTTCATTATGCGGAATAATCACTTGTTTCACAGCTGTCTGGTATATACGCAGGAGAGCTGCCGCTGTGTTGGAAGCATTTTGCACCTCAAGGTCAAAATGAATAAATAACGAACTTTGACACAAACTACTATACACAGTTTTCAGAGCAGAAACCGAAGCCACCAGGGCTGGAGGTTCACTGCTCTTTGAAACACAGGAAACTCAAGGAAGGAGAGGAACGCTGAGACCAAGCACCTTTACACCGCCTGGAAGTGCAGATGTAGTTTTTGCGAGTCTGCAAGTATTTGTGTGTCAGTGTCCATCGGAGTGTGTGTTTACACGTGCTTATGCACTTACTGTGTAAACCCGAGGAGCTCTGGGACTTCATCTTCACTCTATAAACTGCTGCCGCTTCTCTGTTTACTGAGGCATCCGGCAGTAATAAAATATTCATCTCCAAAAAACCATCCAAATAACTGGGAGCAACCTCTGCGTAGCATACAGTACATGCTTTCACCTGAGACTCTCACGCTCCCTCACACCGCACTGTGATGATGAACTACAGTGCAGGTACAAATGAGGGCGAGACACATGCACACACACACACACACACACACACACACACACTCACACACACTTTCTCAGGGTTGCACCCCTCCTCTAAATGACCAGAAATAAATCTCAGCTTTGACTTGAATTCCTCACTTGTTGTACAGCTTCTTCTCATAATTCACAAGATTAACTAGTCAAGTCTCTCAGATGTGAAAATTTGCATCAAGTCACACAATCCATTTGCTGAAATGAGTCAAAGGGAAAAAAATCAAGATGAAACCATAAATACAAATGATTATTTTCATATAACTAAATGGAACATTCTTGGGAAGCTTTAGTGACATAATGTATAAAAAAAAACACATACAAATATGGTGTTACCACATGGCATTATTACAAAACATATCCTAACCTCATCAGTATGTATATGCATGTACAGTGTGGTTGTAAAAAATGTATTACAATTTGAACCATATGGGAAAAAGTTTCTGCTATATTTTCATAAATGTGACTTGAAACTGGTGAGAGACATACATGCACAGTAACAAACATTTACATATAAGCTGTCAGTGTAATCTCCATACATTAGATCTTTGAAGTGTATCACATGTTATAACCCATTTCTCTGGTGTATTGTGTGCAAACAGCAGCAGCAGAAGGTCAGGAGGCAGTGTGCCCACTGTAGGTCAACATCTCTCACCACATTCACACAGGAGATATTTAAGGAGGCCCAGAGGGTAAAACCATCCGTGTGGTGGTTTTGCATGAACATGAGGAGTCGAGGCAGTGTGTAAGTATCCTGAATCATATTTCACATAATGGCCGTAACGAGCAAAAATAGTATTCCTGGAATCCGGCACTGAATGACTAACCCACGGGAAAAAAACAATGAACCTACGGGTTGTTTTTCAAGAAAAAGGCACAACATGCTCTCTCTGTGTGTGTGTGTGTTTGTATGTGTGTGTGTGTGTCACATCTTTGAGTGGTCAGAGAAAACACACCAAGGCCAAGACGCCCGAGAGAAGATTCAATCAGACTCACGCCATGTGTTCAGCTTTGGCGCTTGCATTCAGCTGCTGTTATACAGAAAGCAGCAGAACATTTTCCCTGTTACTGTGAAGCACACACACGTTGTCAGCTCACTTCATTCACTTTATTCTGAATCTCCTTGATACTATCTGCTGCAGAAAAAAAGAAACCCCTCAGAATTCAACTCCAAATAACCTGTGTGAAGCCGGACCAGACCAAACTTTGAGAGTTAAATTTGACTGCATGGTCACGGGAAATGAAGAATCAAGATTCAAGAGTGAAGTCCAGTCTCTCTCTCACATGCACACACACACACACACATACACAGGAGAAAGTGTCTCTTTGTCCAGAAAAAGTTGCACTCAGCAGTGTAAGACCTTCTCTGCCTTCATTACTTTGCACTCCTTCAGTATAAAAGCACCACTGATGAGAATGCCGTGCTGCTCACTGATGTCACCTTAAAGGATTTCTGGGCATTGAAGTTCAAAACATTCAAACACTTATCTCTTGTGGCCATTTGGAGCTGCAAAACATGCTGAGTTGCTCAGTGAAGCTTTAATCTGGAGTCATGAAATGTCAAAGAGAGAGAGAGAGAAGAAACAACAACTTTTTAGAGGAATCTTCTGTAACCAAGCATCAACCCGCTGAGGTCATTCGCCTTGAACAGCGACCTGTACTTGGCCTGTGTGATTGTTCTATACACGTATGTAGCTCTACGGCCCAAATCTGGCCCATATGACAGCATGATTATGCTACTTCCACATCTGGACTACTAGATTACTGTCAGAAGAACGACCAGACTCTGCCCAGATGAAGAAGCACATGGGCCAGAAGTTGTTATTTGTTTGTTAAATCTATCTAGCAGTCAGCTTTTTGTGCAACAGCAACAACTCGGTGCAACGCCCTCCCAGATGACATTAAAAATTCCAGCTCAATTTGCAGTTTTAAAGTGAAACTGAAGATTTTTCTCTCTAATACTGCTCCGATTAGCATAATGCGTATTTGTTGCTTGTGTTAAAATCTGACTGACATACTCTTTTGTGTTATTTGAGTTTTACATTGTGTTTTGTATATGACTTGCCAAGGGACTGCAGATGTATCTGACTGGTACAATGCATTAAATAACATTTATATGCTTTATATTGTTCATGGTCATAGTTGTCTGCACTCTTTGTTTAGCGTCCATGTTCCCAGATCTCACCCCCAGGACACCCTGCTCACCTGCTGCAGCTCCACATCAACCATCAACGTGTGCATCTGCCTGCTGTACCAGCTCTGTCTCTTTCTACCCGGAGTTTGTCTTGGATAATGGCCATCAAACATTATCAAATGTTTGATTTCTTTTCATTATAAAACTTATTAAAGTTGTGTACCTTTGTTCAGAGCAAGACATGCACACACACACAAAGAGACAGAGAGCGCTGTGGACAAAGTACCGACCCTCACCTGTTAAAGCATTGACATAATATAATTACATTTATCTTGCTATTATGCTACCGTGCATGTGGCCACCACTGTGTCCACACTCAGTTGCCTAAGTGGTTACTTCAAAATCTCCAAAATGTTGGTGGCCTATACCCGACCCCAAAACATTACAGAGGCCAAATAAAGTTTCTTCTCGGAGCACTTTATCTTTTAATGATCATAATGGAGCATTAAGAGGAACTCAACAAAGACAAATTCAATTTCTCTTTTTTCTTTGATGGACGAGAGGTCATACAAAGTTTGTGGTCAGGCTGGCAACAACAAAATGTTCCCACAATTATTATTGTTTTTATTTATTTTTTTCTCAATTCTTTATGAAGAGCACGTTCGAAATTTAGAGTGGACTGCAGCACCGTTCACATCTTGGCCTGACTCAATTTAAGTCATTGATGCAATGGGGGAAAAAAAGAAATCTGCAAAGTTTACAGCCCACAAATTACATGATAATGTCAAGAAATAGCCAAGAAATAAGAAGTGATTGTGTAATAATGTCTAGAAATAGCCTAGAAATAATGGTCAATTTCATTGAAAAATATAGCCAAGAAATAACAATTGATTGTGTAGAAATAGCCAGGGCCGTCCCTGACCAAAATGGGGCCCTAAGCGAAAAAATTTTGTCGGGGCCCTCCTATAATCGATTATAATGCAAACTACAACCACTAATACTGGCAGTTTAGCAGTTATATACTTATACTAATATTAATTTAAAAAAAACAATTGCTATCGCTATCTATTATTACTATTATTGTCATTATTATCATCATTATTATTATTATTATTATTATTATATAGGCTACAACTACAATCCTAATAAAACATACTAATTCAGCACCAAAGAGACTGATATTTCAAAATGTAGCTACATTCAAATTTAGTTCCTTCTGTCAACCAAAGTATCAAATACACTCATTTCTATCAATATGTATCTCTAATATCTCCTCCAAAGCTGCCTGTCATAGATTAAATTCACCAACAGATCCTTGTGTGGAGATAAAATAGATTATAAAGTTTAGCCGAAAATATGACCAACAACTGATAAATTTACCACTGCCTTTCAACAGAGGTGAATGCATATAGACAAAGGTGTTAACAAGACATTTAATAAATGGTAAGGGCCGCTGGAAAATAACTTTCATCTCCAGACCACAGTCCACATGGAGGCTAGCAGCATCTCTCCTCCTACCTGCAGCAGCAGCTGTGCTGAGCATGGAGGTTTAGTGCTTGCTTATGCCACAAAGTTTTACATTTTTACTAGTGCTGGCTTTAACACCATTAGCAGCGTTAACGGACATTAACCCAGCCCAGCACTAACTTCAACAAATGCCCACCTTCGAGAGAAGCACGAGTTTCCTCTTGTTTTGGTTTTTTCCCCTC
This sequence comes from Trachurus japonicus, assembly GCF_045865225.1. Taxonomy (NCBI): domain Eukaryota; kingdom Metazoa; phylum Chordata; class Actinopteri; order Carangiformes; family Carangidae; genus Trachurus; species Trachurus japonicus. Next base: position 23,495,438 of record NC_140912.1, read on the forward strand.
TTGCTCGCGCCTGACTCGTTCTTTTCGAAGCTATGATCACGTCTTCACCTGCAGCTGCTTGACAAGTGCCTGCAGCATCTGACCAGTGATTGGTCAGATCGACGCGTGACGGCGCGTGCAGTGTCAGATTACAAAAAAAAGGGTCTCTTCTCCCTCTTCTCCTGCCTCGCGCTGACAGCTGATCTAGTAGCGCGCACCACGGCTGTGCATATGCGCATCCTTTGTGCAAAACGGGGCCCCTATTGGATCGCGGGGCCCTACGCACTGTGCGTGATCTGCGTGTAGGCAGGGGCGGCCCTGGAAATAGCCCAGAAATAATTGATTGTAAATGACAATTGCAAGGACTTAGTGGAGAAAAATTGAAAAGCATGTGTTATCTTTTGCCTTTATGAAAAACATGACATTACTATGAAATTGGCCATTATCTCTAGGCTATTTTGTGACATTACATTATGCAAGTAATTGTTATTTCTTGGCTATTTCTTGACATTATCATGTAAACTAAAGGGTTCCCACAAATACAAAATAACATTTAAAAAAAAAATGAAATTGGGTAAAGTGGTGATGTGCGCAGAGCTGAGCCCAGATTGTACCAATTTGTACCAAGACAAGCACATGCTCACCCAGCTGTCACACAAAGCAGCACACACTCAATTGTGCATCTTAATTAAATTATAAACAATTGTAAATAATTTGATGCACCACTTGCGATAGCCCTGTCCTTTGCATGGGGAATAGTATGGTTGCATGGTAATAGTAGGTTTCAGACTTGTACTTCTCCCTCCTTTAAAATAATTGTACAAAAAAGACACAAACTTTGATGCCACTAATAAAACAAATCTCAAATCAAACACTACCGTAGGTGCGCTCATAAACGTGCCCTTGTTCTTTCAATGAAAGTTATTGATGAACTTCAATACTTGACCTTTTGTGTGTGATGGAGGACAAATGTGGGAACAAAATATGGGGAACTTATTCAACAACTCCAAACAGAGGAAGGCCTCATCAGGAATCAGTTCAATCTTTCCTTGACCAGGGTTTCCACTGCATTGAAGTAGTGCACAACCTGAAACGTTTATTCTCTGTTGAACCATTTTCATGAGATGAAATAATGTTTTTTCTTTCTCTTTTTTATGTATGTAACCTTGTTTTCAACCGCAAGCACACAATTCCCTACCAAGAAACATTAATTTGAATTTTACAGAGCAATATGAACACACTCAGTAATTCAGTCAGTCAGCACCAATTTAATGATTTTCTATAAAGGTAGCAAAACCTACTATGTATGGATGGATATAAGCACAGAGGGCAGAGAAAAATACCAGGAAAAGAAGCACAGGCGATGGGACATGAAGGTCAAAGAGAGAAAGTAAAGAAGGAAGAGGAAAAAGTGCAACAAGCAAATATAAATGAAGACGGCCAAGGACAATTACAAAAATTCTCAGCAGAGTTCGGTTGGAAAGCAGGAAATGCTGCGTCTGCAACATTTGGAGAAGCCTCTGGGTTGCATGAAGTAATGAACAATACAAAGCTTGTTGTCACTGTCCACAGAAAAAATACAATCTACAGCTATGTGGTCTGTGTGTGCGCAGAGCTTCTCTTGTGTAGCTTCCCCCACTTTCATCCTGAGAAAAGTCCATCCTTCATCCATGATCCCACACGTCTGGATCTCCATTCTGTTTGATGGGGAAGCTCCGAGCTGCAGCGGTGCCACTTTAAAGCCAGCTCATGTTTCTCATCCACAGGAACACACTTCTCTTTGCTTCACAGGTGTGTTACGTAAGCAAAGAGTTGACACATTATGTCACAGAACCATACATGTAGCCTACACACAAACACTGGCTTTAGTCACGTCGCTCTGGTTACACTCACACACACACACACACACGGAGGCAAAGAAAGCTCAACACTGCATGCTATCTCTACATACAAACAAGGTTAGAGTGCGAGGAATGAGAGGAGAGCACAATGGAGGGTGCATGTTGTGTGGATAAATGGCAAATTCAACAAAGAAATTTACACCACAGTGAGATATTTGATCTGTTCTTCTTCCCTCTGCCTCGCGCACATTTACATACAACCTTGAACACCGACAGCCGTCACCATCTGCCGTACAAAGACACCGATACAGTGAGAACAGCACAACAATCAAGTTAAATATCTCCTTAGAGTTTATGTTTAGCTCCTTCTTCTTTTTTTTCTTTTTTTTTGTTTCCCCCCTCAACAGTTCGCTGTGCATTTGACGAAACGTGGCAGGATTTTTAACTTTTGTCAGACTGGTGTTTGTGTATCCACATCATTCCTAGTCTCGTACCGCCGTGTGAAATACAGGTATTTAGTTTTTAGTTTATCCTTTCACTGAACAGGCCTCTGTGAGAGTTAGCACTATGCTACAAGATTTAGATTAGCTTATGTTGCAGCTGTGAAAACTGCAAAATGTCTGCAAGATGTTTACATGTCAGCTAATAAGAGCTAATGCTAGAATAGCACACTTCTCCAAGTATAAAGCCAGAGGTTTGATCACTTTATGTAAGTTTAGGTGTGACACTGAGGTGGACGTAGCCTCAGTGACGTCACCCAGAGCGGACTGCTGCACCGTTGCCATCTTGGCAGCGCTTTACTCCTCTGCAGCTAACTCCTGGGATTGTGTGGAGCCGAGACTTAAAGCGTCTCTCAACCTTAATTATGCAGAACTTAAAGCCGTGATAAAATTTAAACGACCACACATACAGTTTTCATGAAGAGGGAAATTAGCTCTAGAGACCGAGGCGGTAAATGTAACGTATTTCTGCTCTAGAGTTGGGCTTTTAACACAAGGGTCTACAAGGATTGACTTGGATTTGGAGCAGCGCAAGTGGTGTTTTGAGGAACTGGGGAAGCTTCATTTTTGAGCCCGCCCGTATCATTTGTTTCAAAAAAACAAAAAACATACTGCTTGACTCATGCTCAGTGAAAGGAATAAACACGTCACACCCATAACTCAGACAGGGAGAAATGGGACTGGGAATCATTTGGATATGATAAAGAGAACAACTAAATAGAAAATGTTAAAGCTTTAAAAGTAGCACTTGCAGGGAATATATGACGTTGTCTATATACATATGAAATACTTCTATATACACTGATATTCATAGAGCTGTAATTATTCACACTATACACAGTGAAGCGACCTAACTCATTGTCAATCCGTGCATTTCAAGTCATAAAACAGTGATTAGTAAGACTTTCCACATTTAGAGAGACTTGTTTTGATTGATTTGGGTAATGTGCCTGTATATGTGTCTGTGTGTGTATATTTCATTGAAGGGGGAGGAATTTAGATTCAGTAAATTCAAGATAGAGGGGAAAAAACACAGAATTATTTCCTATCATCACTCTTTCAAAAAACATCTACACTGGAGATCAGTACTCAACTTATCTTGTACTTCACTCTCCCACGTTTTCACTGCTTTAAAATGTCTGTTTTGTCTTATCAGTCATTAAACTGTGAGGCCACAGGTTCGAACTTTGAGCCCGTAAACACAGCGATTTGCTTTAGGCGAGTACATGAGTCACGTCTGATCCTTCTCTGGTCAAGGTGTCATACATTTTTCACATTGCCATCTGCCACATTTTCACCCGGCTCTAACTTGTGCTTGTTCAAACTCAAACTTACTTGCTAAAGTGCTGTTGAGTTGGAGGGGCTTGTAATTATTCACAGAAAAACCCAGGTGACCCGCTGATGGAAAAATAGACCTGAATTCAAGCACACAGTGCAGCTGAATGATTTCTGCTGCAGCTCGACCCCTGAACCTCGGGTGGAGAACGTTCCTGTGTTCGATATTACGCCTCCTCTCCTCTGCTTTGACCGCTGCGTTTAAGGTGTTATGTGCTTCAAAGAGATATTCTTATTATGGGCTTTCTTTTCAAGAGTTTTATGAGAAGATGGATGCTTCACTCATCCCTCTGCTTCAAGAGTCAGAATGTGTTTAGTTCAGTTCAGCATCAGGGTTAAAAGTAGGAAAGAAACTGCTGGAGCGACGCTGTCCAGAGTTCACTGATCCACCTACCAGCACTTCTAAAGCTCACCACTTTGCATGCTGCATCTCATTTGTTTAATTTGTACAGAAACAGGCATGTAAGATCAATCATTTGGGGTTTGTAGGAGGAATTATACAGTGGGGAGGGGAAGAAAAAAAGTATTTGATCCCCTGCTGATTGTGTAAGTTTGCTCCCCCACAAAGAAATGGGCGGTCTATAGTTTTTATGGTACATTTATTTAACAGAGAGAGACAGAATATCGACAAAACATCCAGAAATAATGTCGTCATATAAAGGTTATAAATTAATTTACATTTGATCAAGTGAAATAAGGGCAAAAAAATCAGCAGGGGATCAAATCCTTATTTTCCCGACCCATTCATCCATCAATCCATCCACCTACAGTATACGGGTATCCATAATCCCAAGCACTGGGCTTTACCCTCGGCACCTGCTTCAGTAAACGTTGAACAATCTGTTTAAGACAGAAACAACAGTGGTTCTGAACACATCTGAGACCGGATTAGCACTAGAGAAGAGAAGCATCTATCAGCATCTACTCTGAGTTTTACATGGTTGGATTTAGAGGGTTTATTGGTTTGCCCCGTAGCACTATTGGGAAAATGAAATTCAAGTTGCAATAGCTGTTTCCACTTATGGATCTGTTTCTGTGCATGTTGTTGGGATATCAGGAATTTGCTGAAATCTAACAAATGTCTTATTGAACCTTTTTTCTCTCTCCTCGGTCTGTTTAATTAGCATCGAACCAGGAAAAGGAGGAAAGGGAAACTTCTCATTTTTGGCCCTGACCACTGCTTTTGACGTTACCAGATTGTAAATTAGCTGGTAATTATTTGTAATCCTGTTTGTGACTTGACAACCGACTTGTCAGCTAATTCATGTGAATTTCAAAGGGAAGTGTGTCAAGAGGAGGAAGGAACAACCGGCATGTGACAAAAGCGGAAAGGTTTATGCAAATTAAAAATCTAATAATAGTGTGATATGGAGGCCAGCAGTCATCAGCGCGTTATTTGTTCGCCGTGACAACAGCAAATATACAGTACCATTAATGTGACAATGATGCATTGGTGTTTAAGAGTGTGTCTCTTCCTGCTGCAGTCCTCTCTGTCCAATTTAACCTATTTGTCAGAGGAGTGAGTTCTTGCTGGAGGGGAAGAGATGCACCGTCTCAAATGTGGTGCTGGAAAATGATTCCCTGCTCTGCTCTGGTCAATAACGTTGCATTTACACGCCAGCGTTATTGAAAACCACTCTGAAATCGGATTTGTCCACAAACCTTACATGAAACATATCTTCTCATAAAAGAGACTTCATGAGCCCTGCTGTGTTTGAGACCACAACACCTCGGCGCACGACAGACTTTAAAATCTAATCTGAATGAGTTATATTGCTCTAACACATTGCGTGGTGAGTTTATGATGACTGAACTCACTCTAGGCCTGGATTTATACAAACACGTCCAATCTTATTTTTCTGTGTAGCCTCGAAGTTGTGTTGTTCTCCGATTCAGCCTCTGGTGACAACATTTTATCTGAGTTTCATGAAGATAGTTTTAAGATCTGCACCTTGGTGAATCAGCTATTGAGGCCCCTAATTGCTAATTCTGTCACTTTAATTAAAGTTCACAACTACAGCAGCCTCTTTAAACTATCCAAGCGTATCTCTGGGTGAAGTCCCTCGTGTGTATTTAAAAAAAAAGAAAAAGAAAAAGTAGCTGTGGGCTGATTGGAGCTTTTTCTTTCCATTTCTACTCTTTCTTCTTTCTGCTCTGTACTCTCAGCCTTGCACTTTCACCTCACTGTGTTTTCTGCCATTAGGCTCCTATAGCAACTGGGTTTATTCTCAGCGTTTGATTGAGTTAAGGCCAGGTCGGTGTTAAAATATCAGTGTTGGATGTTGGTCAAAGGTTTATTTCAGCCAGAGCTTTTTGGCTGAAAAAAAAAACAGAGCAAAACTTCTGACACCAGAGCCCCAAACCAAACACTACTGTATATAACTGTGTTAAAATCTGCTTTATATACCTCGCTGTTTATTTCAACCATGTAGGTATGATTAATGAACTTGCCACAGGCAAGGTAGACAAGTTCACTCAGTTCTTAAGGTGAAGCACAACCCTCTTCGGATTTCTTTGTCTAATCAATTTTTTTTTATTTCCCTCTCTTAAAGTTAGCACACCGTTGCAGCCTTTGAGGATTTTTGTTTTGTGCTTCTTCACATTCAAGCGCAACTCTTTAAAGTCAGACGGCTTTGATTTATTTTTTGTGGGGAAAGAAAAGTAAAGTAAATCTACAACCTACAGCCCCTTGTGTAAAACACACTCTCTGCTAGACAGGTGTATTCAATCCTCAACAAGGTGTGTTCATCTCTCCCTCTCTCTCTCTCTTTCTTTCTCTCTCTTTCCTTCTTCCTGTCTCTAATCTGATAGTATTTCTGATCCAGGGCCAGACAGAAACAACTGTTACCTGCAGCCACTTAGAATAACAAGCAGTTTTGAGCGGGCCTACAGGGCCAAACTGCGAGTCCTGGAGCATGAAATACACTTGGCATGCGTGAGGGTTGTGATTCCAAGTGGAGAACATATTGGTCTCATACTGTACGGCTACCTCGCCTCGCAGGATTTCATACCTGGACGGGCACCAAATAAAAACAGCTGCAGAACTCTGACTTCTCTTTAACTTCAGCTCAAAGCTCGTGTTGCTCTGCAGCAGCTGCAGAGGAAACAGTTGTGGTGAATAAGAGATCCATGACGACGTTCACTGTTTAATTTTCAAAATAAAGGTAATCAAGTGTATGTTTTCTTTTCTTTTTTTTGTTATATACATTTCAGAAAATGTACACTTTACATTCTGCATCTCAATTTTGTTATAATAATGGCACAATTTATCTATACTATCTCTGCAGTTGAAGGTGTTTGCAAATGTCCGGCCTTTGTCTTTAATCAATTCAGTCTTTGTGGTCCTTTATGAACCTTTACACATATAACAAGGAAAGATTTCTAGGCGTCATTGGTGGATGGTGGATTTTATATCCCCTAAGAGGATGTTGTTTCTCAGAGACAGGTGAAAACTCATGTAGTTTTATATCCAAGAAATTGTTACTGTGTGTTCAGAAGCATTTGGAGACATATCCGTAAACCCAATGGCCAATTTACAGAACTGTATCCTCAGCTAAGACCTTGTACTTTTAGAGAAACATGGTATGATTTTTAGGAGCACACAATGGTCTGAGCTTTGGAGGAGAGTAACAGCGGAAGGAGCGACGCTCAATTTTATGTTCTTGGACTCTGGGCTTTAACTGTGAAAATGAGTGAGTATTTGTACACTACATTTGCACATCCATTAATTGTGCATTCATTTGCATTTCATTTTTTGCAAGATTGTCTAGAAATTCTGCTTAAGTTTGTGCTAAACTTCAGATGGGAGCTCAGCTATTGATGGTCATAGAAGTGGGAGCTTTGACAGTGGTGCTGCTCAGAGACCAAAAAAGGAAAATTAAAAGGGGGAAAAAAATCAGAAAAAGTTAGCAAAATAAAGTCCAACTGCAAGGAGCAAGAAAGCCAGGGCCGTTAGATTCACCATCTATCAAATGGTTCATTCTGTAAAGATGATACATAAATGAGTTCAGCTGGAACTAGTTACGACATCTGGCATCTTCATCAATTAGTTTTCGGGTTTATTAGGTCGGACGTTGTTATTATATCTCTCTTATTACACTCAGGAAGGCTGCCTCCCCCTGGAACCATCATATACTAGCTCACACTAAGTAGATGTAGGGGGATAGGAGATAAGGACAGATGACATGAGGCTGCTGTTTGCATCTGTTTAACTATGCATGTGTTTGCAGGCCTGTTTGTACAGTGGTTGTGTAGCTCTGTATAAATTTTGTGTGAGTTTGCAACAGAGCGACTAATTTAAAGGCAGAGAATATGCATGAAACGGCACAGGCAGTTTAAAGATACATTATCAAAAAGACTGTCGGGCCTCTGAACATGCAGTTAGAAGTATTCACCCTCCGGCAGAGCAGAAGAAAAAACTGTGGAAAGTCTATGGACTCGTGGAGGGAGAAAAAAAAATACACAAAGTTTATATCTATTCACATTAGTCCCATTTCTTTAGGGTAATTATATCCAAAAAAACAAGAGCAGCAGAGGAGACAGTAGCACGAGAACGTGGAGGCAGCCTGCCAGATGATCAGCAGCACCCGCTCTTAGAGACTCCTGGTTGATCTCTTCCTGATTGGGCGAACCGTGTGGGGAGACCGAGGCAACCGCGTGGCTGTTTCGGTTGGAGCACATGTCGTAAAGGTTTCCGGAGAACTGCATCTTTTTGGATTCCTGGCGGAGAGACTCCCACACAGCTGCCGCTTCCTCCGGACAGCCAGCCATCGCCACGTTAGCACAGTCATGGAACTCGTCCCACGACCTGCAGAGAGAGAGAGACGAAGAGAAGGAGGTTGGAAAGATGGACACAAAGACACATGACACCAAAATCTAAAGACACTATATAGCCTATAATAATCCAGAGACAGTCGGACCAGAAAGAAAAGTTATATCTGGAGTTTTAAACCCTTAAACATTATAAGAGTTTTGAACAACCACTAGTAAAAAAAAATAATAAGTACTGTATTTTACAGTATGACTAATGAATGTGGTGGATGAAGGAACCCAGTATGTGGGAGAACTCACTGCACTGTGGAGGAATACATGTTGCTCATCTCAAAAAAAGGCTGAAAGTAAACTTAATATATCAGCACTGCCACATGAATAGCTTGGAAGTGGCAGCTGGTTAATATGTAGTCTTAATGGGCCAAGTTTGAGTTGTTATTTTAGACTTATTATGTTGTAAGGCAACAGAAAAAGAAAAATATATGAACGGGAACAACTTTAAAGTTGGTACTGTGTATGTGAACACAGAAAGGAGGAGAGAAGGGAACAGATAAAAGGCTGATGCCAGGCAGAAGGTAAATAAAATGTGATGAATTAATAAAATAGCTCATTTTGCGCATTATGTCATCGAGTGGCGTTCAGGGACTTATTGTGCATCAAAAGAAGTTGCTCACAGCAGTTTTCAGCCTCAGACACAGTCCAGCTTTTTACTCAGTTTTAACCTGGATTTGCACTTTATATGTTTACAATTTAATCACAATCATCCAAGTCAAATCAGGTTGGATGCTCCTTTTACGTGGGTTTGTCTTCGCCTCTTTGACTTCATGCAACCGAGCCACGTCTGACATTCATACCTCACCGCTGTTGAAGATCTAAACAGACAGCTCTGAAAGTAACTGATAAGGATGCACTGACAGAGGCAGAAGTCCTTTCACCGACTAAATCAAATTCAGCCTCTTTGCTCCCTCGGTTTCTATTGGTAGTTGCCAAGAGACCATCTGCTGATCTTCACCACTCCAGGCAAAGGTCTCCCTGCAGGTTAGACAGAAACTTGGAAAACGTTCATTCAGAGAATGGAAAAGCTGTCATGAACTCTGTGTTTGTTGAATAGCCGCTGTGTTATATAAATTTGAAGCAAAGCGGATGTTTGAAACACTGTCTAGACCTAAGAAGAGCCACAATAAGGGAAGAAAAATAGAGCCAAATAGAACAACTTTTCTCAGTGAACTCCGGCATTAAACTTCATTTAAATAACCTTCCAGCTCCACATCCAACGCTGAGTCTGACTGTAAATAGCTGCTAATTCTTCCTCTCATCATGAATGTGTTGGCTAAGTTGTCTCGGAGGAAATACTGGCTGAGTGTTAAATAGAAGAACAGAGAGAGAGAGAGGGCTGGTGGAGAAAGCAGAAGCAGATGGCTCTGTTCAAAATCTGCTTGACACAAAACATTCAAATGCAACAACTCTTAAATACTTAAAGCGCATTAACACGATGAAACGTCCATATAGTGAACAACATGGTGAACAGCGTGCTGCCTCTGCCACTGTCACAGTGGAAGAGCTGTGTTCTTATGTCACGCACACTCGGAGATGAACCTCAGAAAACGTTGTGCATAATGCCGTCCATATGAGCTCAATACCAATTCCATCTTCATTCGCTTAGACCAGAAATTGATCTAGGACATATTTAGACTGAAACGCAAACCCTGGACGCAGTGGGGAGCCGAGAGTTCAGCTCAAAACGGTTTCCATCAATCTCAAAGCCATCTCATTCTCACACTATAACTTGTATTTCACACAAAGACACAGAAAACAACATGGTTTTGTTTTTGGTCCAACAGCTGTTAGCTGATGCTGAGTAACACACAGCGGTGTAACGTTTGTCACCAATCGGCCAGAGCTCGGTTACAGGTATAGGTGTAAAACTATTTGGTTAGGTTCAGGAAAAGGAAGGTTATGGTTGGGGTTGTGAATGACTGACTGAGTGCTGAACTCTAGTCTACTGCACTGTTTGGGAACTCTAGGGAAGCAGAGGAGTACTTCCAATACACAGAGTCTTACCTCCATTACAGAACAGAACATCAAACTAATTTCATCGCATATATCATTATCACCGAAGGACGCAGAGGAATAATTCAACGTAAGAGACACTGAGCAGAGAGAGCAGAAGAAACAGTCCTGAGTCTTCAGTAATGAGGCTTCGCACTCACCGCTACCACTGACTGACTGTACGTATCATCAACGAGAGGGAGTTAGACGCAAAGACCTGTGTCTAATAAAAGCAAAATCTTACGCTTTTGGAGTAGAAAGTAAATAACAGCTAAACTGTTATGGCTCCCAGACAGAGGCTGTGAGCTTTTCAGGAGACAAAAGTAGGCTACATATCTCAGTAATTCACCTGGTTTTCATGCCTGTGAACTGGACCTTGTGGACCTGACCAAGTACAACTTCAGCCTGTGGCCCATAAGCTCTCTCTTTCTCTCCAGTTTTCTTATTCTGTCTTGCTATGACTGTAATAAAGGCAAAATAAAAATTGAAATAATAGCTTAAAAAGAAAGATAACTTTCTCTCTGAGTGTTTATAAATAATTACAGCTCAAATCACAGCTCGGTCTTTGTCTTTCATTTATCTGTTTGGTCTTTGTCAATTTGACAATGACGAGGTTATATTATAAAACCAGGATTCGACCACAGGCGGTCCTGCCACACTCTCAGTTTTTAACTAAGTCTTGTTTCTTGTCAGGCTTCATGGCCTCTTACATTTATACTACATATTCTATATACTATAATATACCAAAGGCAACTAATCATGGAATCAGCTTTTGATGTGCTCCACCAAAGGAAAGGGACACAAGAGAGACAAAGATCTAATGTTGGTGAGTCTGGCGGCGTCTGCAGGGAGCACTTTCTCATTTTTTATTCATCGCTGTGGTTGGTGAGGGATTGATCACCAGAATTTATTTCAAACAAATAAGATAAACATGATGGGATGGGACACTCTCCTCCTATGATGTTCTTGAGCACTGAAGGGTTATATCATTACTAATCCTGCAAAGTAGTGGCTGTAACTCGTCTCACCTTAACTGAACTCCTGAAGTCTTACAGCTCTAAAACACATAGAAGAAAAATAAAAAATCTCAACATTTCTTCAGTTTGGAGGACTTCTCTTCTTCTGTCTGTGCTGCTGCTGTGTCAGTTTGAGGACATTTGCTTCTGATCATATGTACAGAAATGCAACACAAACACACACACTCTCTGTCTCCCTCTGGCAGAATCCTGCACGCATCATGAATTTTGCGACTGTGTCAATATTATGCAGGAGAAACACAGCACAACCAGGCTTTCTCTTCTCTCTCTCACACATATGTAGTTTCATAAAACAGGCCTGGCCTCCCTTGATGACTCTGCATCTGTGTGTGTGTGTGTGTGTGTGTGTGTGTGTGTGTGTGTGTGTGTGTGTGTGTGTGTGTGTGTGTTTGGCCTATGTCCAGGACTTCAGCTCTCCAGAGGTCCACCTCTGACAGAGCGGATGCTGAAGGCTGCTTACCTGCTGCTGTGGGAGGAGCAGCTGATGGAGGGGAGTGGCCCCCGCGGGCTGTCGGCATCTGGCTGCTTTCTGTTCGCTCATATGAGGAAACAGTGTGTGTGTGTGTGTGTGTGTGTGCGTGTGTAAGGGATGGCAAAAATCAGACGGAGAAAGTGATTGTGTCTTGTGCAGTGGTGCATAGTTCTTCATCTGTATCGGTGTGTGTGTGTGTGTGTGTGTGTGTGTGTGTGTGTGTGTGTGTGTGTGTGTGTGTGTGTGTGTGTGTGCTGGGGTGTACTGTAGGTGCGCTGGTCTCTGCTAAAGTCACAGGTGGTGCAGAGACAGCAGAAATACAGGACACTGACAGACAACCAGCTGCTTTCACAATAAGAAATCCTCCCGAGTGTAGCTGTGTCTGTTCTGCTGCTAACACGCTGCTGCTGCTGCTGCTGCTGCTGCTGCTACTGCTGCTGTTACCTGAAAACCTCCAAACCCCGGCCCTCAGCTTATTTTTTGACTCGAAAACGAATCACTTGGGTGTCGACTGAGTTTAGTTTCCTGAGCTCCGTGTTTCAGGATACATACAGTAACTGACATCTTCTGGGGCAATGTTTAGCACATTTAGCTAAAGTAGGAAAGTGCTGTAATTCTGTGGAGCTGCTACAGTTTCTGCTCCCCGCTGACGAGAGATTATCTGAGACTGAATCAACAGTAAATATTCAAAACTCCGACTGTAAATGAGTTTGGAAAAGGTGGAGGAACTTCACAGGAACCTCTCGCCCTCCGTGTCTCCACTGCAGAGCAGGACCCGCCAGACTCTTAATCGACGTAATCGTTGTGTAATCGTTTTTACTGTTCTTGTTGTTGTTTTTTTCCGGCAGTGTAGACGCTTTCTAATAATGACAAGTTTTAAAAATGCTGTTCTCATGGTGTAATTGCATAGGCGTCTGTCCACTTATCATACATCTTGTCTTGTTTTACTGCGCTTGGTTACTTTTCCAGCCGTACCGATGCTTTCTATGAATGCTTTTCCTGTGTTGAGTTTTATAAATGCCGCTTATTTTTGCGCTTTCTGTCGACGCCACATCGTGATTTGGATCCAAAACCAAAATTACAACCCAACTGAACTCAAATGTTAAGGGGGGACACTACAGGTGAATAGGGTAAACATTTCAACTAACAGATATCACCACAGAATTTCCCAAGTTTATCACTTACATTAAGACAAATATTTTTTTTATTACAAGTTTTGTCAAATCTTATGTTTAAATATGTAAATGAGGCTGTCTAATTAAATATGCGCTAATTTGCATACATTTCCAGAACCGAAATCTGAACAATGGATAAAGCCCCTTGTATCATTTTGTTGACATATAAGAGTCAGAAGTTTTTACAGAGGGGATTTTGGATATCTCTTTCTATCACTCTGTAAATGAGAAAATTAAATTTTGCCATGTTTTTAGGAATAAAATGTTGTATAAATCAAGCTTTGAATGATATATCAACAATCCTCTCTGTAAAAACCTTCAGAATATAGACAGGAATAAAACTGGAAGGTTTGGTGTCTGTAAGATTTCGAACTCATTTTGAGAAAACGGCCGTAAAGTAGTATAGAATTGTAGAATTACTATAGAATTAGATTGTTAATGTGAATCGTACTTTTACGATTGGTTGCGGATAAAGCGGAAATTACAATTTTTATAGCCTACATCATTGTTCAGGAGAGAGAGCTTTACAATGATACCTGACATGACATGGGTCAGATAACAAGCACAGCACAGTATGTCACAGTTAGCATGCTAACTTTTGGCGAATTTAGGAGAAATCTACTGACAAAATGAGGTAAAATAACAAGACTACCAATTCTTTTGACTTTTCTGAAAGAATACATGTTAAGGAAGAAAAATAGCCCAAAATCTCAAAATTGATCAGTGCATGAAAAAACTGTGTTTTTGCCTGTAGTGTCTCACCTTAAAAAATGAAGTGATGACATTTTACCTCCAAAAGGTCAAAGTTCAAATTCAATGTGACATCAGACTGTACAGCAAGAGCACTTATGGTCGTTAGTTATGTAAAAATTTGTGACTGTATTTCTTATAATTTGGCCAATCGGCACTGGTGTAAACCAGAAGGGAACTATTTTCTATCTTTATAACCAACAGAATAAAACTTTGGAGTCTCACAATGTCGCACATTTTACCACAGATCTGTTATACAAAAAAAAAAAAAAAAAAAAAAATCATAATAGAACATTCAACAATCGTGTTTTTTGTAATATATTAAATTTCTATCACAGCTGAAAATAACACAACGTGGTTGTAATAATAAAAAGGGGGTGGAGGGAGGCGGGGCGGTCTATATCCTCAATGCTCTTGGTCTTTTTTACATATCTCTGTAGAAACCTCACAGAGTGTCGTGACTTTTCTGTCCAAGGTTGATGCACTAAAAGGTATAAAAAGAAAGAAAGAAAAAAAAACATTTTTTTTTTTGTCGCAGCCTCTCAGCTCCGGCATGTTAGACGGATTGAAAAGGAGCAAAAGAAATGAAAAGAATTCTTGCATATTCTTGCGGAAGACTTTGACAAAGCTTTTATATTAAAGCAACACATTTGAGCTGCAGTGGCCTTCATCAGGGTTACTGCTTGACACAATCCAAGGCAGCTTCCTTCACCTTGTCGCAGAGAAAAGCTTCTCTGCTTTCTGCTCACACAAGAGTTGATCTATATTTTGCAACTGTAGCATCACTGCATTGAAGGTTTAAACTGTAAATAACTATTTTTTATTCATGTTACACAGGCTATTTCATGTGGGCAGCAAAGGCCTTCACAGATCTGTGATGACTGCATGTGACAGCTTCTTTATATAAAGAAAGTCACACAATTCTTCCTCCTTGGCCCCTTTAAATCATTTCTAAAATCGACGTGATACCCAGTGAGAGATGCTGAACTTGGGAATATTCACGGCAGCTTTGTTTGGCACCAGTTTAAATCCTAACTGCTGCATCCTGAATAAGTTGTAGCCCGAAAGTGACTTTAAACTGAGGTGGGAATGGGAACAGAGAGCGCCGCAATGAGATGCAATGAAAACATGAATGGCCTTATCTAAATCTGTAGAGGATAAAAGTATAAAGGGAAATAGACGGGCTGCTCTGAAGGAAGACTGAGTGAAAGAAAACTCAACCTTGTGAGAGAGTTTTCCAATAACACCCATTTTAGCAACTGTAGACTCCGGCTTTTGTTCGCATGACTGAAACCAAGGAGACAACCGCCGTGTTCTTTCCTCACTCCTGTTTCTACAAATACTTCAGCTCAGTGACGACTTTTCTCAGTGTTGTTAAGATTTAACTGCTTTTACTGATTGGTATCGTGTCCTTTCTTTTTCTTTTCTCCTTTTTTTTTGTATAGAAGGCATTGTTTGCATATCATGAGATCTGCACCGACAACATCTTGAGTTGTTGTCAGGTTGTTTGTGCATCCCATTTTCGTGGACACAATAATCTCAGTGACGACTCCTTCAAATGTGGCACAAACGAAACATTCACCAGGACTCAAAGAAGGACTGATTAAGTTTTGTATTTTACTCAGTTTTACTCAAATGTCAAAGGTGGAGATTTCAGAAAACATCTTTTAGGCAAACGCTCAAGATTTCATACAGCAATCACAACAAAATTTCATACAAAAGGTTAAAGGGATAGTTCACCCAAAATTCAAATTTCACTCATTTTCTACTTCTACCCTCATGTCGACTAAGGGTTGGGAGAAGTTTCAGAGTCATCCGTGCTTTTTTGAAGTTACAGGGGGGCTCGGCACAGCACTGCATGTCCATATGACGGTCGCAAATGGGGCTCACTTTTCTTCGTCCAAAAAGACACACCAAAAAACATCCAAATACCTCCATACTGCTCGTCTGTAATGTCCCTCTTGTATTGAAGCCCCAACATGAGAAATTGTTCAGAAAAAAATTAAATAAGTCTATATTTTATCCTTTTTTGTAGCGGAAGCTCCCAGTGTCTCAGTCTCAAATCTCGCACGATTTGCACTGACACCGGCAGAGCAGTGAACTGAGACACCGGGAGCTTCCGCTACAAACAAGCTTAAAATATAGACTTATTTAATTTTTTTTCGGAAAAATTTCTCATGTTGGGGCTTCAATACAAGAAGGACATTACAGACGAGCACTATGGAGGTATTTGGATGGTTTTTGGTGTGTCTTTTTGGACGAAGAAAAGTGAGCACGAATGAGTCTGAAACTTCTCCCAGCCCTTAGTCGACATGAGGGTGAGTAGAAAATGAGTGAAATTTAAATTTTGGGTGAACTATCCCTTTAAATTTTCAAATGATTCTGGATAAACAGTGATGTGACCTGTAACTAGTCTGGAAGACGGAAGGCAGATAGATATTTTTGGTGGATTTTGAAATATCTCCTCTAATATCTGATGGATTACTGTGAAAATGTGCGGAGACGTTCATGAGCACAATGTTATGAATCTTAATGGCTTTAATGAGCCCCAACCTTTTCCCTCCCTCTGGTGCCGCAGTGACATTTGTGATTCACAGTGAAAATACGTTGACAACTATCACATGGACTGACATGAAATTTGCAGCAGATATTTCCATCGATAATCGATTGTAATGACTCTTGTGATTCCTCCTGGGCCTCCAGCAGGTCAAGTGTTTCATATCTAATCATGTGTTTGATGAACTGGCACCAATTTCTCTACAGATTTTCACAGTCACCTGATGACTTTATAGCACCTTCAGGACTTCTGACTTTTCCTCTGGTGCCAAAATGAGATTGGATTTTCATTTTCCACCTCCACATTTAAGAAAACGTTTTGTCCAGTGCTTTGGTTTATGATCAAATCTCTTACAAAACTAATGACAGAAAAGAAAGTGCTGACCAGGGGGTGTGTGAACATTTTAGCCCAAAGCACTTCTGTACCTTGAGATTATTGATATACAAGGAAAATGATATCACAGATAATCTAATTTGAGTCAAAATTTCAGTTTGAATTTTATTTTTTATTTTTTATTTTTACTGAAAAGAAAGTTTAAAAATGAAATGATTTTGAAAAAAGCTTGTTTTTTCATGTCAGGAGGACATAGTTTGCAGAACAGGTCATTTCTGTAGCACATTGATGCTTTGTTGATACTTTGTGACATGTTTTACCCTGATTAAAAAAAATCTGCATATCATGATTTGGATATTTTACTTGGACATAGAGAAATTTTGATAATACTTGATAATACTTTGCTTAATTGTTTGGCTCTAACCACAGGTGCAGGTGCAACAGTGCAACTTTAGTCTTGTTAATTGTTCAATGAGGTATTATAACTGTTGTTAAACTGTGCTGTATGAATATTGTACAATGTCGACACACCAAAAATAAATCGGTTTAAGCCCATAAGTCTGCAAATGTGGAAACACACTCGTAAAAGAGAATCCACAAGTTCACAACCTGGATATCGCTCCTCTTATTACAGTAATGTAAGAATGGGCGTTATAGTGGATTACTGCAAATAATAATAGCTTAAAAACCTATTAGAGATAAAAACCCATATAAACCTTTATTTATTTATTTATTTATTTAACTTTGACTTAATGTCAAGTGGTACCTATTTTTAATGTCAGGCTTTGCAACTCATTTTATACCTGCATCAAAAGGTTACTGTTTAATTCTATTGTACCTAATTCCTCTGTATCTTCAGTCCCAAACATTTCCATCTCACCTCACCTACTCTGGAACCACGGTGAATGATTGCAACTGCATAATGTCTATTGTGAATAGGAGGAATAAAAGCAGTGCTGTACTCCTGGGAGAACTCTGACAATGGAGCAGCCTTGGCCTAGATGCAAATCACAGCCTCCTGTGTGTGTGTGTGTGTGTGTGTGTGTGTGTGTGTGTGTGTGTGTGTGTGTGTGTGTGTGTGTGTGTGTGTGTGTGTGTGTGTGTGTGTGTGTGTGTGTGAGTGAGAGTCTGAATTTTGTGTGTGTGTGTGTGTGTGAGTCTGAATTTTTGTGTGAATTTTGTGTGTGTGTGTGTGCACGTGCCATGCTACCTCCTCATTAGGTGGCTCTGATAGAAGGGCTAAAAACCATGTTCCTGAGTGGAAAGAGGGAGGAAGGGAGGGATGGTTGGACGGATGGATGGATGGATGGACGGATGGATGGATGGATGGATGGATGGAGGGAGGGAGGGAGGTGAAAAAGACAAAAGGGGAGGGGGCGGGGCAAAAAAGGAGGAAGAAAGAAAGAAAGAAAGAAAGAAAGAGTGAGGTGATGGAGAGAAAGAGATAAAGAGAACGAAGAAAGTGAGAAGAAGTGAAGCGAGGACACAGAGAACGAGAGTGTGGTTTGGAGGGAAGTGTGTGTGGACATGTGGAGAGAGAGAGAGAGAGAGAGAGAGAGAGAGAGAGAGAGAGAGAGAGCTTATGTGTCCCTGCATTAGGCAACACTCACACGGAGGTGGCTGGGTTGCAGGATTAGTAGTTTAATTGGTACCTCAAGGAATAGCAAAGACTTAACAACAGTGGACTGGTACCATGGGTGGGCTGCAGGGCCATGGCGACACACACACACACACACACGCGCGCGCACGCGCGCGCACACACACACACACACACACACACACACACACACACACACACACACACACACAAACAAGCTTTTGAAACTATTCCCTCACCCCTACTTTAATCAAAAGTCACAGTTAAACCAAACCCTGTTTCTAAATTTTCCACCATGTCAATATCAATGAGAGGAGCGACACTGAAAGCAGAGGGGGAGTCGGTTTGATCGGGCTTTTCCTCAGATACCATTCAGTCACATTTATATTGATATAAATGTGTCTTGAACTAAAGACAAACCTCCTCGTGAACTATGAAATGTCTGCAAGCTGTATTTAAAGGGGAATTGCCGTTTTTTACATTCTGGACCTTATTTCTATAGCATAAAATACGATCATTTACTCACCTAGATAACTTTGGTGTCATTACAAGTCGCTCCAATGAAATTAGATCCAACCAAGAGCCGCGTATAACCGTATAATGCGAGAACACAGGGCAGCGCAATGCAGCCTCTAAATAACACATTATCTGCCGCGAAACTCATTCATTTCACCAATATTTTGTTATGATACGCTAGTGCTATTCCCCTCTGTGTCCGGGGTTAGCTGTTATCAACATCCGGGGTCGGTAGGTTGACCTACTGACCTCTGACCTGGATGATTATCATCTCTGACTGTGGTGCGGCGCAGCTTGTTAATATAATATCGTATAATGCGTGTACTCGCATTATACGGATATACGCGGCTCTCGGCTGGATCTAATTTTGTCTGAACGACTTGTAATGACACCAAAGTTATCTACGTAGGTGAGTAAATGATCGTATTTTATGCTAGAAATAAGGTCCAGATTGTAAAGAACGGCAATTCTCCTTTAATGGCACACATATGTTGTTGCAAAAAAGCCTCATTCATATTGCAGTGAGTAAAGAGCATGGGTCGCTGTTTAATAGGTTGCATTACACAACTACTTCACCTGTCTGTGCTTTTATCTGAGCGCCACATCTGCTTTGACCTCTGTGCTTGACCTCTCTTGCTATCTGCGTATAATTCTGGGTCCAGTATGATTTCAGCACTGTGCAAATCTCACTTGACAGAAACATTGCTCTCAAATCAGCGATCCTATTCTGAGACCCTTCACACATTAATGGGTCCTTTTCTCTGGTCGAGAGGACACGGAAGATGGATGACAGAGGTATGTATAAATAGAGTGGTGAGCGGAGATGACACGGAGAGAGAGAGAGCAATGATGGATGGATACAGGATATAGAGAAATGAAGTGGTGAGAGAAAGTAGTTGGGAGGGATTGGGGGGGGGGGGCTGTGGGGGGAGATGATGTTCTGCATATTTAATCGGTGTCATCAGGCCTCTGTAGCCGAAACAATGAGAGAAAAGAGAAAAGCACTACAGAGTGCAAATGTGCTGAGGGCAGAGTGATGCTTGTGTTCATAGTCAAAGTCCGTCTGAAATTAAAATTTAAAATTCATCATTAACATCAGTACAATTATAGTACTTCTATTTTATCTTATGTATTTTATCCTCTTTCTTCTAACATACCATGTTCTTTTGTGCTGCTGTGTCAAATATGTATTTCTTCTACAGGGATCAGTAACGATGCATCTCATCCTGTACGTATTTAACTTAACTTATAGTTATATAAGTATGCATATATATAGTTGAACCTAACTTGTGTGGTCCAACTTTTAACGACTAAAAACAAGAATTTTAAACCTAATTTTTCTACAATGACCATCATCTCTCTGTTAGTATTCAGGGTTATGCAATATTTATTTATATAGGCCTAATATATACAATATCTATTGGTAATTTCATTGGTGCAACATCTCTGTGGCAATAAGAGTATTTAATATTATCACTAAAAGGAGAAGTTAAATATTTTTGCTTTATTTGTGAGTTAGACTGACATCATGGATGCTAACAGCAGCTAACTTTGCTTGTTACATGTAGATAGAAATAATAAGTTGTGTTCCAATTTTGGGGCTTCATCGACCACAAACACAGAAACTAAACTGGATGATATTCGACAATATCCCTCCCTGTCTGTTGTCACACAAACCACTGATCCTGTCGCCAAGTATCATTGAGTGTTTTTTTTCTTCTAACCACCTAACATGAGGTTTTTAGATCCTTGGTTTTGCTTTGTTTAACTGAGCTGAGAACTAATACTTACATTTACAAATGCAGTCCTCTGGTTCTCTTTCGCTATTGTTTGTGGCCATTTTCTTGTCGTTTGTGGCTCACAATGAATTTGTGGATCAGTTGGACCACAAAGGATCCGCCCGTTTTGAGCCTTCATTGCCCAGGAAAAGAAAAAACGCGTTTCTTGGCCGCATTTGAAGGAAACTTCAAAATGGGACAGCCTAGTTGTGCCACTGTGATGCAACCGGCCTTCAGAAGCAGCCTGTGAAGGCTGCGGATACCCCTGAATTGGGACACAGCTTATGTCTGACACATAAACCAGCATTTGTCACGTTTACAAGAGATAAATGTGAGATTTGTTTTGCTTTGTTACTTTCAAACAGAGCCGGATTAGCTGCTTCCCCCTGTGTCCATTCTGTGTGCTAAGATACGTTAGCCGACTGTCGTCTTCTGTGCCGTAAATATGACAGTATATCACCAGCAAAGGTGTCGATTCTCTTCTCTAACGCTTAGAAGTAAAGAAACCAAATAAGCCTGTTTCCAAATATATTGAGCTGCCTAGTTTGATTTGAATCACAGGATACTGTGCAGAGTGCTGAGGTGACACGATTCATCTTGTTAGCGTGAGTTAAGACCGTGTGGTTATTTACCATAATTGGACCCCAGAAGAGATTATAATCCCTCCTAATTATAATAATATAAGACAAACACAGCACTGACAATGACTCAGCAGGTGTTGAAATAGCATGAATTAGAAGTAGCATACAATCAGAATTCAATATTTCTAACCAAGAAATTGGGACAGTAACCCATGTGAGCTTGGTGATAAAGTGGGGAAGAGAGTATTTAATTAACTTTAATAGGCTGTAAAACAGCTCTAACAAATATGTCCCAAAACCTT
The DNA here is from genome assembly GCF_045865225.1 of Trachurus japonicus. Classification (NCBI taxonomy): domain Eukaryota; kingdom Metazoa; phylum Chordata; class Actinopteri; order Carangiformes; family Carangidae; genus Trachurus; species Trachurus japonicus. The sequence continues at coordinate 23,517,010 of NC_140912.1, forward strand.
TGAAAAGTAGAACAATTTGCATATCAACAGGTTTTTATTTCCTTATACAAAATATGAGAATAATTTAACATTTAAAATAGATTTTTACTGTGATCAAAGTTACAGAAAAATCACACAAATCAACTCTGAGGTCTTTGTAGAAAATAAATTTTACACTGTAGAAACTAAACATGTTCTTTGACTACAACTCACAGGGTGCGTGAGGTATGGGTGCAATAGAAGTCACACTGCATAGATCACTGCAATAATTGGGTTTGTGTAAATGAGACGATCAGTATTCCTCTCATACAGCCCCACTCAGTAAAATCCTTTTTCATTTTTATCAGGGAGTATATTCACCATCCTTTGATGCCTGCATGTCAATGACACAAAGGGAATTCTCCAGAGAAAATGAAAATTTAGTTTGCAGTGGAGAAATATTAACTCTTATTGGTCAAAGAGATTTTTTTGACTGGTTTGAATACTTTTGATTTTTTCCTTTTATACAATATTAATTATGTTTTAATGTCCTAATCTTTTTTTTTTTTCATCATACCATCACCCATATGAACATTCAATCTTCTTTTCTTATTTTGACATGTTGTATTGACATATTGGAGATATAAATGAACAAAACCTGCTTCTACTTCTTCTATTTGCATCAAACAAAAAGTGACAGAAAGTGTGAAGTCAGCACTTTCAACTGAAGTTGAAATAACAGAATCATCTAGATGCATTTCTCTCTGCAGCGTCTGTTGTGCAGAATCTCCTGACAACACTTTAGCTGTCTGGTCTCCATGTAAGTACATTTTTGTATCCATACTAGCACTGTGTGTGTCGATAATGTGGTTTGCACTACTAACCAGATAGTATGCTAATAATTAAAACAGGTGAAAATGGTAAACATTGTAGGCTACCTAGACATCAGTTAGCCTAACACTGAGCGTATTAGCGAGTAAAGCTGTGTCCAAGTGAGGCCTTGCATAGGGTTAGGGTTAGGGTTTAGGCTGTAAAAATGTCCTAAATGACATCGCTTCAAGTAAACTCTGGACTATATCCCTTCAGGACACTTGGATTGCAGTGGACGAGCAGTAAGGAGGAAGATTACAAAGTTTTTGTGTAGTTTTATGGACCTTTTTGTGTCGGGCACTATTGACTCTCATATAAGAATGAATTTCATTTTTTGGTGAACTATTCCTTTAATACGTTGATTCATCGCTGGTTTGCACTAAGAAACAAAAGGCTTTTTCAGTCTGATAAACACTTTCTGTCATCATCAACCTCTCATTCATTATTCGACTATACATCAAATTGTTACTGAGTTGCATTATGGGAAGTGTAGGATCCAAGGGTTTTTATTTTATCCTCTTAATCTCTTCCAGAGTCATGTGTCGTCTTACGTCCCCCAACTTTGTGGAGCCACAACACTGATTTGCTGGAGCCGCTAGTGCACAGTCCTCGAGTCAAAGGTAGTATAGTGTGCAAGCAGCAAACTGTCTCAGCAGAGTTCTCATTAATGTAGCTAATAACTAATTTACAGCATGTAGTAATGTAACACACTACTATAAGTCCCAGTCCAGTGTTGTGCACAGGTTATAGTACTGTATACTGTATATTCACCGCCAGCATTGCACCTATTGATTCATCCCTTACAACAGTAATGAAACTTCAAGTGCAAGACACAAAAATAACTACTAATACTGATCTGGTCATAACGTTGCCATCATTTCGTATTGTTCAGTTATTTGGAGAAAAAATAATTTTCCCAGCTGCATGTGAGCAGGTCATGAGTAAGTCCGGTGAGGGATTACAGAGCCAAGACTTCGATTTGTGTTACCGTGCAGATGTATTGATATCAGATAGCAGACCTTTGTGGTTCTGTGAAATGCTTTTCTAAACTTTTCCTTCCAAAAGCTTTGCATATGCATTTCCAGCACTGACGTCTTTGTTTTCTAACCCCTCCTCCACCGTATGTAAGGGACTAATGCTGACCTGACTTCTCTTTTTTTTTTTGCATGTGTATGTGTGATTACACTGACCTGCAGATGGAGTGTATCTCGTGCACGTCCTCGTCCTTGCGGGCGTTGTCTGTCAGACTGTCGCCCAGCGTCATTAGACACTGAGCGAAACCTTTATAGATGGAGTGACACCTTCTGGCTGAAGCTGTAGCCACAGGGCACGGGCTCAGCACTGGAAAACACACACAAAAAAGCACAAACACACACACACATAGAGGAGATGAATTGAAAGTTGTACTTGCTGTGTAATATGAACTGGGAAAAAACAATGTGAGCAGAAATATCTGTTGACAATAAATGTATTACTGTTTCTCTTTGGTTAATGGCTGCAGCTGTTGGACTGGAGCGGGATGAGACAAGTGCGTATAAAAGGAGCGTCAGTGCAGCTGCAGTGACACCGCCGTCTCTGCAGCTGCTTGCTTCAATGATAGACCGAGAGGCCGAGTGTTATCCATCATCACACACACACGCACACACACACACACACACACACACAGAAGTGGGTCCATCTTCAGTGCTTCCCCCTCTCTCACTCATTCAGTGTTTAAAGTCAGCAGCTGATTGATCGCTCACATCAAAGATGAGACACATCAAGGCTCATTGACCGGGAAATAGAGATACAACAGGGGAAGACAAGCCCAGTCCCACACGAATTCATCCTCAGTGATCATCATATTGTGTTCACAGCAGCAGCAGCAACAACAACAACAACAACAAAAATGCAGCCAAGACGCAGTCACCGAAAACAGGCTAAAAGTAGGAAGTTTACTGAAATCATCGAAGACGCAACAACCCACACAAAATGTGGATTTTCGGTCTCAACGAGTCAGAAAAAAAGACACATGCTGAGAAAATGAGCAGACGCAGAGGACGACGACTCCCTGAGTGACAGCTGACGATGATTCGATTACTGTAAGAGTGTGAGGAAACCTTCAGGGAATAGTTTTAGACCAGGGAATCACAACTCTATATACACCTCAGATTTGTTTACGTAACAAGTCAAAGATGTGTCGTCGTTGTGTCCATTGACAGACAGACAGACAGACAGACAGATGTGGTTGAATAACTGTATTGTCCCATAATTCCTTGCATTCCTTGATAGATTAGTGCAGTGCTTCCCAGTCGTTTTGCCTTGTGAGCACTAAAAATGAAGTAATTTACAGTTTCTGAAGTTATTTTTTTATTTGTGTTTTATTGAGATATTTAGATTTAATTAGATAGATAGATAGATAGATAGATAGATAGATAGATAGATAGATAGATAGATAGATAGATAGATAGATAGATAGATAGATAGATAGATAGATAGATAGATAGATAGATAGATAGATAGATAGATAGATAGATAGATAGATAGATAGACAGACAGACTTGATGCAACTGCAGGATGTTAGAAACTCAAGTGACACATTTCTTTTAAGAACAGGAGAAACATTAAATCAACAACCAATTAAAGCCAGAGGGACAGATACCGTGTTGCCTACAAATTAGCTCTTCCTGAATACCACGGCAGGCTGAATGAAGTTAGACAAAATAGCATATTATCTGGCTACGCTATACACACTAGACAAATTCTTAAGTATTTCTGCACGTAGACAGCGAGACACATTTATCAACCACAGCTTTCCTTGTTATGTTTAATTATGCCTCAATTTAAGTTAAAAAAAAAAGCTATAAAAACAACAGCAAACAAAAACAAATTTACTCAACACCGCCGGTTCACTGATGTTTTCTTTTAATTACTTTACTCCATATGTGATAGTGATGGTTCAGATTATGTAAAAATGTTTGAACATGTTTGAAGTGGTGGGGAAAACAGCAGGCAGCCGCTTGATCAGAGGGCAAACAAGCCGCTCCACTTATTTGCCCTCTGATGAAACAAAATGGAAATTATGGCTGAAATAAAATGAAAACAATGAGCTGAAATAAGCTAAACAGGAGCCAGGCAGCTTTTGCTACTGCAGCTTATAAACATCCACTTTTTAAATGCAGAGCTCTTAATGCAAAAAGTCAAATAATCAGGATCCAACTGGGAACAATAACAACAACAAATCTGTCAGGTGTCAAGCAGCGAAGGTTTTGGCTTCTTGTCAGTTGTCAGCCAGGATTGTCGGGACAACGCTGATGGAGAATAAAGCCTGACAAGGTGTTTACTCTCAGTTCTGGGTACGTGTAAAAGGTTAGGGGAGGAAGTGACATGCTTGACACTCTTTGCTTCGACAGGAGAGGCAAATCCAATTTGAGATGCATTTGCGCTGCGTGCCAGGATGTATTTGGGATTAATGAATTTTATTTTCCGATTTTCACAAAATTTTAGGTTTGAATTAATGTAAGAAATGTGAATCACATTTCAAAAATGTTAATTAAAATCAAGGCCATTCAGAAAGTTGCTGCTTCTTCTTCTTTCTTTATGTCTTCATAGGACACGAGTTTCACAAAAATTCAAAATTAAGCAATAAAACAAATATGCGCACGCACACTCACACACATTTCCCTGTGAACTCAGTCTCACAAGTCATTTACTTTGTACATAGCTATTTACAGCATCTCACCAAGGCTCAGAGCTGTTTATTGAGTCAGAGGAGGATCAGAAAAGACCTCTCAGAGAGAGGAACTGTATTTGGTTTGTTGTGTTTTAAAATAATAATTAACCCTCATTTAGTAGTTTTCAAGTTGCACCATCATTAACAGAGGTTGGCATCAAGACTGGACGAAGGTTTCATGTACGCACAGCAGAGAACCAATGTTTTCTGAAATGAGGACATTGATTAGGTTGATAATTTCTCAATTTTATACTGTAAGCACCAGGCAAATACACATGAATAAATCAGGAAGACTTTGCGGAGTGTAAACTGTCATGAAAGCAGAGGTTTGGATTAATCTATCACAGGCTTTTAACTTTTCTCTCTCTTCTTCACCATGTCTCAACATTTCTGGGTTGTTCCCAAACACCTCAATCACCGCCGGCAACAGCGTTCCCCAGTGACTCAGTAAGGTCTGACGTTGTACTTATTCACAGCTGGAAAAAGACAACCTATCACAATTTTATAGGTGGTGGTATTAAGAATGAAAATGTAACGTTCAAGTGTCAGGAAAACCATGTTGTGGTTTTTTCTTTTCTTTTTTTCCCCCCTCTATTTGATGGTATCAGTGGAGACGGAGACTGGAAATGTGGGGACGGGGGGACAGAGGGACGGGTATAACATGCAACGGAGGTTCATCAGGTGATAGTTGAACCGTGCATGTTGCGGCGATGTGCTGTGCTGTTACGGTTCAGGAAATACTGGACCGAAGAGCATGACTCTCAGATGCAACAGTGTGAGAACTCAAACAGCTCACCGAAGACAACGAGCAGGTGGAGGTCAAAAAACAGGCGGACAAAAACATCAGGCGATGGCAAAGGGCTGAGAGGCTGCAGCTCTGATCGCCCAACAGAGATACAGCAAAGAGGTTACGACAGGTCACCGCAACAAAAACCATTTAAACTTCTCCAGAAACTCTCCAGAGAAGATTTGTGTAACTAGAATCTATCTCAACATCAGGAGTCACACATTGCACAGACAGAGCTAATTAGACAGACACATGATCATCTCTCTCTCTCTCTGGACACTGAAATTAAAGGGATACTTCACCCAAGATCAATAATTCACCAATTTTCTACTGGCCGTCATGCCAAGGAAGGGTTTGGAGAACTTTCGGAGTCTTCAAAACGCTTTTGGAGTTCCTGGGGGGGTCGGGCTGGCAACGGTTTTTCTTATAATGGCGGTGGATAGAGCTCACTTTTGAATCATCCAAAAAACACACTATGAAACATCCAGATACCTCCATACTACTCGTCCGTACTGACCCAAGTGTCCTGAAGCCGCCACATGAAAAAGTTGTTTGGAAAAAAATAATTTGAGCTCAGTTTTTATCCTTGTTGTAGCAGTAGCTCCCAGTGGCTGCACAAGATTTGCTGCGAGATGTTCTTCCGTGTTTACATCATACATCCAATGGTCGACAAACGAACATCTCGCAGCAAATCTTACGCATGCGCACAAACATCAACAGAGCCACAGGGAGCTACTACTACAACAAGACTAAAGACTGAGATCAAATTTATTTATTTTTTACTACTATTTACTATTTTAATTTAAGGAAAATAGTCATAATATGTCTCTTTTAACATCTCCAACTTCAACCAGACAGGCACCCAGACAAGACATAAACCAAGATATTCACAAGACTGTCAAAGTCATAGCAATCCAGATGTCACAAGTTCTGCTTTAACAGCCTCGTGAAATCAACATTGTGTCCCTGTGTTAATTGTTCATTTAACGTGTAAAACTGAGAGAAAGAAAGTGTAGCGCAAATAAATCAGTTCCATCTGTTTTCAGTAATTCTGGTGAAAAATAACAGATACAGGTGCAAACAAAAAAGATGTTATACTGTAATGAAGGAGGTATAATGATATGCACTGTAAAGATAGAAGCTGGTGCTTAATAATGCTCTGATTGCAAAGCGGAGATTTAGGAAAACAAATGGAAATATGTTTTCAGTGAACATCTTACAACATGTTCAACACTTTGCAAGTTGCCATAGTTTGACAATGTTTCCTCATTAGCCACGTCCTTCAAATTACTTTTCTTTGCAAATTAGTATCATATCACTGTTGTGTCTCGGAGACAGGACGGACAGGTCCTCCTGGAAAATTGCTACCACAAGAATCCCTGTTGACTTAAAGATGACATTGGCTAGGACAGATACATCGTTCATTACTGATTGATTGGGGTAAAACAAATAAATCTCCTAAACAGAAATTGGCAAACATGAGCAGGACCTCGGACTGATTAATGCAGCGATAAACAAAAAAAGCCACTTGAGTCTGATTATGAGGCTGCGACGTATTCTCATCCGTCATTTGTCCTGTTGTTATTTTCATATAGGTGTGTCTATGGTTATCGGCGATGACAATCTGTGATAGCGCGGGAGACAGGAGAAGTCGTTTCAGACGGAGAAGAGACAGGCGATCAATAAAACGACTCTGATGTGTCCCCCAAAAAAGAAAAAAAAACACACAACCAGTTGTCACTTCAGTGGCTGAACCAAAAACACATACATTTAATTAATAAATAAATGGGACGTTTTCATGAATCATCCCCTCGCCTCCCTCTCCACCTCGACTCCTCGTGGGACAGGTGATGGAGAAACGTTTCAGACAAAGGAGGCACCGTGGCAAGTTTTAGTTTTGGCAGCGTCTTTCTTTTACCATCTGTTGCTTATCCCGGTCTTTCTTCTCCTTGAATTCATCTCTTTACTCATTCATCTCACAGCTCCCGTCTCATGACAGCCAATGCACACCGATGACTACCTGCCCATTGAACGACAATGTTTGAATAGTTATTATCCCTGCATATACATGAGAGAGGCGAAAATAAAGAGAGGAAGTTGGTCTCTCCCTAAAAATAGACTTGATTAAAAGTGTGAGCTTGAATTTAAAAACAAATCCATTGTAAATGATAAGCACAGCTTGATTGACTGACACACATTTTTCATTCAAATCTTTTGTTTACTCAGATCATTCAGCGTTTGCTCTGATATGAACATCTGTTGTTTATCGTGCGAGCCGCCGGTCAGGTTATCGGTTAAAATACGCAGGATGGATCAGTCAAAAAAGGTGTTTTCACATTGTTGACATGATACTTGAACATCACTATCATTTATTATATCATATCTCATCATATTATAATGATTTAAAATGTGTGAGTATTAAAGGGATAGTTCAGTTTTTTTTAAGGTTGGTTGTATGAGGTACAAATGGCCACTAAGTGTAATATCTGCAGTAGAAAGGTCTCTGCTCTTTTTTCTGGTTTTCTGGTTACCACTCCAGGTTTTTGTATTTGATCCCACTGCACTCTTTGTCCTTATATGAGTAGAGCTTAACACTAGAAGGCCTTGTCACATCTTCAAGGGGGCAAATTTCTCTGTGCTCACTTTAAATCTCAGTTTGACACGTATACGTACCATCTGGATTTTGCTAAAGTTTCTATGCCAATCGTGGTCCGATGTAAAAGTTAGATTTAAACTAAGTGAGATAGAGAAACCTTCACCTTCACAAGTCACCGGTGTATATACTGAAAAAGAAAGAAAACTTATTACTGAAGCAGGAGAGGTTGCGAGGTAAACTTTGAAGATGAACAGTGTTTGCATTTTTATAAAGTACTTTTCCCTGGTCATTTTGCATTGAGGGAAGAAGGAGTAGATGTCATTTGAAAACTGTTCAACTCAGTAATTAAACTTTTTATAGAAAGTGATAGAAATTATTGTTTCGAGTACAGACGATTGCTTTTAAAATGGGCCTGTGGGGGATCTCAAAATATGAGTCACAAGTTCAATATGAATTTTAATTAGAGATATGAAAAGCGTAGTTATTTCCCATAATTATTGCGCTGTGACTGCAGAATACCTGTGTAAATAGGGTATTTGTTGGGGGTTTAATTGTTGCAGCGGCGAGTATTTACAGCAGCGGGATTGAAAATGAAAATTGCCTCAAAATAAACCCCTGCACAATGTTCATGTAATGAAGGAACACGTCACCGCTGAAAGAGTTTATTCTTACAACACTGGAGCTCCACGTCAAGAGGAATAAGTCACATAAACAATAATTAGTATTCACTGTTGTGTTGTATCTAGATGATACAGACAAACATATGCATTGTTTCAGTTGTGTTGTTTGTCCACACTTGATGAATGTAAGTCCAATATTCACCCATCTTTTAGCTTGTTCCGTCTCCACCACCATTTGGGGTGGAATATGAGGTCTATTAGCAGCTTATTGCTTCACTATGTTCACCATTAGCTCTGTTTTTGCAGAGACCGTGGCAACTCAATTTACAATTTATTCCACAACACAAAATTTATTGGTATGTTTCTTTATAGGCTAGTTGATAACAATTGGCTTAACGACATAACAAAGGTTGTTGGGGACACTAAATGTCATCACACTGAACATGAAACTGATCTATTTAGGCTACTCGCCGCTGCCTTGTTGTGTTGATGCTCTTGCACACTTACTACAAACTTTGCAAGAACAGAGATGAAGCTAAATGAAACAAAAACTACGAGTTGGGAGTTTATTGGTGCTGATCTTGAAGCCATGTGACTGTAGTGTGGTTCCTTTCTATAGTCCAACAGTTGCCTTGAATTGCCCCAAAATATCATTCATTTGTGAAGATTATCGTTCTGAACAAAACGTGTAACAAAATCTTCACTTTATTTGCAATAATCCAGCCAATGGAAAAATCCCATTGGCTTTTTGTTGAGAGATCTCGGGTGATGCTAAAGGCCCCCACACACCACCCCGACGCGAGCCAATGGCCGACTGCCTTTATCCGATGGCTCCATCGCCTCTCGTCAGACACAGTCGTCAGAAAGGAAGCATTGAAACACACTGCCTCAACTACCACCAACACGCCTTGCAACACATGCAATAAGTCTCCCTAACAGCGCGTGGCGCTAGTCTCGTGCCAGTAGTCCGAAACATGAAAACAGGAAATGACGGAACAGAGAAACCATAGAAGAAACCATGGAGATTAAAAACAAAGCACACACAACATTAGTTATTCGTTTTGAGAAGACGTTTTGGAAAACAAAGCTTGGCAGCAGAATGATCGGCTGAACTGATGGTTGCGTTGTCTCCTCTTGGGCTCGTTCTTGTTTTGTTTACTATCATCACTTCCGCCCCTCCCACACACCGCGCAATCAGAATGGTCATAGCTAGCACACAGCCAATCAGAGTATCCGACGGCTCTAATCGTCCGACGGCCGATGCTCCCCTACTGTGCATGTCGAATCGGACCCGACGGCTTCAGGTGCAGCCACACTATCTCCGACCAAAGTGTCGTGTCGCACTCATTGAAAATGCATTGGGTTGCGCCGTTGGATGTCGCCGTCGCCGCGCAAAGCGTGCTGGGATACCCTACGGCGCGACCCAATGTATTCTCAATGGGACCGACACGATGCTCCGCGATTTGGGCGATTATAGTGTGGCTGCACCTTTCCGCGCATTCCCGACGGAGCTGAACACACCAAACAGAAGCGTACCCGACGTAATCCGACTCTCCCCGACTGTCTCAGACGCCCGACGCTCGGGCAAAAAAACTACATCACAAAAACTACATCATCCTTGTCAACTCTGTAGAAGCAGAACAAAAGGCCTTCTTTAGAGACACCTCGTTGAGAATAAAGTAATGACGTCTGATGCTAAACTCACAGTGTTTCCTAGGTGAACAGCTGGAAATGCTAATCATGGCACCAGCAAAACTTCCAAATTATAGCTCCTTTTAAAGTTATACAGTCCCCGAAGAACCGTATGATTGGTAACATAAAAAAGCAGAGACGATGTAAGTAGAGAGTTTGCTCATCCCAGAGGAGTCTCATTGTGACTTGTTGACAGCCAGCTGTCCTGCGGAGCGAGATCATTCTGGAGCTGGTAGTGACCGATATTTCACTGAGCTAAGATGGCCCTCTTCAAGGCTGTAACAAGCACAGATGCATCGTGTCATGATTAGTGTACAAGACGGCGAGGATGAAGCTACTGAAGAGTGTGTGACTGTCCCAGAAGTGGATTGTCGTGATGAGTAAAAGTCAAAGAAGAGCCACGGCTGGAGCCTGGCAGGTGAACAGGAGATGCTAATTGGGTCAGACACTGCATCACCACAACTCTTCCCCCTCTCTCATGAGACCTCCTGTTAAATATTTGATAAACCAGACCTTCTCCCACCCCACTATTCTCTTTGTGTTGTTTTTTTTTTTTTCTCTAGGAAACCTATTGATTTCAGGCAGGGTTGTTCACAGAGCCTGAAGATTATTGGCTTCACTCATCTCCATCAAGTTTTAATGAAGCCTCCTAACCTGAGGAGTAAAAATGGCAGGAGCAGAAAAGAAGACAAGTGTGAGAGGAAAAGAGTGGAGGTGGAGAAGACTGGAAAAGAGACGAGAAAGTAATTTTTACTCAAAATTAATCCTGTTTAACATTATGTCATTCCAGCCGACTACTTGCTAAAGAAGAGAAGAGCTCCACAGACAACAACAAATTGTAATTGTGGTGTTTATTGGTCAAACAAATGAGATACAACAAGTTTATCAGTCAGTTTTGGGTTCAAATTTAAAAATCTCTCTCTATACATATTCTCTTCTCAGCTTCCTGTATTTATGCTAAGCTAGGCTCCAGCTCCATGCTTAATACACAGTCATGAAATTGATATAAACCTTCTCATCTCACTCAAAGGAAAAAAGAAAAGAAATGCTTAAATATTCTCCTAAACACATGCTCTGCAACTGAAAGACGAGTGTTTCGGTAAGTTACAGACAACAAACTGCTGTTTATGATTAAATGGTGCTAAACAAGTAGCACCGTTGCAATAAAGCTGAAAGCCTGTACCAATATGTATGCTTATGAATCACGTCTAATTCTGCGCGTTGTATTGATTATATGGAAATCAACATGGTGTATAGGGCAGTCCCATGATGCACTGATTTAAAAAATGTTTTGCACTCCTTTGGAAGAGGACCTCTTCAGAAAAGTGCAGCATGATTATCTCCACCAGCCACTTTTCAAACTGAGATGAGTTCTGGGGGTGCAGTTGGGAAATCAAGGCAGCGAGGCACATCTGTTCAATTGGCAAGAATTTGTTGTTCCTGGTTTGGCTTGTAAACTAATTATCTGTTTGCGATGCTTGATTGAACCTTTTCCACCTCATGCTGAGGTGACCTGGGGATCTGACAGGGCGGCCTGATCTAACTCTAATTGCTAAGTGTTTTAACACCGTGGCCTCACAGTGAGACGGATCCCCCGAGGCCGATCGAACGACCTTTACTGTGAGGACTATTATGCTCTTCTAGTTTTTTCTCACATAATGACATATGTCAGGATCTTATTTCATGAAATAAAATACTTTGTGTCCCTAAAGTGCTTCCTTAGAAGAAAAAAAAAAGGATTACGAGTAAAAGTTGCATAGACTCTTACTTGGCACAGTGCGGCTAGTAAATGCTAACATCAGGATGCTAACACACTCACATTGTCAAGCCTGTATAATGTTTACAATACAACTTCCCTCTGTTACCAATGTGATTATTTTGCATGTGTTGCACCAAATTACTTCAAAAATTTAAACTTTGACTTAATGATGCAAGAAGAAAGCAATTATAGGTTATCTTGGAACCAATGTCTGTGCTAATGTTTTTTTCGCCAATCTATTAGTGTTATGATATCATACTTTGGCCAAAACTGTGGCCCAGCAGAGTGACATTGCCAGCCCCACCTGCCGCAGTCAAAAATATGAGCAGCTAGCGGGACTAAGGTAAAAAAAAATCATATTAAAATGCAGCTACCAGCTTCCTGTAAAAGTTTCTGGGGTTAAAAACAGTCAAGTGAGTGTAATGTGATGTGCATTCAGCTTGTGAAGAAAGTAAACCACGGAATGAGTCGGTAAATAACGCAGAGAAGTTGGGAGGCTCCTATAGGACTTTCCCCATTAGTCAGTGGTAAGGATCTGTCAAGGTTAGTGCAGATGTGTGCTCACAGGAATAACAGATTGGCCTGAAAAACTTGGAGCCGAAGTATCACCGAAGTATTGCTTCACTGACATGAACATGTAGGTAGGCCTATGGGTTGTAGTGTTCAGTACACAAGAGGGCAGAAATGGACATAATGGATCATAACTAAGAAAATCTACATGCATATGCAAAAAAGAAAAAGAAAAATTAAAGAAAAAGAAAACGTTTGGACGAGTGGACGAGTAGCTCCAGCTGCATGGGTCACATCGGTGCTGAAGGGAGCAGGCAGATCAATGAAGGGACAACTGATCAACTGTGTCTCAACCTGCCTTGATTAATATTTGATATCTGAACTAAAACTGAGCCCAGGGAGAGACAGCGGGAGCAGAGGGAGTCGAGAGGTGGAGTGACTGATTGATACAGGCAGCAAGAGAAATCTCCAGGCTTTGCAGACTTGATTGTGATCAGAGAGAGATAAAGGGGATAAAAGGAGATAAAGAAGCGTGGAAAAGCATTTTTCTAAGGGGAGTGATGAATAGCTTCGATAAATAGTATTTGTTTGGCAGAATTGTTGAAGACTATTGATGTCAGGAAACATTGCTCTCACTGCACCCAATACAGCAGGTTATAACGTCAATATGACAAAATGTTTAAGGATGAGACTGACATTATTCTACATTTTTCTTAACTGTCAACAAATCCCATGAAGCAGACGTCTGTCTCTTAATACTTTGTCTTCCCTGCACTGTCTGCGATACTCCCCAAGGCCCCAAACAAGTTTGTTCCTTGGGAAGATGTTATCGTTAAAAACAGGTCACAGATATACGGAGTCATTTCTTTAAAGGGAGTTGTCCTAAAACAGCTTGCGTTTGTAGTTTTTAGCTAATGGTAACTTGGACAGGGGGACTGTGTGTTGGGAAAGGCTGAATAAAGTAAGAACCTGCCCTGAAGTCCCAGACCCCCAGAAGTCCCCAAATCCCAGCTTCACCTCATGGCAATTAGATTCAGTTAACATGATTAATTATAACTTCATCTGGGACAATGGGAGTGTGTACCACCAAAGCACAATGTCAATGTGATGATGATGTGGTGTTTTATGTATGCTGTCCTCATACCTGACCCTTTTGGTGTGGTGCAGCTAAACCCTGGTGGCTTTTCTGGTGTTAACTTTTGAGAGGACAGGGGACAACTGGACTGAAACCACCTTAAAACAAGAGTCTCGGTCGACCAACCGGGCTCTGATACAATTAGTTCATGTCTGAAAACAACTGGACGGATAATTAAATCAATTAAGTTATCCACTAACAGTACTTGCTTAGGTTTTATGGACTAAAAGTATTTAATTAGGTTTACGATCTAAAAGTACTCCATTAGGTTTACGATCTAAAAGTACTTCATTAGGTTTCCGATCTACAGTAGGTCTTACCGTGCGTTCACACCAAACGCGATGGACGCGATGCCATCGCCCGTAACGCGAGCATCGCGTCGCTTGACATATTTGTCACATTTTTCACCATCGCTTCATCGCGCTATGATGCAACCCATTTTCTTTCTCTCCTCAACCATGGCTGAGAAATAATAATAAATATAAATACATATGAAATATTCACAAGGAGGAAGCTGTAGGTCCTCTGACCCTCTGCAGGCATTATCTTTTTTTATTACGACCGCGGTAAAAGTACGACGTCGTGTCATAAAGCTCCGGGAAACGGCCATGGATGTATATTATTGATCTGAGGAAAACACACACAGCCCCTGGGTTGTTTTTTTTTTTTTTTTACACAGCCACAGGTTCTCTGTAGGAGGGTCTGGTGAGCGAGACTACAGCCACAGTGATCTTCTCCACCATGTTTTGAAATGTGTGTCTGCAGCTGTGTCGGTGACGTGGTTGAATATCAACACTGATTGGATGTCGCGGCACAGCGTCACGCGATGTCGCTTGAAAAGTTCAAATTTTTCAACTTCAAGCGATGGACGCGATGATGCGATGGCCGCGATGGACGCGTCATCGCTTCATCGCGTCGCTCGTATCGCCCGAAACGCGCCGCCCGACGCGCCATCGCGTGTCATCGCGCCATTTACATTGACTTTTAATGGAAAGTTGTGGCGTTCATCGCGTCCATCGCGTTTGGTGTGAACGCACCGTTAGGCACTAAAAGTACTTATCTAGGTTATGAACTAAAAGTCCTTGGTTAGGTTTAAGATCTAAAAGTACTTCATTAGGTTTAAGCTCTAAAAGTACTTCATTAGGTTTAAGCTCTAAAAGTACTTCATTGGGTTTAAGCTCTAGGTTTTAGGCACTAAAATTACTTATCTAGGTTATGAACTAAAAGTACTTGGTTAGGTTTAAGATCTAAAAGTACTTCATTGGGTTTAGGATCTAAAAGTACTCTATTAGGTTTAACCCTCTAGGCGCCAGAGTTTATTTAGGAAAATATTAAGTTTGGATTTCAGGATTTCACAAGGCTGTAGCTTTTAAGTGGTGAGAGATAAATCTATGGTGTAGATGAGAAAAATATTCATAATGACCTAAAGTTTGTGATAGGAGTAAATTTACTCATCTAATTTGCATATTGTGACATCACCGGGTGGCGGCCCCATTGGATTACGTGACTTCCAGTAAAACTGAATTTTGAACATATTTACACAGAAAAAAAATCAATTCCTGGTCGGCTCGAGCTGCGTGAGCTCCGCGAGTAAAAGCGGAGCGGCTGTGCGCCAATCAAACTTTTTTTTCTGCAGAAAAACACACCCACAAATGACATCGGGATTGAAGCTGAACGTGTTCGCCATCTAGTGGTACCAAGCAGTAACAATATAGTGCAGTAGATTTAAAGGGACAACGAGGAGTTTTGGAAAAGCGAAGCGTTTTCACACTACATTTATGAGCCTCCGCGCGCACCGTGAAATTCTTTGACCGGCGCAAGACAGACTCATGTTTTCATTCATCAAGAATTAAAGTCAGAGGTTCAAAGACGATCACATACCATCGTAGTTCCGACCATAAACGGCGATTCGGCGGCGTTATTCTCATGACTCGCCACGAAACCGAAAGTAAAGAAACGCTGGTCGGCTCGCCCAGCATTTCCACCACCACTAATAATAACAAAATAACGATAGAGACAAAACCATATATTTATCGAAAATGGGCCCATTAACAAGTGTGAGTAGCGTAGATTCATCCACATTAACGTGAGACAAATAGAAACTCCTCGTTGTCCCTTTAAAGATATGGGCTGTTTGATCCAAGAATGCTGCCTGTCACAATAATGCAACTTTGGCGCCTATAGGGTTAAGATCTAAAAGTACTCCATTAGGTTTAAGCTCAACAACAGACAAATGTTTTAAAAAGAAAACACACATCGACACAACTGCTGCCAAAGGGATAAAAACACAAAAAAGCCATCAGCTTATTTCCATTGTGGTCCCTTTTAGTGAGTGAGTGTGTGTGTCCGTGCAGGTCAGTGGGTGTAAGTGCATGATGTCCATGAGGGGAATGTGTGGGTGTGCCTCCACACAGAGAAATTGGGGTGGGGGGTGGGGGGACATTTCAAAATACAGTAACAATTATAAACTTGACACTAAAATAACTTATGCACTTACAGTACTCCATTAGGTTTAAGCTCTAAAAGTAGCTACTTCATTAGGTTTGAGCTCTAAAAGTACTTCATTAGGTCTAAGCTCTAGGTTCAGGCACTAAAAGTACTTGTTTCGGTTTGATTGACTCCCTTTATACTTCGTCGCTGCACTTCTCCCTCTGTTCCTGTCAGTATCACTCCAGCCACTAGATGTAACCTTTAAAAAAAAAAACATAACTATGGGTCATAAAGCTGCTCAACAAATGGCCCATGGGCTCGTTTTTTTACTGGAGGACAGTCTCATGTATACAAAGCAGTAGACGTTGTGCTCTGCTGTGCTTGTATCTATGTACTTGTGTGTACTTGGGCAGTTCATTATGTCTGTGACAAGTACGTGACATGGCGATCCCATGGTAATACCCCTTGGATTACTGATGCCTCCATCCATTTAATCATTAATTAAAACGTCATCGATTTGCAGTCTTATGACACAGATACTGCTGAGAATCAGTTATTTCTCCGTGAGCTGCTGTCCGCCCCGCCAGAAAACAGACTAACAGGCCTACTGGAAGTTTCAGTAGCAGGACCACTCCGCCTGCATCCCAAAAACAGAAGATCAACCTGCATTAATATATTTGACAAATCATTTAATCAATCGCATCCTGTTGATCATGCCAGTCCTTGCTTGTGAAACAGCACAACAAGCATTGAAGTGCTTTTATGTTATTTGTCAACCTGGCATTTATCTTAAAGAAACAAAACAACATCAAATGATTTTAAGTAGGGTGCAGTGATGCGGTGCAATCTGATTTATGTTGATGTTTTGAAAGATGTAACACATTTGTTGACCTTTTGAGAGGTGTTCGTATTTATTATGACTGTATGAGAAACTCAAAGAGACTCCTCTCTTTTTAATGCCTTTGATTTGTTCTCTCAGAGATGCCAGACAGCTCACCTTCCCCCCCTCCGACTTTGAAATTCAGCTGCACTTATTTAGAGGAATTTCTCTGAGTACAGTTTTATCTCAGGCATGAAAAAAAAAAAAAAGCACATCCCGGCTTCTACTTTCTCTTTCAAAAGATTGACCCTGAAGTATCGGTATACAATACAGTGTCTGTTAAGGCTCTATAGGCTTTGCTCAATATGTGATTTCTTGCTTATAATACTTAGAAGCAGTTTTGCAATGCAGTGCAGTGTGCAAATCTCTGCAGACAGTGATAAAATAGGATGCTAATTCTCTGGAGGGTGTGTGATCATCAACACATATACAAATAAATATCTTGTCAGTTTTGTTTGCTAATAAAGCTATAAACTATAGACTCCAAACTGCATTGTATAAATTGTATGTTTGGTTTCATTTCAAATGAACCAGACTATCAAATGAGCAGCACCATGTTGTGTTTCACACCAGTCCTGGAGTGTCTGGTGTAGCTGGTTAATTGAATCCACAAAGTCACGTCTTGCACACCGATACACAACATTTTAAAATGCTACACATGACGACTTCAGACAGCAGGCATCGCCATCTGTCACGGAGGCAAGACTGAACCTGTTGAAGATTGCTCCATCACCTGTTGTCTTCATTTAGTTTCAATGAAAACCTATAACTCAGTTGCAATGCAGCATTAAAAAATAAAGAATGTGCGATATAAAAATATGAATTGGTTGCCGAGCCTTGACGCGCAGTGTGAAGTATTTCATTTGCACTTCATCATTAAATTGCTGGAGTGAATCGTGTGCTCCGCAGTGTTTGATTTTGGTTCAGATGTTCAGAAGTGGCCGTTAGCTGTTTGTAACCCGTCCTGCTGAGAGCGCCGACCTCCATTAGCGGGGGGGCTGAAGCGGAAGAGACTCCTCGAAGGTAAAGAGTTATAGTTCGTTCCTCTTCATACGGTTTCACACAGTGTCCGTAGAAGTGCTTCATCTTTTAGCCACCCGCTGTTGACTGTGCAGAAAATGAATGGGATGTACGTACGGACTCAGACACCTGATCTACGGAGTCTCCCAACACCTCACACCTTCATCACTGACCTCACCACCGGCCGACAGGAGATCTTCAGCTTCTCAGGAGTACGGGTTTTTGTGTTTATGGGAATGGGGATGGAGATGGAAATCGGAAAGCACCCCTAATCATCAGTGTTTGTGATGTCTGTAATTTGTAGCAAGCTCAGCTAAACCACAGCTTTATTGATAAAAAGAAAAAAAACTGGTGCATTGTTAAGTATGGAGGACCAGAGTTGTCCACAGGAAGAGTTATAAAGCATTTCCTTAAAGCAGAAGTAAGCGATCCGGTCGTTTTGGCTAATGCTGCGTTCCAGGCAGGCTTTTGAAACCGTAAATTACAGCTTCAAGTCACGACTTATGCGTTCCAGGCAACCCACTCGTGTTTTTCCGACCTGTTTTACCTGTGAAAGTCACTATAACGGCCACTCGTAACTTCCGACCCGTGAACTCGTACCAGATCGAACTGGTACGACTTCACAGGTCGAAAAAACACGAGTTACGGGTTGCCTTGAATGCACCATAACATCTTGTCAGCGGACGGAGCTAGCAGCCCCCGCCCTCGTCATGGATCTATTGGTCCTCGTCCCTACGCCACCACATTCAGGCGCATCCCTTGGCTGCACACACAGCCCTGCATGCCGTTCTCTCTCCTCATTGGATAAAAATTGTAGGATACGAGAAATGTTTTCTCCTGGGCTCAGAACAGAGCAGAGTGACTGACAGACCCGTGTTTCGGTCCAAACACTCTATGTAAGTGATTGCTGTCGGAAGATATAACTATTTAAGACTTATATTAACACAAAAATATCGCTTACTTCTGCTTTAATTTCATATTTTGATATTTGCACTAGATATGATGGTGCATTACCGTAATACATAAAGAGATCTTTCTTTCTTTAGATTTGAAAATTATTGCCAAAGTTTTGGAAAATGTGAAGACACAACTAAGCCCAACATATAACATGGGACTGTTCATTCATAGACATATTAGTGTGGAAAAGTATATTGTAACTTGAAAATAGGAACTGTACAAAAACAATCATAAATGGATGATAAATTCAGGTTTAAAATGTAATTTACAAAAACAGAATAATACACTTAGTAGAAAAACAATTACTAATACATTTATGAATACATAATACCATTAAAAATGTGAAAGCACACCTTGATTCTCTCTTCAATTAATTTTTTCTTTACCAATTAGCTAATTAATGAGTTTAGTCATTGAGGATTTTCCGTTACACACTGCTGGAGAGTATAACAAGCTTTTTGATTGGTTGGAGACCTAACCATCAGGTGGGTTATAATGACGATTAGAATATTAAATAACTGAAAAGCTTCATCACTTTTCCTGAGACATCCCTGGTCCTCCATAGTAATTTATCAAAGCTACTAAAGCTATTATAATGAAATTGAGACTGGTCTCAGCTGGATGACACCCTGTCTTTAAGGAAACTGTCGCTCTGACACTGTTCCTGCTCAGGTGTTGTTTTTCATTTGGGCTTATAGTAAGAAAAAAAAAACATCAAAGCTGTTCTTTTACCCTCTGCTCCACTTTAAAAGCGGCGTGCTGCGTTTAGAGGCGAGAACACGGTGACGTCCCGCTGACAGAGCAGGCAGGAGGCTTCCACGCTGCCATGTTACGCACTGAAATGGCCAATATCTACGAGATGGACGCGCTATCATGTCGCCGTGTTTTTGTTTTTTTTTGGGGGGTGGGGAGTAGAATGCAAATGACATTCAGACTCGTCCACACACACACACACACACACACACACACACACACAGTCACTCACACACAGAAACACAAGGTACTGATCTATTCATGAGTCTGGTCGTGCAGAGGCTGGCAAGATCACTGCTGACTGGACTGAAATGCTGCTGATGCCGGCTGCTCACCTGACACACACACACACACACACCTACACACACACACACACACACACACACACACACACACACACACACACACACACAGAGTATCTCAGGGGATCACATTCAAATTGATTAGGCCTGCAGCTATTTTTCTTCAGGTGTCAATCCATTCCTGAATGATGCGCATGGCTCCTTGTGACCCCCCCTCCCCCTTCACACACACACACACACACACACACACACCGTAGCAGCGAATGTTTTTCATAAGACGTTATGGTAACTTTCACTATGGAAACTTTGCCGTGCCTCCTCATGGAAACATATGTAGAGCTAATGATGGTATACTCAAGGTGACAGGCCTCATTGCGTGAGAAACAACATCATCCCACTGAGACTATTTACATCTAACTAGCTTTGTGTGCGTGTGCATGTGCGTGTGTGTGTGTGTGTGTATATCTGCCTGTGTGTGGGAGTTTTCTTATGCAATTCACAGAAAACAAAAAAGAAGTTACATTAGTCCATGCATGTGCACATACTCTATATTTATAGAATGAATATGCAGTAGAGGATGATACTGTAGCTCTGGAAAAAAATTAAGAGACCACTTCAAAATGTTCAGTTCCTCTGGTTTTACTATTCATAGGTATGTGTTTGAGTAAAATTAACACGTTTGTTTCATTCTATAACCTACTGACAAGATTTCTCCCAAATTGGAAATAAAAATATTGTAATTTAGAGCATTTATTTGCAGAAAATGGCAACAGGTCAAAATAACAAAACAAAAAATCTAGTGTTTTCAGACCTTGTATAATGCAAAGAAAACAAGTTCATATTCATTTTAAAACAAAACAACACTACTTTTTAAACTTAGGAAGAGTTTAGAAATCAAAATTGGTGGAATAATCCCAATTTTTAATCACAGCAGTGTTTTTTTTTCAATTTATTTATTTATAATCTTTCTTCCTCATTAAATATGATTTGGTTCAGGTGATCAGCTAAGTAGAGTGAGGTGAGTTCAATAGACACTGGAATCGATGTCGTAAGAGAAGCGGAGTCATCTCTTTATTTTTTCCAGAGCTGTATATATATATATATTATTTCTACTATACTCTTTTCTTTGGCTTTTCACGCTACGTAGGTTGTTGATTTTTATGTTTTTTATGTTTTTATTTTATTTTATTATGTTTTATTGTAGTATTTTTGCCTTTTTTTGTATGTTTTATGGTCTTTATTTTACTGTACAGCACTTTGGAAACCTTTGTGTTTATTTAAATTGTGCTTTATAAATAAAATGGAATGGATTGGATAATTTGGATGTGCGTGTGCGCGTGTGTGCGTGTGCTACCTGTGCGTTCATGGGACCAGAAGTGAACAACAACACCTTATAATTAGACCAGGCCAAGTCAGGTGACTCCTCGCTGTGACTGGGAAACCTGCTCTCCACTACCTTTCCATTAACACCTCTGTGTGTGCTGTAGGGGAGAGAGGGAGGGGAGTTGTGTAGCCCAGAGTGAAGTGGAAATGAAAGCAAGAAAGAAAATTGTGAGGAGAAGAAAGAGAGGCCTCCACTCAGCAGGTCCTTCATTAGTGAAAGGCTTCAGGTAACTGACTTGGAGGAGTGTGTAACCAGTGAAAAGGGGAGAAGTGTGTGTGCAGCGCTGGAGCCTCTGTGGACAGGTTCAGTGCTTGTTAACATGAAAAGATGGTATAAGAGAAATGGGGGGGGGGGGGGGTTTCTCATGGACTTAATTTTCCAGTCGTTTGAAACTTCACACTGAAGTGCTGAAGTTCCTCCCACACAGGACTGACTCCTTTTCCTTTTCCTTTTCCTCAGGTGACAACTGTTTAAATTAAGCCTCATGTTTTATCCTCGTTGAAATGTTAAAATGAATGAGTTATTCATAAAACCTCCGCTCACCCCAGAGGAGCCGTGCTGCCGACGTCACAGGACAGGTCTCATCATGAAATGGAGACAGGGGCTCAGTAAGATATGCTGTGTATTTAAACAAACTGGGACCATTAAAGGGATAGTTCAACATTTTGGCAAATTGGCCCATTGCCATAATCGCTATAGTCATAGCAGTAGGTTCATTACCTTTAATTGTAGGTGTAAGCCATTTTCAGTACGGCGGAGCGCAGCAGCTGGCTGCTCAGAGCTACGCTATGGAGGCTAAGGGAATTTCTTGGTTTCCCTCATTAAACTCATCAAATTCAACATCCCAAAACTCCACAGCGCTTTTGTAGACAAGTTGTGACCTGCACAACCACCACGCTATGAGATAATGACGGAACGATACGAAACGGAGCCGTTTTCGAGGTAAATACAGGGTAAATACGGAGACTGCTTGCTGAAAAACTGTCCCTGAACGCAACGCGCATCAGCGGTTTTGTATGAATTTACCTCGAAAACGGCTCCGTTTCGTATCGTTCCGTCATTATCTCATAGCGTGGTGGTTGTGCAGCTCACAACTTGTCTACAAAAGCGCTGTGGAGTTTTGGGATGTTGAATTTGATGAGTTTAATGAGGGAAACCAAGAAATTCCGTTAGCCTCCATAGCGTAGCTCTGAGCAGCCAGCTGCTGCGCTCCGCCGTACTGAAAATAGCTTACACCTACAATTAAAGGTAATGAACCTACTGCTATGACTATAGCGATTATGGCAGTGGGCCAATTTGCCAAAATGTTGAACTATCCCTTTAAGACGTGTTGGATTTTCTATTTCTCCTGTTAAGATATACAGACAACACTTAATCACTTTGGTCCTGAGGTAAACTTGAGATGCGAACAGGCCAAAAGTAGCAAGAATTAAACATATAAAACATATTTCATATCATCTTTCTACTGCCTGCTGTCAAATTATCTTTCATCATGTCATAAACTGGTGTTTTGGATTATGTCAGAAAATAAACTCTGTGGCTAAATTTATGATACTTACAAGTTTTGTTCAGCGAGATAATCTTCACATTTGAACACCTTTTCTACCGTATTTGAAGCTTAAAGCAGAAGTAAGTGGTCCGGTCGTTTTGGCTAATGCTGCGTTCCAGGCAGGCTTTTGAAATCGTAAATTACAGCTTCAAGTCACAACTTACGACTTTGTAGCGTTCCAGGCAACCCACTCGTGTTTTTCCGACCTGTTTTACCTGTGAAAGTCACTATAACGGCCACTCGTAACTTCCGACCCGTGAACTCGTACCAGATTGAACTGGTACGATAAATGTTTTCTCCTCGGCTCAGAGCAGAGCAGAGTGACTGACAGACCCGTGTTTCAGACCAAACACTCCATGTAAGTGATTGCTGTCGGAAGATATAACTATTTAAGACTTATATTAACACAAATATATCACTTACTTCTGCTTTAAATGCGATCACCAGAAGAAAAAAGCTATAGGCTTTAACGGACTACAACACGGTCGCACTAAGCTTATTTTAAAAACAATGCATAATGCTTGTTATTACTTGTTGAAGACCCATAACATAAAATAATAATAATAACATCCAACTAACTTACTGTACCTTAACCTCTTCATAGCATTCAATTAGCATTAACCAAGTTACCTGGACGTCCACGCTTCTTCTCAAGATGCACAGTCAACAGTCACGTCGCTAAGAACATACACAGAAAATTAGAGACTTCTGGTCACTTTGACGTTCTCACCACTTGTCTCAGAAACACAACGAGACCACAGGGAAGCAGGTCCACCTCTGGCCAGCAGAATTTTTTAAATTGAATTGATTATAAAAGATTATATTAGTTTCATAATACCGTGCAACAGCTGTGAAGAAGTTACCAAGTTGTGCTCTATTAAAACACAGAGGATGTGTCTCGGAGAGCAGGTGCACAACAATAGAAAACTGTGGTTAATTAAAGCTTCAGTTCAATGACAGCAGCAGCGACTGTGGGTTATTTTTACACCTGTTTGTGATATTTAACAAGTGAGCACACCTTTGCAGAGCTGCTGTTAGTTTGCCCTGTTGTTACTGCTCGGGTAAATGAGTGTCTGCTGCAAAAGACTCACACCGACATCGTCTCTCTTAGTGGAAAGTGGCATGATTAAGGAAAATAAACGAACACAGTGAGGGCAGCGATAAGTGAAGGGCTCTTATTAATAACAGCTGCTGCTCATATTGTCATGCACGCTAATTTTACATCATGTCTCGACTACTGTACTTGTTCACCTGCCTCAGCAAATCTAATCTGCTGCAGCTCCTTCTTCCTTCCCTTTTGGCTGTTATACTGAGTCGATCTGAAAATACACCCACCTGACATCCAAAGGAATTAAAAGGGGATTGAATTCACTTTTCTATGTTTGTCTGTGTACACACTCGCAGAAGTAGACGCCCCGACTACGACAGTCGGGGCGTGTTTCTATGAAGAGCTGTCTTACTACACATGTAATTGATCCAGCAATTTGCACGGTGTTTTCACCTCAGCAGCTCACAAGATGCAAATAGCAACTACAAACACACATGCAGACACCCAAACACACACACACAACGGTGAAAAAGCTGACGGATAGTTATTAGTGTAATAATAACAAATGTGTATAATGCATAATAAATGATAAATTATGCACATTGTGTCTTTGGGAGAACAAGCTGATAGTTAACAACACGTCCTACAGCCTACAAGTGTCAACATTGCTCTGTCAAATCAAATCTCCACTTACAGAGGTCTGACAGCAGCACACACACGCGCAGCAACCTCCCCGACACACACACGTAAAGACACACACACACACACACCTACAGCACAAGTTCCTGCTTGTCTTATTTACACCTCACATAAATTGGTTTACGTGTGTCAGAGCTCCACAGTAGGCTATGTACAGCGGCTAAAAGAAGTCCACACTGCACCGGAAACAAAATGTTTTTATAAACTCAAATTGTAATTTATTGTCATCACACGAATCAAATATCTTTTAATATTGTATAAGCACACGGGAATAATCAGGGTTTGTCACGGCGACATTGACCCATTTAAAACATCAAAACATCCCATCACAACAACCCACTGTCCCCGTGACTCACTGGTGGACCTGCCGCTTCTGTCAAGCTGATGTGACATTTAGCCTGAAAACATCCAGAGCTTATTGGAAACAGTGGAATAAACAATGATATTACACCATTTTTCAAAAGACCATTGTCCTTATGACATGATGTTGTTGAGAATGAGAAAGCTTCTGTTGCCGGGTGTTGTTTTTTTTTTTTCAAATGTCAATGGGATTGTAAATGAGCTCTTCTTCTCACCACCGCTGCTGCAGAGTAATTTTTTGATTTCCTTGTTATTAGATCACTGGATATGGACTGTTCTGGGTTTTCTACATATACGGATGGATTTTGAAGTTGGAGTAAACTTGCTCCAACGTGTTTGTCAGCTGCACAGTCAAGTTCAGATGAAAGGAGAGAACTGTTTCAGGCTGTTTTCACATTTATATGCTGATGCATACAGAACATCTTACAAATTTTCATCCCATTTTTGTCAAAAACAAAATCTAATACCCTGAAAAGTCACACTTTTTAGTTTACAGTATTGTTTATTGTTCCTCTTTGATGCAGCACTGACCCCTATTATGAGGCATAATGGGCCTATAATGGAGGTTGGTCAAATTCTGTATCAGAGTAATAATGTATAACAACCAACTGCTGAAAAATCTTTTTCTTTTCTGCTTTTCAACAGAAAAAAAATATTATTAGTTCTGCAAACAGAAGGAAGAATTTACTCTCTCACATTTGGGCCAATGTTGTATTTATACCAGCAAGTCGTCAGCACAACTCTGTAGAAGTTATTGCACTTGCAGACGGATCCAGCTCTGATCTTAATACATTTGGTGCATTAGACAGTTGGCAGGAGCGAGATGTTTAATACCAACTAGGCAGACTAGCACAACTTTCCCTCTAAAGCAGAGATGAAATGAAATGAGTCTCAGAGTTTACGCAGGGCTTTTAAGTCTGATAAGGCTTGTGATCAGTGATTAAATTGGCTTTAATAGCAGGGAGGTCTGAGCGTGTGTGTGCATGCGTGCGTGTGTGTGTGTGTGTCCTCTGGTTTGATATAAATTGGTAAAATTGGCGCTTGTGGCTGTGTTTTGTATCTCTCTCCTCCCATTGCAGGGCAGGTGCTCATAAAGGGAAAGGGTTAGAGAGAAAACTTGTCTTTTATCCCTCCTCCTCCCATCACCCATCACCTGACGCTGTCTCTGTGTGTGGTTGAACCTTCTGAGCTGTGTGTAGGGAAAAAGACACACACACACACACACACACACACACAAAACAGTATTGGAAACTGCTGGGTAGTGACACATAGGTGAATAAATATTCATTGAAACACGACACGTCTGAGGGCACAGCGGGAGTTTATCCTGAGAACAGCCAGAACACACGAGGCTACATTTCATCCTCTGGTGAAATATGTATGTGAGTCCTCCTCGTCCTCCTCGTGGGACAGTTAAGTCCTTTTACACATACGATGATCCACAGCGACAGCCTATTCTACTCTCAGAGCAAACATGAAGTGCTGATTCAGACGATTTTAGCACCGGACGAGTTTCTTTTAGATGATGATGTAACAGTGAGGGGTTGATTTTAAGGTCATGTGGAGAGTAAGTTAACAGAGATGCCAAATAATGTTCATAGGGATTAGGTTAAAGGTAGAAATCCCCCCCCCCCTAAAAAAAAATGAAAAAAAAAAAAATTGCCATTTTTTATCTGTGATAAACGTTGCTATGGTTACAGCACGCTATGGTAACACTCAATGCGCGATGTCAGCAGAACATCCGCTTCCACTTTGTATGCCGTTGTAGTTGCTCCTCCGCGCTCCGCAGCAACATTTCCTCAGAAAAAATCAATTCAACTCCACACACACACACACCAGGTGCATGCACACAGACGCACCGCAGAGTAACACGGGGATTTAAGTGCTTGTTACACTGCACATACACAAACAGGTACACTACAATTCATGCAAAACAAGCTTGAGCAATACAAAAAAAAAGATATACTTCTTAAAAAATCCTTCTGACGTGGCTAATTGTGCTCCCTCTGGGCTCCTGTAGCATTTATCGAATAAGTGAATCCCCCAAACACCAATTACCACCACTGCATGTTGCATCTCATCACATATTCAAACACACACTGTGGGGTGATAACTGCTGTCCACCGTGTGCAGTGTATGAGCCCGCTGCTCCTCTGGACTCTCCGACTGTCTGCTGCCTGCTGCCACTCACTGTTATTTTAAAACAGGAGGATTCATCTTTATGGCTGTCACCCGCTCCGTTTCCACTGGGTATGAGTTGACAAACGTACTTGCTACTTTTTTTTGGTGCGTATTGTGTAAACTAGGTGTTGTTCGCAGCCGTCATAGGAGACTGTCTCATTCACTGCAAGCAAGCGAGCGAGCAGGAAGTGGTGGAGCCCACTGAGGCTGTGTGTGAAAAGATTTGTTAATTGCTCCGATCAACTGCCACAAACGGCCCTGAACATGGACCAAAGACGAATTTGTAGTTTCAGAGAAGTTGGCGTTCTGCAGCTGTTTTCTTTCTCTTTTGCAGCCACAACAAATATAAGAATTAATTTTCTTTTCCAATTAGTTTTCCATTTCATAAACTGATGGTAAACACACTCAACTAAGATGTGTTTTTGCACTAATGAATCATGGTATTAATTTACGTATTGACTCGATGGTTCCTGAGCAAACATTGAGGATGCTCACTCGGGGGGTTGCGACACTAATATTTGGGATTATGACAAAATTAACAAGACTTCGAGGTTCGTTTGTAACATTATTTATCATGATTGAGCCATTTAATATTACAATTATATACAGTAAATAGAGAAAACTCTTGGTTGCATCAGGTTTATTGGGGTTACATCGTTTTGGTTTAGAGTTTTCTCTGTTGAACCTCGTTGGCCGTTCGGTCCTCTACGAAGCACCTGTCTATCTTTTGAGGTGTGCATACGTTTTTTCGAGTTAAAGCAACAACAAAGAACTTTCATTGTGTTGATTTTGGCGACCGTTGCGGACAAAAGCAGTACAGTAGTGTTTTATCAGAATGAAGACTGCATTTCCCATGAGCTCTAGCGCAAATTGTCGTTAAGACACTTATCTGACGCTCTAGAAATAGCTCATCTTCCCACCAATGGCCTCATTTGCTGTTGTAGGTTATACCAGAGACATCAGCACTAACGAGAGACTTTTGCATATCCAGTTAAAAGTTCTTAGTTGCTTTAAATGTTAGTTACAGTAAATAAAACACAAAAATAACTTCATAATAAACTGTAAATTACTTCATTTTTAGTGCTCACAAGGCAAAAAGACTGGGAAGCACTGCACTAATCTATCAAGGAATGCGAGGAGGATTAGTCAACCCTATCTATCTATCTATCTATCTATCTATCTATCTATCTATCTATCTATCTATCTATCTATCTATCTATCTATCTATCTATCTATCTATCTATCTATCTATCTATCTATCCATCCATCCATCCATCCATCCATCCATCCATCCATCCATCCATCCATCAAATCCCACTAGGTCGTTCATTTTTCAATAAAGTAGTTTCTCGAAGTCTCTCTCTGTGACATCACTAAAAGATGATTTCTGGTCCCCTCCACGGAGAAAAGTTGAAATTAAACTGTTTACAGATGCAGCTCTCGTGATCTCGGATCCATTAACACTGCATCGTGCTGCATTATCACTGCAACATCTTCCCAACTCTCTGCTTTTACACCGAGCTTCTCTCACTTCACCAGGCAAATCTGCTGCACTGAGCTTCCAGTCTCCATCGTCTCCGTTCCAAAGAACAAGATGCCATTAAAGATGCCGATGGAGAGAGTGAAGCGCCTGCAGCAACAACGCCGTAAAGTTCAGTGTCATGTTGCTGATGGGTGTAGTGTGTCTCCGCCAGGTGATACAGTATATGTCTGTGGCAGTTGGGTCGATAAGTGAGTGTAAACCGCTGGAGCGAGAGGTGAGAGGAGAAGCCTCTACTGCTCTTCGGTTCGTTTAGAAAGTTGTTAACACTGTCATTTAGGGCCTTCGGTTATTGTTTTATTTATTCCTTAATTCATGCACCGGCTCTTATTTATCCGCTAATTTATTCACTCATTCACAACAACAAATTCTGAGCTGTATATCCCGCTAACTACCGCAGGATGATAGTTGGTTAATTAATTTGGTATAGGATTTACTGACAAACAGCTGCATAATAATAGGCTCTGTCTTGGCTTTAAGTTGCTGGTGCATAGCCAATTACACCGACTGACTGCCAAACCTATATTGCCCGCTGACAAACAAACATCCAGAGTGTGATTAAGGTGGGTTGAAGCCCAGACAGGTTCGGCACCGCTGCTGACAAAGTTCGACAGATCACAGGGAGTCTGAAATGAGCACGAGTGGACTGGGGTTTTGTCATTCAACTAACGAGATGACTGGTGGACATTGACAAGACTAACTCTCAAACTATCTACGTTTCAATGATTAAAGGGAGTCGCAAATTTACACTAATATCTGGATATATGTTTAAAACCAACACACAAACTTTTGGTGATTTTGTTTTTGCCTCTGTTGAAAATCTATATTTTTTTATCATTTGATTTAGTTCAAGTCAGATTAAGGTATTTACAGGTTAAAGCTGTTAAATGTCAGGCTTTGACTTCAGACCAACTAAGCCATCAAATAATGTTAAAGGTGTAATATTTCTTTAATGAACATCTGTCCACCTTATTCCAGGCTCAAGGATGTCTTCTTGGAAAATAAATGATGCGGGAACTTTAAACAGGATGCATCTGCCTTCTGCTACTGACGACGTGAAGTAGTGGTGCTTGCACAGTAATAAAGCCGAGCATGTTTTATTGAATGAGTCTGGAAAAGAGCCATGTCTGTCTCAAAGCAGACAGAGAACTGATGTGGGACCTCAAAGTCCCATCAGCAGCATTTAGCTAAAGCTAAGCTAACCTCACTGCTTCAGCTCATCCTGCCATCACGCTATTGTAGAAATAAACAGATCACATCATGCTGTTGAAAGATGATTAAAACGTCTGTCATGTGTGTTCACTAAAATGTTTACCTAAAAGGGATAGTTCAACATTTTGGCAAATTGGCCCATTGCCATAATCCCTATAGTCATAGCAGTAGGTTCGTTACCTTTAATTGTCGGTGCAAGCTATTTTTAGAACGGAGGAGCGGAGTCGCAAGCTGCTCAGAGCTACGCTACGGAGGCTAATGGGATTTCTTGGTTTCCCTCATCAAACTCATCAAATACACAATCCAACAACTCCAAAACGCTCTCGTGGACAAGTTGTGACCTGCACATTCACCACGCTATGAGATAATAACAGAACGTTACGAGACTGAGTTGTTTTCGAGGCAAATGCAGAGACTGCTTGCTGAAAAACTGCCGGTAACACGCATCAGCGGTTTTGCATGAATTTCGATAGTGTGCCCGCTCTCGTCTCAGTGGCACCGCAACACGCTCTGTAACCTTCACTCTTTTGTTTATGAAAGATAAGACTACACAACGATACATAACGTTATCCACCGCTCCATGGATTGCTTTCCCGCCAGCTTCGTTGAAAACAAATGCACCAGGGGGAACTATTAAAGAGGAACTATGCAAATCCGGGAGCTTTTTCATTGTTTTGCTTAGCTTGATTATGTTAGTAACGCTGGCTTTATTTATATAAAGATTGAAGCATTTCTTGCAGGTACTTTCTTGCATTTAAAAAGTTTTATAATTCACTTTATTTGTTGCACTTTACCTCAACCAGAAATAGAAATACAACTACGAGCCAAGTCTTATTCCACTAATAAAATCTTGGAGTAAAACTTCGAGTTCAGGTGGATATACCTTCTAGAAAATCCCCAGTGTTGCTCTCCGTCATTTCATCGCTCAGACTGGCACGTTAACACAGCCCAATAAAGTTGGACAAGAACGCAAAAGACTTTTCCACTTTTTTTGGGAAATATGCCAAGATATATCGTTGAATATGTATAAAGTTCAGTTTGAACCACTGCAAGCACATGTGTAAAGTGTATTCCTCCAGAGACCGACTCTGATGGGTACAACCTCACTCTCACACAAGAAGATCCAACGCCTGCAATCCACGGAGTGGGAGCGACTGATGCACTTATCCGAGAAACAGAAAGAGAAAGTGGAAGCTGGGAAGAATTTTAAGAGTGGACCAAAAAAAAAAAATGGGAGGAAAGTTAAAGGAGGCTCTGGGGAAAGTTGAGACGATGCAGTGAGAAAGATAGAGAGAAAGAAAGACAGAAAGAAAGAAAGGTTCATACGGAGAGAAGAGGAGTGTGGTAAAAAAGAAGTAGGAAGAAGAGGACACCTTGAGAAGGAGAGACTGTATGTGACAGACATTTGGGAGAGTGGAGGAGAAATGAAACCACTCGACGTTTTCTACCTGGTAGTTAGTTAAACTCAGCAAGAGTTCAGCTGTGAGGGGAAGGAAGGAGGAGGAGGAGGAGGAGGAGGAAAAGTGCAGAAACATCGAGAGAAAGCAGATGAAGAGAGGCCAGACAGTAACAAGAGATGGAGATGCAGAGAGGATACAGAAAATGAGACAAACACACAGTTGTTATGCTGTGATAAATATCTGTCAGTCTCTCCTTTAAAACAAAGAAGGCAGCGATGTGTGGCCATGATTGTTCTCGGTGATTTCCCTGCTGGTCTCTCTCGCTCCCTCCCTCTCTCTCTCTCACACACACACACACACACACACTATTGTCAGTGGTGAGGTGACAACACACACCCCACACACACACACACACACTCGTGCCGTACTTGCGGTCCCCTCAGAGCAACAGTGGGGTGATTAAAAAGACCTCTGAACAAATGGCGCTCCTTGAGGAATGTGTGCTCACCTTTCAGAGAGTGTGAGTGTGTGTACATGCATGTGTGTGTGTGTGTGTGTTTGCAAAGTGGTTGGGGACCCATTTAAAAGCTGAGCGCGTCCCCTTTCTGAACACACACACACACACAAACACACCTCAGTGACTGTTGCACCTTAGGAGGTGGAGGATCTAATCATTTTGGCAGGAAGCTTTTAACATCAGCGCCAGTGTTTTATTCAGCAGACTTGCTCCCATCAGCCGCTCTGCGCATCAAGACGCCGCCTGACAATAAAACAAACGCACCCGGCCACCGGAGACACGAGAGGGGAGCCGCCGCAGGAAGAAGTTTTCCTCCAAAAATCACACAAAAGCATAAACTGTTTCTTTGCAAAAGTTCATCATATATATATGATGATGATTTCAAACTTTGAATAAATCAAATTTCACCCTTTGCACCTCTGCTCGTTTTGCACTGCACAGTATCTTTATACGTTTATAGGTAATTAAAAACAAATTTGTGAACTTTCTCTCCAACTCATTGGGCTTTCTGTTGTCTTGTCTGATGACTGTGTCAGCTCCATGGGTGTTTAACTGCAACCTGCTGAGCAATAAACCCAATTCCTCACAGTAACGTTAATAAAAAGAGCGAGGGATAAAAAGAAAATCAAAAGAACTTTAAATGCTTACAAAAAAAAAACCCAAAAAACATTTGCTGCAAAATTAAAAATACAGTCTGCTCTGCTGTGACTGACTCCACCTCTGGGAAGTCCATTTGGCAAGAATGAAAGTTATTGTGTGTGAGTGGAATCACTTTGCTTTCCGTTTTTATGCCTTTGTGACAAAGCCGGAGATAATTATATAAGGTTATTTCAGTTTCTGCTCAAAGCTTAATGTTTTCATGCACTAGAAATAATGATTATAGTTTTGTTAGAATTATGCACAATTACTATTGTGTGTTTCATGCAAGACATTACATAATAGCCTATTGGAGAGCAACAGAAATGGCACAAATAACACACAGTGCACAGAGGAAGCCTCATCTGAACAGATTTACTTTATATCACAGATTTTCACATTAAAGAGAGTACGATGATCCGCTCTGTTGGCGAATCATTTTCAAAATGCATGCTGATGCATAAATCTGTGCTTCTGAAGTTGTTTCATCTTGATGTTGACAGTGGAAAACAAGTCAAGAAAAGTCCACCAATGCATCTTGCTCATCATGCTGGCTGAGTTTCGGCTTGACGCAAGAGGGTAAAAACTACTCATGGGGGGTCACGTTTTACCCCTCGTACATGTAGCTACATGTAAACGTTCCTGCAGCTCTCACTGGGGGAGTCCCAAGGCATTTCCAGGCCAGACGGGATATAAAAGCTCTACTATTACCTGCGTATCTGTCCAGAGGTTCCTGGGAAATCCCCACAATGATGCTGGTAAAATGAGAAAAACCAAGAACCAAAGAATATACCTGTAGCAGCTAAGGGGCCGCAGCCTCCCCTCCTCTTATCTTCTTTCTGCTTTTCTCTTCTAATATGGCTCATTAAAGCAAGTGGGAGGTGGTACAGAGACTAACCTGCGCCGGCCAGTGCCTTATTGCAAAAACTATGTTGTAAGTTTCTCCAGACGTTGGCAGACACCAAGCACAGAGCTAAAAGCAGAGCAGCTAATGGACTTAGATCCATCAGGTGGACACACACCCAGCTCATAATGAGTGCTAATGTTGCTCTGTGTCTCCTTAAAGTCCCTGTTTGCTAACACATTAACCATCAGGTGATATATAAGCTAATAGTTTTTTGGAGAAGCTGAAAGGATTTGGTTCATAGGTTTAGGAAGAATTCTTGGGTGTTAATTAAGGAATCTGAGTCCTCTGAGTATTTTTTTTTTACACAGGCGACTATGAGGTCACATCACCGCCCTCAAATCTGTGTTATTCTCTCCATTCAAGAACATTTTTTTAGAGAAAGTATCTCACATTAATTAAATAAATAATTATTATATCCAGGCTTCACTGACCCCTGTTTGTAGCCGTGACCTTTTCCCATGAGGCACCAAGTATTGATTTGCAATACATTAACTTGTTTGAGGAAACCGACGCGCTGCTCCTTGATTTGCCAGGATATAGATCACAGCTCTGGACCAAGGCGTGTCCACTCATCATCACGTGCTCATCCGATCATTTAAGCGCAACCGAGTGAGACAAACCGGTTCACGGCGCCACCACAGCATGTGAAAAATGTCACAGTTTTCTTTCCTTAATTGAGGAATTGCCCCGATGTCCTTCTGGTTTTCCCGTGGGCATAACACTTAAAGCCTGCAGTCTCCCTCCAGGGGCACGGAGCTGCATGCTGCACCGCCAGCAGCAGCAGCAGCAGCAGATGGCTCAATACAGCGACTGGCTGCTCTCATATGGAGGCGAATCCGACCTACAAGAACGTGAATCTGATAATACGAGCACGCCGACGTACCCAGACACACACAACTGATGTTCGGCCGCTGGCCACCGGTTGGTGCATTATTCAGCCTAAAAGCTTGTTAGGCAGAGCTCACAACGGAACTGTAATGAAAGATTGATGTGTAAAAAAAAGAAAGAAAAAAAGAAAACAGTTTAGTTAGCTGGTGTTATATAAAG
Source organism: Trachurus japonicus (assembly GCF_045865225.1). Taxonomy (NCBI): domain Eukaryota; kingdom Metazoa; phylum Chordata; class Actinopteri; order Carangiformes; family Carangidae; genus Trachurus; species Trachurus japonicus. The sequence continues at coordinate 23,551,471 of NC_140912.1, forward strand.
CAATAAAGCAGCGGTTGAGAGATGGGCATGTAAAGACAGAGAGGGAGAAGAAGGACGAGGGTTGAGATGGATTTACAGCGCAGACACAGGACACAAGGACAAACATGGCAACAAGGAGAAGAAGGAATGAATGAGCGGGTGATGGCGAGAGAAAAAAAAAACAAGAGCAGAAAGACATGGAGAACCCAAGGAAAAAAGAAAACAGAGAGAATGAAAAAAAAAGACGGAGCAGCGAAGGCAAAGCAAACCAGACTAAGAAAGAGTGATCTCAGATGAATTAATGAAGTTCTCCCTGAGGCTCAAGGCAACATCTCCACATGAGACGCGACGAGTTACAACCTTTTCCAAAGCAAACACAAGGCACGCAGAGGAACGCATGCATGCAGCACACTCACTGCAGCACTGAGGCCATGCAGGAGCCATCGGCAGACATGATATCCAATAAAATATAATAATAATAATTACATTAAAGATGGATGTTGTAATATATTAATGGCTCAAATATAGACAGAAGAGTCAGACTGCCACTTGACAATTGATTTTCTTGCAATAATCTGTGAAAAGGGTCTATTCCTCATCTCAAGTGATTAAAACTGCAGTGAACTTCAGCTGCATGAAAGGTGCAGAAATCAATCTGAAGACTTATAAGACAGTTATATAGTAAATGTTATAATCTCTGTAAGCAAATCTTTATGTTTGTTTCCCCCTATTCTCCAACCTGCACTTTCTAACTCCCTGTTTTCCTAAAGTCAGAGGAAATCAACTGTGTTGCTCCATTGATCCAGCATCTCACACATGCATGCATACTCAGAGAAAAAAGGCAGCCCCACACACACACACACACACACACACACACACACACGCATCGCTCCCCTGTGAAGAAGACAAAGTGGGAGGTATATTGTGGTGGATGGAGCCACTGACCCTCTTGTTGAGTTAATGAGCTTTTATTGACTTCAGCACCTGAAGCTGCTGCTGTAACTTGTCACTGTTAGCACCTCACTCCCCAGACACACGACGCACAGGGGAGCACGCACACACACACGCAGATGAGCAAACACACATAATATCTGTTTGTGTGTTTGTGTGTGTCTGTGCAAAGAAGAGCCATGGAGATGCAGCCACACACACACACACACACACAACCACAGTGTGTGAGCAAACCGACAACATCTCCTGGGATTCAGAAACACAGAAGAACTCACAGAAAAGGGATTTAAACATATAATTAACAATTTGGGCTTCAAATAGGCCAATTTATTCAGCCTATCATTTGCATCACTTTAAAACAGTGAAAATGCTGATGCTTGATTTCCACTAAAGCTGTGTACAAAATCCACTCGTTATTTATATTAAAATGCACTTTATTCCTTAACAACTATTTTACCTCGGCTACCATTTCTAAACATACGTATGTGTTGGCATTAAAGCCAAATTTTAGCCTCTATATTAATGCACCAGAATGCCAAATTAACATAAAACATTATATCAGTATATGATTATTATTATTTAATTTGCATACTGTTGTTTTTTTCACTATACCTAATGCCACTTGCAAGCATTTAATCGCTCTGTACACCTACACAGTTCATATACCAAATAAAACTACCACCCCATCAGGTCTGCTTACCTGATGTTATGTCCGCACGCTGCTCGCTGCTTTACCAGAAAACACAAGGGACGGTAGGGCAGAGATCATCGCCTGGGACCAGAAGAAGATGGGTGTTTTTTTCCTCCAGGAAGCAAAACAGCAGGTGCTCAAGCTCCTCTCCAAATCGATCCATACATGGGCCAACTTTCTATAAACACTGCAATGTGGTGCTTTTTATAAATAGGCTAATAATATAAAAAAAACTTTGCACAACTCTACATTAAAAAAACACGATAGTGCTCATTAATGAGTAAAGTGTCAATAGGGAATAGTGCAGCTCAGCTGACATTTTGACTGATCACAGGGAAAGCACAGCAAGGTGTTACTAATAACATTAACGATGCTGGTCTCTGTCCAATCAGGTTTGAAGTGGGGGGGGTCACTCATGGGAGCTTCATGTCGTGACAAGTCACAGAGTTGGTGAACTCCTGTAGCTACGGCGCTAACTGTTAGCCAGTCACACTAACTCTCCAGGAGTCTCTTCTCTTTTTTTTTTAGCTAGACCTGACGGGCTACTGAAAACAAGTTGTTTTTTTTAACCATTGTGAACTGTTTAATTCATTAAAATAAAAAAAAATTTAAAAAAATCCTGCACTCAAGACAACTCAGAAGTAACAGAGAAGTTGGATCTCCAACTCAGACATTTACAACCTTCGGCATCATAGCGTTCAAGCTACAGGTTAACTCAGGGGAGAAAAAAACATGGATGCCTGAAAGAGGTTTGGCATATTGTTGCTGATTGCTGAACACGAAACATATAGGCTATGCAGCAGCAATTTATGTTTTCTTTGACAGCAGATGAAGAAGCATGAAAACATAGACAAATAACTTTTGCTACAGTTCCATTCTAACCGTGAACAACGAGGGCCGCCATGTTTCGTTGCTGTCACAAAATCGGAGCTCTGACATGAAACCTGAATTTCCAACCTGTAATTCTCGAGTTTGACGCTGTTCAATCCATTTCTCACAACTTTTCTCGTTTTGCAAGTTGTCTTGACTTGAACGCAGCATAAGCCTCTGTCTCTTTCACAGCTCTGTTCAGTTATTATATTCAATAAAAAGATAAATAATCAAAAAAACAACAACAACTGAGCTTTCCAAATGAACGACCTTGCTAAGGGCCTGTTGGCAGGCTTGTTAACTTGCTGACAGGACGTTCACACACTTTATTCTATAGAGGTAGAAGCTAGCATCTTGTATTTTGAGTTTGTCCCATCCAAAGGTTAGCAGCACTGTCAAAGTGTATATAATTCTTTCATTTGTTTGTTTGTTTGTTAATCTCCTGTATATCACACCACAATTTCCATCCTTAATTGTATTTTTTCATTACATGCTCTCTTCCCCTACACCTCCTGCATTTCGACTTCCTGTTCCTTAACGTTTTCAAGCCACGTAGCTGCTCTGTGACCGAACCTCAGCCTGTTTCCTGCCTGGTCTGTCTGCACCGTGTCCCGGCTCCTCTTCTGTAAATTTGTCCACAATGTGTGTTTTGACCATCTGCCTCTTCGTGAGTGCTCTACCTACTTTACCCCATGGGACTTGTTTGCTTTCTCTGACTGCTCCTGTTGCCAACTCTTCGCCTGTTCTCTGACCAGCGAGTCTTGGTATAGAGTCTTTATAATTGCACCTGTTTGCCCCCTCACTGTCTTTTCACAGTTTCAGCTACTTTTAACAGTGGTTAGTCCGAACCAGTAAAACAGTCGATACAAACTTGGGCTTCATTGTCTTTTCTCAGATCAAATCCACTCTTGACTCATCATCCAGCTTCGACTCTTGGTGCATTATAGTCTATGTGATACGCAGGTATAAGCACGATAATGCATTAATATTTTAGTATCTACCCACTACAACAAAACTATCTCTGCGATACAGCCAGCCAGGTATGAACAGTATACCAACTTCCAAAGCATTAAGATTTCAGTATATTTGTGGTTGAACAATAAGTACGAACTGCAGATCTGATTTCGAATGCAAAGGAGGAATCCCATTGGTTGTATTTACCTGAGTACACATCAAAACAATACCAATAAATAATTAGCAGCCAGTAGTATAGACTATAGACTTAAGTCGCTGCACTACAACAAGTTAGACTACAGTAGGCTACCACTGGTTGATATTAATCTGGGTTGAATTTTGATTCTGATTAATGCAAAGTTAGTATTTTAGTAGTTTAGTTAGTATTTTGGATTTGTTGAGTCCTGAATAAACATTTAAATTCCTATACCCCCTACTGTATTTAATTTGTCATTATTCGTTTGCCAAACAAGCACATGCAGGTACAAACCCTGTACGTACGTATGATCTATTCTAGTGCAATCCAATTTATAACAACCCTGCTGTTTGTTATAAATTCAGCCTTTGTGAAGTTTCTCCCGTTAGCCTGGTGCTGTGTCACAATGAAGTTTTTTTTTTTTTTTGTGGAGTTGCACTGCACTGAACTCCACTATGGTCAAAACTATTTCTAAGATTACATCATATTATCAAAATTTTTCCACATGGTGAACAAAATATTAGAAGCATCTATGAATAAATCACAAACTCCAGCCCATAAATTAGCATGAAGATAATCAACACCTCTTTGCTCAGTTGTGAACATAACATAAGGGAAAATGCTATATTTCACAAAGGAAGGACTATAGCGCAGTTTAAGTGAATTATTTTCTATTCGCTGTATAATGTATCTTTTCACACAGGATCCAGTCAAACACGCAGCAATGACACAAACATAAATAAGAAAGGCAAATAGGAGCATCCACAAGCAAAAGCACAATTAAGATCTTTGGTTAACACAACTAAGAGTGTATATACCCCCTCTGACTGAAACAAACTGAGCATCCCTGCAGTGATTCGTCTGTTTCCAACCTGAGGTTTAATGTTTACACATCAGTGAAAGTGAAGTCAGTTTTATTTATGCAGACCATGTCTCAAAAGACAGCCACACAGGGAGAGAATAATCTGTTTTAAACTGTGTGCGTGCGTGTGTGTTATTGTGGGGATTTACAATGCATGTTGCCAAACAGTTACCAATTAGGACAGAAAGAAAAATCGTGTACTTCATGTTATATGAAGCTAAGAACATAACACAGAGATTTACCATCGCTGAAACGAAGCGAAATTCAAATCTCTCATTACATTAAAGGAATTTTAAAATATGCTCCTTTGCTCTGAACCTTCAGCTCTTTTCCCTTCAGACCACACACACACACACACACACACACACACACACACACACAAACAGGAAGTCAGAATCTCATGGAAAACATATACACCTCTGACATACACAATATGGAAATCTAATCTTCCATTTCCTCTCCCTGGGGCTGTGTGTGTGCTGTGTGCTGTTATGTGTCCATAAAGAAGTGCGCATTTACATTTCAGAATAGTCACTGATTAAGAATGAACCTGTGGCTGTGCAACATTATCATTTGCATATCTGTGTGTTTACCGCCATGTGCATATGTTATGTATGAGAGTGTGTATATGAGCTGCTCTGGCTTGTGAGTACATTTCTTGGGACACCTACAGTGTATGCACTATGCAGCCATCCTGAGTGTTTCAAAGAGCAGCTGCTTTTAACCTGATAGTTTTAATGTTATTACAGCATCTGATTCACCACGTTGAAGTAAGACAGGAAATGTAACAGGGCGAAAAATCTGTGGCCCTCTCAACTGACAGAGTAAACACTTAAACTTGATCTTATTAGTCTCTTGAATTCAAACTTTTCACCTCATTTCGCACTAATCATAAGCACATAAGTGTAAATATGATTTATTCAGCAGTGGGTCGGGTATACCGGCAGAACCAGTGCAGCGGTTGAGGTCTAGAAGTTGGACTCTCCATCCATTCGTCCATTATTTATATTCCTTTAGTCCATATGGGCCCACACAGATCAAAAAATGAAAAGTTCTTTTTTTTTTCTTTCATAAAAGTTTTCTGAGTTATCCATATGGTCACGAGGATCTACAAGAGATTATTGAGTGAGTGACTATCTGTCTGTCTGAGCCATCTCTCCCTCACTTCAGCACCTGCACCTGCACCTGCATAAGTGGGTAACATTGTTGATGGTAATTTCATGATGGGAAAAGGCAAATTACGGACTTGATTTGTTTCAAGAACTTGGGTTTGTCTGGCTGCACTAAAATCATATGCACCAGCTGCTCCAAACATTGAGTCGCTTGTAAGTTTTTAGCTGCACCCAGTGTTATAAACCAGTAACCACAACAAGACATATGTTTAAAGATCAAGACTCCGATATATACAGCCTCATCACTGCAGTGTTTACAACAGCAATAACTGTCTCATTATAAATTGATTTGAATGAAATCACTACATAATTCACTTGCAAAGTAAATTTGTTTGTGAATGACCAATATAAACTACTGCAGAAAAGAAAAGAAAAAACGCTGTATGGGACAGGAGTGTGTGGTGCACAACGGTCCTGCTTCGTCACAAAGCCTCCAGCATCACCTACCTGTATTTCAAGATGATGCAAACTAATTTTTCTGTGTATTTTGTGGTGTGTGTGTGTGTGAGCAGGTGTGTGAGCCTTCTTTTATTACCACTGATCCTAAAGGGGAATTTTTCAAGATGCTGCAGGAGGTGAGCTCTATGAATACGGGGCGATGCTGGTAATCATTAGATGCTATTAGCGCCGATCTCGCACAGATTAGTCAAACAAATGTGTTAGGCTACTTCACTCCAAATGACTAAAACAACCACACTTTATCACTGTAATTTACAACACCTCTTGTTTTACAAAGGAAATGAGAAAAATATAAAGTACCTAACGAACACTGTTCATGATGCGGCGCAGGAATGAGCCGTATAAGAAGTGAAGCCGTGTGCCGAAGGACGTTAGAAAGGACCGGAGAATGCACCAGACTTTTTAAAAGATGCAGGCAGGAGATGAAGAAACTCCAACAAGCATGTGCACATCCACCTTTTGAAGCATTTATATATAATTTACAAAGGAAGAGAACTTGGGTTTCAGAAAGGTCGCAGGCTATTAAGTTTATGTCATTGTAAACAGCCATATGTCTCTGAACGTCTGTGTAGGTTGACTCAGTGGTAAACACCTCAGACAGACAGATGAATGTGTCTTCTTCAGCCTCCACATCTTTGGTGATTTTCTCCTCTCTAAGACTGCGTCTGACTGTCTTTATCTTCACTGTCTGCTTTCTGAAGGAGCTAGCGGTCGATTGTGTTCTTTCTCTAAGCCTCCAAGTCCTCAGCCTTGCAGCTACAAACCCGGGCTCTGTCCACTTCACCTTTCCCTCCGCCGGCCCACGGACACACACACACATAGGTAGCACACTGCGGTAGGTGCAGACGTGCATATATGCTCATCCACCCAGGCATGCACATCTTTTTTTAATGCTTGAGTCACTTCACAGTTCACATCCTTTGCAGGTTGTGCAAAAGCTATTCAAACAACTTCCTGTCTGGTCTGACTGAGGCAGAATACAAACAAACAAAAACACAAGAAAAGAGCTTTAAAATAATTCACCTGCTCTTGAGAAGCAATGGTGTAGGAAATGTACCGTTGCCGAACGCAAATCACTGATATAAATCACATTAAATGAACAGTTCAGTGGGGGAGTATGGTTCCTCTGCTTTCTTTACAAGAATAAGATGTGTCATTTCATGTGCATTAAAGGGATAGTAGCATTTTTTTTAAAAGTGGGGTTGTATGATCTACAAATAGCCTCTAAGTACTTTAATTGCAGTAGAAGACTCTCTGCACTCCTCCCGTTAGCAACGCCAGCCCATAATAGCCCTGCCCAGAGATTTACAACATACAGTGTTGTGAACAGACCCAAAGAAACGGCCTATTTTCACGGCCTAAAAGAGGTTTTACGTGAAAAAAAATACACAGTTCCATTGTTCGCTATAATATAATTTTTTCCAGCCCCTCAAAGTGCAGGAAAAACGCAGTTTTTATTTGGACCTAACCAACTGCTGATCGGCGGGCGCTACCCCCGGGCGGAGGGATACGTGAGTTGGTTAGGTCCAAATAAAAACTGTGTTTTTCCTGCACTTTGAGGGGCTGGAAAAAATTATATTATAGCGAACAATGGAACTGTGTATTTTTTTTCACGTAAAACCTCTTTTAGGCCGCGAAAATAGGCCGTTTCTTTGGGTCTGTTCACAACACTGTATGTTGTAAATCTGGGGAGGGCTATGGGCTGGCGTTGCTAACGGGAGGAGTGCAGAGAGTCTTCTACTGCAATTAAAGTACTTATAGGGCTATTTGTAGATCATACAACCCCACTTTAAAAAAATGCTACTATCCCTTTAAATATGGAGCTAGAGCCAGCTGGCAGTTAGCCTAGCTTAGCATAAAGACTGAAAGCTGGAACGAACACCCAACACCTAACACAAACTCATTTGTTTAATTGGTAGCCTACATATTGTTGATCCTATGCAAACGCTGCTGATAAAATCGCTGCATCCACAAAACAACGCTTTTAAGTATTCCATCATAAATACATGTTTAGAAGTTCAACATCAAAGAGCAATCCACACTCCAACAACAATACCTGAGAAACTTCCTGAGAAAGTCGTTGCTGTTTGCAGCAACAGATTTCAAACAAATCCAATCAGATGAAGCTGGCAACCGGCAGGTGAAGAGAGTGAAGCATTTAGCAGCTTATTTCCCTCAGGAAGTGGCTGAGATCAAACACGGTGAATACTGAACCTGAATTCTTCAGGTGGCCAAAGAAAAACAGGAATCTGGATGTTTGGATAAGTAAATAAATTAACATTCACAGTAGAAACTTTCAGCTCATATAGTTGCTCAAGGTTTTGCTCTTATTCTACCGCAATAACCAGATTTTTTAACCAGACTTTTTTTTAAAGGTATTTTCATCTGCTTAGGCCATTAATTGGTGCATCTTTTATACACTTTGTATTGTTCTGTTCTGGGGTCATTCATGAACTTCTTGTTAAGATGTCCGTGAAGGTTCTCAGTCATCCAGGTCATCTTATTCTTGTGGAGTTGTAGTAAAAAGCAAGTGGACTTCTTTTCTTGCTTGAAAGAAGCAAGCAACCAAGAAAATAAGTCCAGTTGCTTTTTACTACAACTCCACAAGAATTATTGTTTAAAAACCTTGGGTCATACAATTTCTTTGGTTTCTTTGTTGTTTTCTTTTAGTCTTTTTTTAAATTTTTTTATTACATTTAGTACATTTGTTATTTCAAGGGTGCTGGATAAATGAAGTTTATTAGAACTGTTGAGTTGAGTTGAGTTGAGTTGAGTTGAGTTGAGTTGAGTTGAGTTGAGTTGAGTTGAGTTGAGTTGAGTTGAGTTGAGTTGAGTTGAGTTGAGTTGAGTTGAGTTGAGTTGAGTTGGATTTAGTTTAGTTTAGTTTAGTTTAGTTTCAATGGTGTTGTGACTGTCAAAACAATCAATGGCTGCAGCTCTGAGACTGCACTGAGCACAACATGCAGTGGTGAGCTGCAGCGATCGCAGACGGGGTCTCTTTGGAGCGGCGGCTGGCTGTGCTGTGGGGCTGCTGGGTAACGATCTATCTGCCCATCAGGGATAAGATGAGAAGGCTATCAATCTAAAGCTGCTACATAATCTGAGCATTTATTACTCTAACAGGCTTGATCACATTTTCTGCCCATTTAGAGGGATGCCTGATTACATTTTGACTAATGACGACATCATCAGTCGCTATACTTGCCCCGCCCTTGTCTCTGTTTACATTGCTAATGCACTCGTCCTCCTCGCAGCCGGTGTGGGAGGCAGCAGGTCCTCACCTCACTCGTCCTTCTCCAAACTGCAGGTTTTTCTGTGCACACGGTGTCTCCTTTCTTTGCTCTCTTTCTCTTTCTCTCTCTCTGTCTCTCTGGTGGGTTTTATTCAAAGTTTCTAGAGTTGGAGAGCTTCTGCTGGATCTATTTTGTTGGCTTCAGATCATATTAAATTGAATTGTCCAGAGGCTGTGGTCACTGATCCATGATGGTTCGCCTTTTTCTGACAGGCTTGATAAATACAGGTCCTGATCTCTCTCTCTCTCTCTCTCTCTCTCTCTCTCTGCCTCCATTCCTCTCACCTCCTCCTCCTCTTCTCTATATTCTCTCTCTCTCTCTCTCTCTCTGTTTGTCCTCTGCCTCTCTCACTCACCTCCATATCACTTCTCTTACTTCTCTCGTGAATTGCGATCTGTGAACCACACTGGAGTTTTTCACTTTTCTCACTTTGTCTTGCTCCTTTCAGACGGAGAGAGAGCGAACACTCTCCGCACTCCTTCCCTATAGAGTGGTGTGTGTGTGTGTGTGTGTGTGTGTGTGTGTGGGTCGGTGTGTGTATGTGTGTGTGTGTGTGTGGGTCGGTGTGGAGGCAGACTAAAAGACGAGCTCTGCCGACCTTGGACACCCACTGTTCTTCTCCTTTCCAATAACCTTCATACAGTATATGCCTATACTGTATATGCTCTCTGTATACATTGAGGAGTAAACTGTGTGTGTGTGTGTACGCATGCGTATGTTACTCCGTCTCTTACCCCACACACACACACACACACGCATACTTAAACCTACATGCATATGAATAACTACATCAAACACACACACATAAGCCACACAGCGAGAACAGGAGATGAATGCAATTAGAGTGATTACAACAGAGGACAGTGACTCCTTTATGTCCTATATTGCCAGATGTGTGTGTATGTGTGTGTGTGTGTGTGTGTGTGTGTGTGTGTGTGTGTGTGTGTGTGTGTATGTGTGCACCGCGGTACACCATCTTTAAATTTGACGCATGTGTGTGTGTGTGTGTGTGTGTGTGTCTATCTATCTATGTGTGTGTATGAATATTCATGCTGGGTGTAGTTTGGGGATGAGGATAAGAGAGTCATGCTCTGCTGGTACTTCATTACTTGGTATTTGTTAGAGGAAACCTGACACCAACACACACAGCTTGTTTGAGAGGTCTTAATCCAATTCCTGCAGAACATACACACACACACACACACACACACACACACACATACACAGACACACACACAAACCTACATCAACAGTCTCCCTCGAGAACATTATATGTTCAGTGTATTTGGTGGTGTCAAGTGCGCCCATGGACGGTTTAAGTGCTTGTGAAAGATTTAAGAGTGTGTGAATGTGTTCTGTCTGTTCATTAACTGTGTGTGTGTGTGTGTGTGTGTGTGTGTGTGTGTGTGTGTGTGTGTGTGTGTGTGTGTGTGTGTGTGTCCTTTTATGTGTGTATATGTGTGCGTGTCCTTTTGTCCTATTCTTGTGAGGACATTTTGACCCGTTCCAACCACAACTTCAAAGAGCTGTTTGAGGGTTCGACGTGTATTTGTCATGGTTAAAGTAAAGGTAATGGCCTTAGTCGGTGTGGTTCTCGAGGGTCTTCTTTTAGGTGTTGTTTGGGGGTCTCAGCTAAAAATGGGAAGTCAATGGGAATATTCATTTTCACCGTGAATCCACAAGGAACTATTTAAGTGACAGGTTTCAAACATTTTGTGTCATAAAACGCTGAAAGCAAACCCTTAGCAGACGAGTTTCCATGGTCTCATGTGTCTATACAGTTAATGCTAGACAATACTGCGTGTATGTGTGTTTGTTTTGTGTTTTGTGTATTGTACAATCCTCATGATGAGTGTCTGTGTGCTGGTTAACAACAGGAAAGCAGAGCTGAAGTTTAGAGTGAAGTAGAGATGGGAGGAAGAAATGATGGACTGAAGGATGCAGGAAGGATGGAAGCTGAAAGATGGATGATAAAAACAATTAGGAAACATAACACATAGAAAAAAGAACGGGGAAATAAGCAAGAGATGGAGAACTTTTTCACTTTTTGTTGCTTGATTTGTCTCGAATTAACTTTTAGTTACGTAACAGTGTAAGAACTGTCCAGTGCAGTGAGACGGAACAATCCTCCTGCTCTGTATTGATTTACCCAGTCAGACCTGCTAACACTGAACAGGATGCCGTATCATGGAGGAGATCAGATGATGCTGAGCTGAGAGATGCTGCTTGACTCTGAAGTTTAGAAGACTTTGTTTTTGAAACACTGTAAAAGCTGTGTCCCAGTTCAGGAGTTCAGTCTGTGAATGTGTAGTTTTCTTTTCTTTTTCTATTGTTTTAAAGCCTATGTGGTTCTGATCAGCTGCATCTATTATTATTATTATTATTATTATTATGATTATTTCTGATGCCATCCGTCCTGTTGTCTGTCAGTTTATGAATTGTCTAGTATTACTGTTGCTTTTTGTGCATGGATTTTAATGTGTTCAGTGTACCTAGTTTGTTATTGTGTCTCGTGTAATTAATTTTTGTTAATGTTGGTGTTGCTGCTTAACGTTGCTTCTGTTTTGTCTGTAGCAATTGGCTGCTGTTTGAGCTGAGTTTTATGTTAGCTTGTATGGACTTGCATAATTTTCTGTCTTTTAATCTTTATTCAGATTTAGCCTTCAAATCCTTTAATGTATTATTTATATGTCTATAACTAAATCATTTTATTCTCTCCTAGGGTGACTACTTAACATCAGTCCAGGGACAGCATATGTAAAATAGCCTTTCAGCGAATTCTGGCATGTTTACATTTGTTAAAATGCATTGTCCCTGATTATTAAACCTTTAAATAAATAAAATAAAATAAAATAATAATATCCCAATATTTATATAGCACCTTTAAAAACAAAAGTGATAATGGCAGAAGAACCCAACAACAGTGACACAAAACCCAGAAAAGTCCAAGCGAGCAACCCAAACAACACAGGAGATACAAGAACAACATAAACTGAGACTAACTTGGTAATAATAATAATAATCACAACACGGATGCATCCAGGGGACCGGCATCTCTACAGCCACACTTCTTCTCTTTCTCTCTTCTCCACACCTCCCTCTCTACAGCGCCTCTAACGGCTGCATGCCAAAACCAACGTCAGTAACACAATCAACCACAGTAAGATGTAAGGAGATGTAAAGATGCAATTAATTGATGTGAAAGGTGGTATGAGTGGTGTGGAAAAAAAGAGATAAAAGGGGATAAAAAAAAAACTGAAACATGCAAAGGCATAAAATATAAAAAAGGTAACTGAGCTGAAACCCAACGCTTCACATTTAAAAGTGCAATCCTCAGATTCTCTGTCAAAATCACAAAAAAGCAGCAGCAGAGTGCCTGAAGTTTTTTTTGTTTTACTACATAAAGAACACCTCTAACAAAAACATCTTGAGTCTTCCTTCTCCAACATTTTTTTTTTATCTCTGTTGGTGTTTGATTCATAAACAGTGCACAGTGACTCTCAGACAGATTGGTTGGGCCACGAAGGGAAAAGAGAGCTTCATCTTCCAGCCAGAGTTTGGAGGAGCCTTCGAGATGCGAAGGTCTGGTCGTGTTGCTGTGACGCAATTGTTCTTACAATGATGCTGTTGTGTCTTAAATTAGGCCACGGCTCGTTTCTATTGGCCACTGTTCAGATACAGATTCAGTCTAAATGGATGAAAGTGTTTCAAGTGTGTTATATTCTTCCTCCTTTTGATGCCTTGTTATCGTTACAGTGAGCCGCCGCCGCCGTCCTCACTGGTGGTCTCACGGGGCCACGTGTCAATCAAACAGTGAGTCCCCTGAGTTGTTGTGTTGCCCGTATCTATAACCCCCCAGAGAAGCTCTTAAGATTCCTCCATTAAAAGAAAAGAGGAAAAACCCTGGAAATGAAACGGCTCGTCTTTTTTGATTTGAAACGTGTGACATAGGATCCTCAGCACCAGATTTATCAATATTTGTGAATCCCTGATGGGAACAACCGAGGGAGGCCAAAGAAGAGCAAGGAGGGGGGAGGGGGGATGATGAGAGAGGCAGAGAGATGAGAGACAGAGCAAGTTTAAGATAAAAAAAAAGAAGAAGAAGAGGAAGGACTGATGGACGGATGGCACAGGGGGGGAAAAAAACGACAGCAGAGATGAGAAGTAAGAGGAACGAGGGGGTTTGAGGTTTGCTGGAAGTAAGGAAGGAAGAAAGGGGGAAGAAGGGAAGGAAGGAGAGGATAGAAAAAGTGTGCGGTGTGGTAGGCACAACTATGCATGTGTGTGTGTGTGTGTGTGTGTGTGTGTGTGTTCAGCTGTAGCGATCTTGGTGAGCTGGAGAGGAATGGAGAGAGGAGGAGGAGGGGAAGTACAGGCAATTTTCCACGAGACTTTAAAAGCTCTTTTAATGAGGAATCTTCCACTTCATGTGTCTGTGCTGCAGTTTCAAAAACACCTCGGAAAAAAAGTCGACCCACTGAGAGGGAACTGGGAGAAAGAGAGAGAAAGAAAGAGAGAGAGAAGAGAAGAGAGGAGAGGAGAGAGAGGGAGAGAGGGAGGTGAGGAAGTGTTTCCTGAGGAGAACAATTAGAAGCCAAATATAATCTCGCTCTCGCCTATGGTCTGCTTTTTAATGTTGTTTTTGGGGGGCCGCTAATGACGCAGCACCCAGGAGGAGCCTCTCGCTCTCTCCGGTCCGGCCCAGATACTTCACAGCTTTCTGACCCGAGACAGTGACAAACAGGAAAACTGACAAACGAAGAAGACCACAGCAGGACAAGAAGACTTCTGCCTTATGACCACAGATCTGTGACATTTTAGGTGACTTTTGATGTGCTAAATCTGAGGCCTTGCAAAATGGTTGATTGCACCGATAAATAGGAGGCTAAATAAAGTTGGATGTGAACCAGTGAGAAGTACCTGAACCTGACACAAATAAACTCTGACTGTCACTCAAAGTGCCACATCCACCGTTATGCAGAATCTTAAATCTTTATAATAATAATAATAAAAAAAAAAAACTAAACAAGTGAGATACAAAATTCACCGCTGTGCAGTTGTCATGAAGAAGGAAATTAGTCATAGAGAGCAAAACTATCTTTTGTACTGGGCTGTAAACATGTTTATTCCTGGGGGCTGACTCACTTTTGGAGCCGCCCTCTAGTGGTCGTTTGAAGAAATGCAGTTTTCTGTTTTGGAGGTTGTTGCCCGGTTGCACCCATAAAATAGTCTTACAGCATCTTTCTTTTTTGTTCCCATTTGAACAAACAAGATTTTTAAGGTGTTTATAATTTAGCTTCAGGAAGAGCCATGGTAGTTGTTTTCAGTCTTTATGCTAAGTTAGGCTTCGGTAACTAACTGAGGCTGGAGCTTCACATTGAAGCATATTGGGTGGAATTAAAGGTTGAGTAGGAGATCCTGGGAAAACGGTTCGAGCAGGCTACATTTTTAAAAAAAAATACACAATTTAGAAGCCCAAGCCCCTTCCTCCAAACTTCTCTCCAAAGTTTTTTGGGACTTTTTGTCTTTGATTGACAGGACAGTAGAGATAGACACGAAATGGGCGCACCGGGGGGATTCGAACCGGGGCCGGCTATACAACTGTCTCATTCAGTACGTTTACATGCAGAGCTTAATCGAGCTATGCTCAAAATTCGATTTTGGCGTCTAATCGGACTTCGGTCCTTGTCCCAGTTTACATGCAACTGAGAAAATCGAATAACTGACGGGAACGTGTCCTCCTTCTCAACACTAGGTGGCAATTAAAGCGTTGTTTCAGCGGGTTAATACGGCCCCTTTTTCGGCCGACCTATTAGCCAGGCGGCAGACCGGCATTTTCGAACAACAGCAAGATGGTTAATCGTACAGCTTTGTTCATCTCGTACATAATGTGCGTGTTACTTATTGTGCAATATAAGGTGCACGGTATCCCTCGTGGTCATGGTGATTTCGAGAGGCAGACAATAACGCCGTAGTTAAACTCCAATTAAGGCGTATACATGCCGGAGAAAGTCGAATTCCAATCGCATTATCTGGGTGTCTTGGCCATGAAGGTCATTGGGAAAAGCGACAATCAGACTCTGCAGTCCATGTATGAGCAAACTGTTTTTAGGCAAGCCCTGAGAATAGTGAATGACCCCTCCCACATCCTTCACTCAGAGTTTGACCTCCTACCCTCAGGTAGACGATACAGAGTCCCTTGCTGTAAACTCTACCAAATTTCTTAACGAGTCTGTGCAATAATTCTTATAGTGCTCTTACCATGGTGAATTTATGAGGTGTATGTATGTGCTATGTTGTGGGATGTGTGCAATATGTGTTGTGTTATGTTATGGAATATGTGCTATGTTATAAGATATGTGCAATGCTGTTGAATTAATATGGCTGAGGTGTATTGTTCTTTTGTTTTTTGTTTTTGTCATTGTGGCCATTAAGGCATTTATGGCGCAGCTACAGTGTCCAAGACAAATTTCCCTGAACGGGACAATAAAGTTTATCGTATCGTATCATATCGTGTCTTAATCGGAGTTGGAGAACTCGCGTTTACATGCACTCAGTTGTGCAGTTACAGTCGGATTAAGGCAAAAATGTGGTTTTCTCAAGTGTCATGTAAACGTACTGACAGAATTTAGCATGCTAGCATAAGCTCTGGCGTCGTCTTTGTCTTATCGTAAACAGTCTTTGATTGAAAATCGTTAAAGACTCTAAGCACGCGCAGAAGGGGGAGGGAGGCGCAGATGGCTGTTTGATAAACGCATCACGATCCATCCAATGAATTTGTGTTTTTTACAGGATGGTCCGTTCCACAGGTGACTGACATTTTTTGTTTTTGTGAAAAAGCATTTAATGAATTGGTTACAATCGGGGTGTGAAGAGGATTTCAAGCAATATAGTTTTTAAAAAAAGCTCCAGTAAAAGATGCTCCTCCCCTACCTTTAATCTTCTCATCAGAAACTGAATGAGTGTATTTCCTTATTGCTTCCAGCTGCTTTTGCTCATGACAGAGATTTGCTCTTTAATAGTTAAAGACCGATAATGTTCCTAAGTGAAGAATCGTGGGAATTGTATGCAGCAAGTCCGGCGCTTGACCCGGTCCTGACAGCTGTGGGTGCAGTCTGGCTCTGTCACAGTGTCCTGTCCTTTAAATCTACTGTATATCCACTGTATAGAAGCTGCTGGTGACCTTTGCTTAAACAACATGTCAGAGCAGTTCTGTGTAAAATCCTCAAACTGCTGACACTGCAGTGTTGCTCTATGTGTCTTTGTGAGATTGCAGATACAGTAATGCCAGTTTCTTACACAGTTGTTCCATGCTTGTCTTGAAGAGATTTAACCCTCTAATAATCAACTTTTCATTCATGTTTATTGCATTTTAGAGATTTTGAAGCCAAATCATTAAATTTAGTCAGCAATATTTCAAAAACATTTTAAAATCCATGAAAATTAAGTGTTTAAATGGGTCCTGAGTGGTATTTGGGTGTAATTTCCTCCTTATTCTTTATATCTTAACACATTAGCACAGTCCTCCTGATGCTGCTGCATGGGTTCGGCACACAGTTAGTCTTCTTTGCTCTTCTTATCTGGTCTGCATTTGTACAAATCCTGAGCAGATTAGATTTTTCTCACTTCTCAGATTTCCCTTTGAGCTATACATTTTTTTTAAAAGAGATTATTGTTGTATAAAAGCGGTAAAACGCCTCAGGCAAGGTTGAGTACAGACCTGCGGGGTGCACGGACAAGGCTTTTGCCACCGGTGTTCTCAGGGTGGAGCTGTGTGTCTCACAGATCCACAAGTGATCTATAAATACCATATCGGTTATATGGAGAGAAAAACTAAGCTAATTGTGATCTAATATTAATTTCAGCCAAGAGGAAATTTTACTCTTTAATAATCAAACCATAGAGGATTCAGATATCTTCAACCTTGAAATGTTCCATAAAATATCAATAGCACTCAGATCAGATCTGTGGCAAAATGGGATAGATAGATAGATAGATAGATAGATAGATAGATAGATAGATAGATAGATAGATAGATAGATAGATAGATAGATAGATAGATAGATAGATAGATAGATAGATAGATAGATAGATCACATGGTCTACACACGATCAGAACAGCGAGGAGGGAGTTTCACATCAGAAACCATCACCAGCCCATATTAGGACAAAACGAGCCTGTTCCTCCCCCAGCGTGTCAGTAACATGAGTGAGTGAGTGAGTGAGTGAGTGAGTGAGTGAAGGTGGAGAAGACAGACAACAGCAGCAGCAGCAGCAGTGTTTCCCGCTCAGGTTCAGACGCGGGGCTGCAGAGCAGAGTCTCTAGAGACGCAGCTGAGCAGGGGAAGTGGACAGATGTGATTCATTCATCATTTATCTTTATCGGTGGGACTCTTTTTCTTCTTTATCCCCCCCCCACCACCACCACTGTGCCACACTCCCATGGGACCCCCGATCCCATCCACCCCCTCATCATCACCACCATAGGTATACTCTGACAGTAGCAGCAGCACAGGATGATGATCAATAACAGCGATGATGATGCTGATGATGGTCTACCTGTGCTTTAAAGTGACTGCTGATGAACTAATGAGTGTGTGTTGGGAAAAGTGACCCTGATGATGTCAGAGTGATGTCATCAGCTCATTACAACAACAAAAAAATCAGTATGTTATGTATAAACTGCGAAAACTTCAGAAACATGTTTTATTTAGGTAGGGGGTGCTACAGTTGCATCATGGGAAATGTAGGATGCAAGCAGCCATTTGGGAGTTTTAACCATGTTAATTAAGAGCGCTGCTTTGATTTTTGACCATTTCCGTTCTTAGTCGCCTATAACTTCATACTTAATCGCTGTAATGTCACATTATAGGCTACTTAATGAAATAAACTTTAATGATAATCAAATTAACTAGTTTGACAATAAGATTCCTGTTGTTGCGCTGTTGCTTTAATGTAGCCTAAAGTTGCCTGATTGGGTTGAAGTATTTACACGCTGTGTGGGGGAAGTGATATCATATTCCCGGGCTCCAGCTGTTTATCAGCAGCTGTTTGCGGTGTGTAAAGAAAGAAAGGAGAAGAGGAGAGAGAGAGAGATAGAGATAGAGAGAGAGAGATGCAGTCAGATCGCACTCAATGAAAATCACGACGGTAGTTTGCGTAACGATCCTGGATCCACCTCTGGTAACAAAATACTCTGCTGCTGCTGCTGCATCCACTACCTCTCCGTCTCTCTCTCTCTGTCTCTCCATCAGTAGCAGCACATGTTCCGCTGGATGCTGCTGGGTGTAGTGGATGTGGAAAGATACGGGACCTCTCAACTTGTGCCCGTGTACTCAAATGCAGCAGCAATAATCAAATCTACAACAGCGGATCTCCCCCCTCCAAAAAAGAAAAATCAGACCAGCCGTGTTGAAATAAAGCAGCAGTTACTATAAAGTCCAGATCTGTGCGCATCATCCCGTTACGCACAGTCACCCGCAGCAGCGCACACCTGCAGTGGAAGTTGTGCTTTTCTCTCTCTCTCTCACACACACACACACACACAAACAGACACAAGTTTCCCAGAGCAGAATCACTCAGATATATTTCCAGTACTTACTCAGGAGCAGAGCAACAGGCAAGAAGAGGAGACATGCGGAATTCACCAGAGATGCCATCCTGACCCGACAATCTGTCCTCCGACCTCTCGAAGTTTCAGGTCTGCGCCGAGTTTCTCTCTCTCTCCTTTCCTTCTTTTTCTTTCTTTCTTTTTATTTTTCTTTATTTTTCTTTCTTTATTTCTAAACAGAGGCAGTCCAATGTCCCGCGCTCCTCGATCCGCTGGTCAAAGTGTTTCCCCCTCCTGTCCTTGGTGCAGCTCTGTCTGTAGCCTACTCCTGTGATAAAGCATCCACAGTGCGCTCCCCTGCGCTGGAGAGGAGGAGGAGGTAGGGCGCGTCCGTGCCGAGGAGGGGGGAGGAGGAGGAGGAGGAGGAAGAGGAGGAAGAGGGAGAGGAGGAGGAAGGTCTACAGCAGCTCAGAGAGTCCCCACATGAGCTGCACTGGTCTGGTCAGGGTGGAAGAGGGGTATTCTGGGGGTTTCAAAGCAGTGGGAGAAGTATCCAGAGGTTTTAGACAAGTGGAAGTATGAGATCAACAAAACACTCAACTAAAGGGCGAAAATATCAAATTAAAAAGCCCTGGTTCAGTCATTGAATCAAGGCTGGTGTAACAGAGTGAGTGGTTATTTCACTGCTGCAGCTCCTGGTTGTATTACACTGTTATGTGAAGTGCAGTGGGTTTCCAAGGTTGAAAAGCATCTCTTTCATTTTATAAATACATGAGTTTTTTCTTTTCTTTTTTAAAATGAAATCTGAAAAAGTTCCTGCAGCTTTGTATTTGCCTCTTGAAGAAACAGGCATAAAATAGAAATAGTCTATTAAAGAACTACCTCAACATTGTTCAATAAGTTTCCGTGTTGTTGTTGTCGTCCACCTCTAAATTTGAAGAGTCTCCTACTTCAACCATGGGCCTGTTTTCTGGAAGCACACAACAACAACATCCTTCAACAATGATAAATAGAGATGCAAAAAATTGAACAATTCTTTTTTTAGAAACAATAAACCAAGCATTTTTTTTTCTTTTTTTTTTTTTATTATTCCAAAATGTTTGGGGTAAAAGAAACTGTAAAAGATACAACAAACAACCCAAAGCGAGGGGAAATGAACACAACAGAATAGAAGAAGTGACACAGCTGCCACTCAGGGTGAAGCAGGAGCGGCCCTGTCCTTCAACCGGGGCTGCAGCTGAAGTGTGAAGGTGCTAGTAGTCAAAATAAAACATCTCTCTCCCTTTCATACGCTGACATGAGCACTCACGGATCTGTCCAGGTCGACCTTCTTTATAGTCAAATGTTTGCAAAACAAAACATACAGGTTCTCCTCCGCTGTGCCGCACACAACTGAATATGAATTAAATGCTTGTAAGAGTTATGTGGAGCTGCTGCTGCTGCTGCTGCGGGATGACGCTCAAACATTGTGTATGTGTTGTCTAAAAGGCCCAAATAGGATCGAATGTCCAAAACAGGTAAAATACAGTAAGGCACTTGCTAGACAAATCCAACTTTAGATTGATTTTAAACACAGAGGTCATATGAACAGAACTTTTATTATACAATCAGCAAGTGTGGCCACCCTGTAGTTAAACAATAGGTGTGAATGGACTCTCCACAAATCACCATACAACTTTTGAACACACTTAAAAGATGATCAAACAGTGCACAAGGCTTTTCAACTGTTCCCTAAAACAGACACTGCCGGAGCAGGAATGATTTCTGAGTTTTCGAAACTTAAATGACAAAGCAGGGTGAATATCTGCAGTCCAACTAAGTGCTGCCTCCTAGAGTCTGAGAGAAGTAACTGCATGTTTTAAGTTTAAACAAACATATATCTGGAACATCCTGATAAAACAACATCAGCAGTAACAATTATTGTTTAGGAAGTGTTTTTTATTATGATTTATAACTAGTTTGACAACTCTTAAAGCAAGTATACAAGGCTTACGAATACTAAATGTTATTTAAAAAAAAAAAAAAAAAAAAAGAGGGACTAAGACAGGGGGGAAAAAACTGGAGTGGGGGAGCAGTCTGATCAATTTACAGGACCGAGCTGTACACATGGACGGCTGCCAACCTTGATGCTGGGCTCCAAACATTTCAAATTTCTAGGGGGAATTTTTTCAGCCTGGTGCACCTTGACAAATATTCATTAGATTTCAAAGATGTTTTTTTATTTTTATTATTATTATTCCTCGTCTTTAATCTCATTTGTATCCTTCGGAAATCAGAACTACTTGAGAAAAACAGGGTCAGACTGAAAAAAGGTGTAATGAGATATGCTTCGATACTTCGAACTGAAAACAAAATGTTATTAACTTTAGGTAAAAACAATTCACCGCGTTGATCCTCACTGAAGACAGATCTGGCCTGGCGAGGTTGTCATCTCCAACCTAACGAGAAATAACTGAAAGGAAATATGCCGCCATCTTAAATTGGCTTTGGATGTTTGGTACTCTTGGTTGCTGGGATTAGCCCGGTGCCGTATCCCTACAGCAGCAGAATTCCTTGTTAACTCTCTCTGTAATGAAGGAAAAATAAATGTGTCCAGGCCTGTTGTTTGCTCCTACGGCCGAGACACGAGGCGACATTTTCAGGTGAGAAGCCGCCGCCGCCGCCGCTGCTGCTTCTTCGTCTTCTTCTTGCTTTCGGCGTGCTGCTGCTCAGAAGAAGCCCCCGAATCACAACTTAGTCCAGTATCCCGAAACTCAACATGCCTGACGTGACGGGTCAGAGGAACACAGCAGAACAAAAACAAACAGCCTCCGTTTCGGTCTTGTGGACCATTAAGCTGCACATTCTTTGAGTCTTATGCACATTTTGGATGACGGATCATCAAAGGAGTGACAGGTATCGTGTTGTCTGGGAGACCAGACTCCGGGACCAGAACCGCCAGGCTCTCCGGCTGTCGTGTTTCTGATACAGTCTTTTGCTTCATGATGGGGATAAAAGGATGAGACACAAACAGGCTGCCTCTGGTCAGGGAGCAGCAGTAATGAAGGTTTCTAGAGGAATCTACAGTGAACTTAAAGAGTCTCTTTAACAGAAATCAAACAATGATCGTTCTCTCCGGACCGTTATTGTCTTGCATTGTAGATATGTGGAGGAAACAAAAGCACAAGAGTAACAAAAACTGTCTTTTTTTTTTTTTTATGAGTTGGACGCTTCACTTGTGCAGTTCGGAAGAGGAGGAGGGGGAGGGGGAGGGTGGGTTATAAATGTCCAGCGGTAGAAACAGAGGGATTTATGGGACCTTCTTCTTTGACCAAGTGAAAAGTTTAGTATCTTTTCAAACGAGTCCTCATCTTCCATCTTCCAACCAAAAAAAACATGCTCCATCCTCGAGCTCCAACAAACTGCTCGGTGGGGTGGGTGTGAAGTCGTCCTGGATGCTTTCTGCAGACCCCCCCTTAACAAAAAAAAAATGGACTCATGATCTGTATCTATGAGGAGAAAAAAAACGTCTTCGATCCGTCAAGACTTTAAACCGAGGGACTAATGGTTGACGAGACCCTGCAGCATCATCATCAGGCGCCGCGCCCTCTTGCTGAGCGGGCTGTGGGGGTCCTGCTGCAGGAAGGCGAACAGCTTCGGTCTGACCTGGGCCAACACGGAGGACATGTGGTCTCTGGTCAGCGGGTCGCCGTGGTCCAGGTTCATAACAGCGTCCTCCAGGTAACTGCACAGAGATACAGATAACAAGACGGGTTGTTAGATAACCATGTCGACAAAGAGCCGGGCAGATATCATCTCTGGTAGACATGAGCGGGAGAGACGGCGCTAAAGAACAAGTGTGTTTCGCCATCAGGCAGAATGATGAAAAATAACCAGGAAAATGACATGAGATGAAAAAGGCGGTTGACTTGTGCATCTCAAACCCCAAACCACAGCTTCGTTCACTCAGATGTAAAAGCAACACAACAGTAACTTCTTGCTCAGACTTTTGTGTTTTGACCCTCAGAGCGGCTGCGGGGGACACCGGCACGGAGCTCTATCACTGTCTCAACCGTGTTTTGCAGCTTGAATGTCAAGCGCCGTCCTTGATCACCTTCTTTCCTGGCCGCCAGCCCACTGTCTGCATGTGTACGTACGTATTCCTCTCAAATATCACAACAGAAATTGAATTTTGCTCACTCTCACCTGCGTCCTGTCCTCTCTCACCGCGTTTAACTCCTTGATTAATTGTTTTAGTCAAGACATCTGCTGACTGCTCAGCCCAGACTGTACGTACTCTCTGTTCGTGTCCTGCTCTCTCACTCTGTGTCTTTCCAGTTTCTACTATTTATCTCTGTGTCTGCAGAAGTACCTGGTCCCAGCCGAACCATTAGTGCTGTTCCCACATAGCAGAAAGCTGCCAAAATACTCTTCATAGGGACATTTAATGTCACTGCACATAACATCAGACATACTGCATGCAGGAGATAATCTGCCTCGAACTGAAATCTGTCCAACCCCTTGCTTTAAAAAAAAAAAATCACTCACATGAACTGCTAATGATCCTGCAAAGACCACAGTTTTTGTGGATAATTGCAACTTCTCAAGTCTTAACAATGCCAGCAGTGCTTTTCTGTCTCTCTTGGTATCTCTTCTGGGTTCTGAAGTACAGCAGAGTGGCCTCCTTCATTTTGTGCACAGCTCAAAAAGCACTTAAACCTTCGGATGCAAAGTCTAAAGAGCCCGAGTTATCTGTCATTTGATTTGAACAAAGACTTGAGAAGACAAGAATTTACCATGTGTCAACCTTGTGTTTTTGTATTATCCTACAATCAGCCTCGCTATTCACACTCAGTCACCAAAGCTTGGAGTTTCCTGTACTGTTTAAATGCAATTATTCATGAATGGAGGCGAAACTGACAATATGTTTAAAAAGTTTGTGATTTCTCCTGGTTGGATTCTTTCCTAGTGAACTCACTCCCACCGCATTCATCCAAACATGGCTGTATGAGCTCTAATAACGCTTTAGACTGAGCCACACCCCGCTGCCCTCATCTTTTTCTCCAGATGGCACACAGCGGCACCAGAGGGCTGTATTAGCAGCAGCAGGCAGCTGCAGTGTAAACGCAGCACCGAGTGTGTTGCTGTAAAAGGTCTCTGGTCGAGAAGAAGATTTTCTGAAGGAGAGACAAACAAGAGGAGATGGGATGCAAACACTCAGAAGATAAAAAACAAATGAAGTGAGTGGGATGGGGCTCACTGAGGAATAGGAGGAGTCACATCCGCTCATTTAGTGGATATAATACTGTTCAACACAAACACACTGTTATAGGAACAGAAAGAAAAAAAACAGAAGACAGGAGGGAACAACAGGATAAAAGATACAAGGACACAGAAGGAACAGAACGATTGAGAGTATCCAAAAATTGCGATGCTATTCACAGGTTCATCTGAGCTCCCCCGACAGCCATGTAGCAGGGCTACAGACGGAGCAGGGTGATGGGGTCAGCAGTTTAGCACCGTTTGGCACTCGGGAGACAGAGAATAATGGACGTACAATGGAGATGAGATGGGGGGCGAAAGTTTAGGCAAAGACTGACTTTATTATTGATCGAGGGGCACATGGTGTTGGAGAATGGGCGTGTAATAAAATTATAAGTGTGTTCGCTGCTATTGCTTTGTAGGGAGAAAAAAAAACTGAACATAAAATTAATTTGGGGAAAAGGTAAGCTTACACAGTTCACAGGTTTTTGATTAAAGCCAATGACATTTTCCAAATTTGCAGGTTATGCCTGCTGCATTGCAAGACAGGTTTTACACCAAGCTACAGCGAAGTGAGACAATAATTTAATGAGACGATGATTACCTGCAAAGTTTACAGATAACATTGTTTGCGTTCTTTTAAAAATGGAAACAGTGTGCGTGTGTGTGTGTTTTGGATGTCAATATTCATGTGCACAAATATTGAGGTTATTTTAATTATCTACGTAGAAGATAAAAATGGATTCAGTGGCTTGTCTGAGCTCTAAAATGACACCAGTAAAACCTTGTAGGAAGAGCACAATAAAAATAAATAAAGTAATAAAATACACTGTGATGCATTTCTTTAGAAACCTGGAATCTGGTCCTATGTAGGTGTCGTTATGTGGAGGACAGATTGTGCTTGAGGCTTTTGAATGCAGCTGATGTGCCGTGTCAGTTAGGGAGCAAGGTAAACTACCATATTGTCCCCGGCTACTTGTGGTTCCAGTGTCTTCATCTACAAATAAACACGCTACTCCGAACCTTTAGGAGAACCATGTGATCTTCCAGGTGGGAATGATGTCACTATGGACACGTGCAAAGATGAAATGTTCAATGAATCCATCATAACCTTGGTTTTTTTCCTCACCTGATTTTGAGCTCGGAGCGCGTTGTGAGGTTGGAGGAGAGCTGCTGGATGAGTGACAGCAGCACGGGCTGGCTGAGAGGGCAGGGGTGCTGACCAAACACCTGCTGAGAGTCAATAGTCTCGCACACATACAACACCAAGTTCAGATCTGTTGCCGACAGAGCCTGGGGACAAGTGGGAGAGAGAGAAAACTATTTTGACACATCCTTGACATCAACAGGTCAAAATACCACCTTCCCTGTGTTAGATCTGTAGCATGTTACGTCAAAGACCAGGCTGCTTGCTTTATTCTTATTTATAGCATAAAAACTAAGACTTACAATAACACAACCATCTGTTAAAACCATGTAAAACTATGAGCGCAGATGTGTTATTCTAAACCCAGCTATGAGAATGAGTGTGAACCAAAACCATGGAAATGTGAATTGAATTGTGTGAAGATGATTGATTACAAAGCAAAGAGAGCGTAGTGGCCATTTAGAAGTGGTTCAGGTAAGAACTTAGTAATGGTCAAGAAACAAACATAATGAGCATTTCGTTGCACAGCTAATGTACAAGTGGGGTCTGCAAATGGGACTGCAGTAAATTGGTGTGGGCCTGATAGTCCTTTTGGGCCCTGTGTGTGTGTGTGTGGAAATGCATTTGTATTTTAGGTTATGTGTGTGTTTGCATTCATTATCAAGTGGAAAATACAATTATGCTGCAACGGCTAGATGTGTGTGTGTGTGTGTGTGTGTGTGTGTGTGTGTGTGTGTGTGTGTGTGTGTGTGTGTGTGTGTGTGTGTTACCTGCTGGAAAGCCTGGTTAAGCTGGCCCTGCTGGAGGAGCTGCAGGATGTTGGCCTGCTGTGTCTGGTAGTCGAGGTGTGCCGTGGGGACGGGCGTGCCGGCCGCTGACCTCATTGCCTGCATGATGCTGGAGGTGACCACTGCCTGCTGCTCCTTCATCGCCAGGCTCACCTCCCCTTTGACGATGCGTTGCACGTGGCTAAGAATAGACTCCTGCAAACTGGGCAGGAAAAGGGCAGACGAGAAAACATAAGGACAAAAAAGTTACTATCAGGATTTTCGACCACAACGTCCGGATTGATTTGGTGTAACGTAAACGTAAAAACCCTGAATCTCGGATTAAAGTTCTCGCTCAGCCAGGTATTGTCATTTGTTGTTTTAAGATTTTGAATTTTTAGTTGGCCAACTACTTGCTCTCTGCTCCACCCCCGACAAATGTATAAACTCTGGAGGGCATGAAATTAATTGCAGAGGGAACAAGAGACCCGATCGAATTTATGTTCTTACATTAGCCCCAGGATTAAGCTTTGCTTGTTTCTACTCTCCAATCCATTACACACCTGCTCGATAGGCAGTGAATAAGGCCAGGACCGCTGCTGGCATAGGCATCTGCTGATGTGCAGATCTGATATCAAAAATGTCTGCTCAGAATGCTAATCAGTGACATCAGAAAAGCCAATAGGAGTTATTAATCAAGAGTTAACAATGACAGCTCGTAGTGCAGGATGCTATGAACCTTTCAGTGTTAAAGGCTGTAAGATTGTACTTAGGGAAATGTATAGATGTGGGTTAATGACGTGATGCAACCCAAGTGGTGTAACCAGTATTTTTTCATAAAACTGTGACTATGTACAGGAAAATAAATCTGGACTCAAATGTGGAATAAATATAATTCACTTTTGCAATGCAACACTATGTTTCTTGACAAATTTGACATCGCTTGTCACATTATTGAGAAGGAAAGAGGTGTTTTTAGGATCAGTCCTGCTCAGTGTTGCCAAAATGCATTAAAATTGAAATATAGAAACAGCAAAAAAAATCTATTTCAAATTAATGTTTTCAGAAGAATTTTTTTTTTTTTATAAGTACACTTAAGTCCACTGTAGGTGGATCAAATATTGAATATTGATCCTTCTTTTGTGGTCATACCGTTTGACATATTCAGTTAAAAAATGCTTCAAATGTCATAAAACCCACTACAAAATGTACATTTGAACAAATCTAATGCTTTTAAAAAACATTTTCTTTAAAGATATTTTTGAATTGCTCATTGCTAACATTTATTTGTCTCTGACCCATGTACCAAAATAAAGGTTGAGGACAAGGCGAGGGAAACGAGACAAAAGGTGGAAGTGGTTCACACACACAGGAGGAAATTCAGTTCAATACAGAAGTGATCAAACAACTTAATAAGCAGATTTCCGATCACAGTTGCTTTACAGTGAGATCAATGATACTTAGCGAGGATACATACTTTCCCACCATCATCTGGATCTGGTGTTGGATCTCTCCCCGCACATTTGCTGTGATGTTATTGGCCATCTGATCGCTGGAGCTTTGGAAGCTGTCGATCATCTGTTGGAGCTGGGCGACCATGGGGTCTCGTGTCTCCTGCTCCCTCTGTTTTCTGCTCTTCATATGAGTCTCGAGCTGCTGGATGTCTGCAAAAGACCAAAACCAAAAGAAATTCATTTATTCAAGAGTAAACCGTTCATAGCACCAGATTCTGCTTGTGTTAGTGGTTTGAAGAAATTATTGTTAGATACTATGAAAACTAATCAAATCACGAAGGTTTCTTGTCCCTGGCTCCAATAAATATTCCGTTTTTAACAAAAGCAAACTGAACAGAATGTATTATGCATATAAAATATTTAGCCTTATGGTTAGGCAGGTCCTGGATGATGTGTTACAAATGTGATTTTACTGTATTTCAGTGTATTCAAACGTAAACCTATGCATCCTCAACAAAGAGGATGTAAACAACACAGCCGATGTCGTGCACCGTAGTTATGCATCAGCTCAGGTGATAATGTGGAACTCAAAGTGAGAATATTTACGGTACACACAAATGATGAACTGAATTTGTTTGTGGGTTAAATTAAAATACGTGCAGCTCAAAAGAATGCACTCAGGTTGCTATTGTGGCCACTCTTAACTGTGTTTGTCTTCCTGCTCGACTCACTTCATGACAGCCTTGGTGAAAATTTGAAAAACATCATCTTCCAAGATGGGCACGAATACAATCTCGGAATAAACACATCAGTGCCTTTGCTGAGCCTGAAAAGGCAACGTTAGAAAAGCTGTCCCTGAGCTTTTTGAATTAGGTGGCTATTTAATTAGACTTAGATAAACAGACCCTGATTTCAGGGCCGGATACTGGACACAACATGAACAAAGCGGCATTCCTCCATCAAGAGCCATCAGAGCAGCACAGTTATTAATATATTTTCTGAGCCTTTTAGAAAAGTAAGTAGATATGACCTTGCGTTGTAAACCTCAACTACATTTTGGTATTTCATTGCAGAGGTTTCCTCACATTCTTGTGTTCCTTGTTTGAAGCTGTCATTGATTTGCTGGAACATGGACTGGCAGCCTCTCTCAAAAACAGGCAGCACAATACTCTGAAAGGCATCTTTATAGGCTGCCTGGATGGGCCCCTGCATCGCTTCGGCTGCTGCTCGACCGATTGCATCTGTCGTGTTCTGGAAAATATAGAGCAGAATGAGAAGATTTGTGTAAAACAAGACCAGGATAGTATACAGGACTCACCCTGCACTGCATAAATAAACAATATGAACTGCCTTGTAACTCTATGCCTCCACTAACCAGTCACGTTACAGGAAATATGGTCAAACCTGCCCCTCTGTTGTCGAGTTAGAGCGCTGAATAATGGCCAGAAGGGTTTTTGCAGAACATTAAATCACTCCATATCACTCCATCTCTTTATTCTACTAGACATCTGTGTTGCATTGTGCCAAACTTAGCACATGGATTCTCCTTACGGGCAAAAAAAATATTTTAGGGGTTCACAGTGACCATGAAATTTGACCTTTCACCTTCAAAATCTAACCAGTTTATCTAATAGATAAAGAATATATTATTCCCTTCAGTGTTTCCTGAGAAGAGTGGGACAGACAACCTGAAAACATAGGACCTGCGGCCCTGAAAGTCTCCGGCGTGGAGGCATAGAAAGGCAGACAGGTGATGGAGTGAGCCAACTACAGCTACCTACCTTGGATTTGACCACCTTGCTGACATTGTCCTTCAGGGTGACCTCCACAGCAGTTAGTTTAGCAGCAATTGTGTTGTTCAGTTGACCCGTCACGGGCTCCAGGCTCTTCGAGATCGCTAGAGAGGAAATAATTAACAAGACAGATTAGCAAGAAACTAACCTATAATTAGGCCTGTGATCGAGGACGGGGTGAAACGACAGGAACATCTCATCTCCGAATTAGAGGGCAGGAGAGGCGAAGCAAGAAAACATCTCTCTTAAGACTGCTCAATATTAGTGTCACAATCCAACACACCTCAGCTGTCTTTGTTATATTTAATTCAGCGAATGCCTCGGTTGACCTCCAGCATTAAGATAACAATGTGATTTATTGATGTACAGCCTGATGTGCACTTTGTCCTTTTTTTCCACTGCAAAACTAAACTTTGCAGGCAAGATAAAAGAAAGTAACCAAAACACACCGGTCAGAGGAGGACCAGATTTATTCCAACTTTGAAAGGCGTGTAAAACCTGCAATGACTGCTGAGGCTTTAAATCAGGGCTTCAGTGATCTGATTGTTAGAGAGGTATCCACACACTATCACTCTGCAGCAAATATCATTTCTTTCCGAGTGTCCTTCAAAACATTTTTTTTTTTTTTGTCACAGCAAGTCACACGACATCTGCATTCAATCATCGAAACATCAAAACACTCATTTGCATCCACATTAACATTTGCAAGTACTTTTTGAAGAGACATCTATCTGCAGCAGCAACACCTGAACATGAAAATACTTGCTACATCTCAAACAACCAAATGGTGCGATACCACCATCATCTGGTAGAAAAGCTAAGGCTGTCTGTAGTACCAAGATGAGTCACCACCTACAGCTCACCTTGGTTTGTAGGACTCACTAAGCCGAGTCTACACACTCTGGGGAGTCGACTGGCCTCATGTCACTACAGCTACTACTACGACTACTTGTGGAGTCCAAAAAACATTACTAGTTTTTGGGGCTGCAACTAACGATTATTTTCATTATTGAATAATCTGTTGATTATATAAACGATTAATCGATTAGTTGTTTGGTCAATAATATGTTAAAAAATGTTGAAAAATGTCAATCAGTGTTTCCCAAACCACAAGATGACGTCCTCAAATGTCTTGTTTTGTCCACAAACCAAAGAGATACTCAGTTGTCATAACGGAACAAAGAAACCAGAAATATTCACATTTAAAGGGATAGTTCAACATTTTGGCAAATTGGCCCATTGCCATAATTGCTATAGTCATAGCAGTAGGTTCATTACCTTTAATTGTAGGTGTAAGCTATTTTTAGTGCAGCGGAGCGCAGCAGCAGGCTGCTCAGAGCTACGCTATGGAGGCTAAGGGAATTTCTTGGTTTCCCTCATTAAACTCATCAAATACAAAATCCCAAAACTCCACAGCGCTTTTGTAGACAAGTTGTGACCTGCACAACCACCACGCTATGAGATAATGACGGAACGATACGAAACGGAGCCGTTTTCGAGGTAAATACATACAAAACCGCTGATGCGCGTTGCGTTCAGGGACAGTTTTTCAGCAAGCAGTCTCCGTATTTACCCTGTATTTACCTCGAAAACGGCTCCGTTTCGTATCGTTCCGTCATTATCTCATAGCGTGGTGGTTGTGCAGGTCACAACTTGTCTACAAAAGCGCTGTGGAGTTTTGGGATGTTGAATTTGATGAGTTTAATGAGGGAAACCAAGAAATTCCGTTAGCCTCCATAGTGTAGCTCTGAGCAGCTCACGGCTCTGCTCCGCCGTACTGAAAATAGCTTACACCTACAATTAAAGGTAATGAACCTACTGCTATGACTATAGCGATTATGGCAATGGGCCAATTTGCCAAAATGTTGAACTATCCCTTTAAGAAGCTAAAATTTTCTTAAAATAACTACCCAAACCGATTATTATATTATCAAAAATAGTTGACGACTAATTTAATAATCGATTATTGTTCAATTAATCGATTAATTGTTGCGGCTCTAGTAATTTTACACGTTGCTGCTTAGCATGAACTCCGAGTGTGAATGTTGATTCCTGTTCATGGACCTTTCCTTACTTTAAGAGTGCTGCTGCAGCCATGACGATTCATCCTATTAACCGTGTTTCTACCATTGAATGAGTTTAGAAACATTATTTTAAGGCTGAGAAACTACATTGTGTTGCTTTAACAAAGCCTGGTCATCTCCATCAGGGGAAGTAACCTTAGCAAACCTCAAGATTATGAATGGAAAGAGATTCAGGTCCACGAAAGAGGTTTTAAACACCTAATACTCGACACCAAAGTGCTCAAAGAAGAGACTAACTTAATTTTCTCTGGGGGCGCCAAGGAAACTGAAAGTGGTGTCTTGCTTAACTGAAGGTTTTGGCACAGCACACATGTACACGAAACCTCTTGCACTCCTACTTTTGAAATCTCTGTCATGAGTCTTCAGAAAGTTCCCCTCGTGTGAAGCGGAAATAACAACAGCCTCCCTCTAGTCGCTGCCTGGTCTGAAAAGCAGCTGGGCTTCGTTAGAGGCATCACCCAGCCCTTACTAAATACCAGCAGAGTGGAGGGGTGACACAGACCGCAGCGTATCTATGGCAACGTTGTTAAGGCAAGAGCTATTGACATTATTAGTTAATAGTTATTTCCCTGCCTCTCTTCCCAGTGTCAGTCATGTGAATAAAGTACAGGAGCACAGTGCTGCTCAATCAGATATTCTCTGTACTATTGATCATAGCCTCAATGACGTGGAAACACTGAAGCAATCATTACCCAGACTCGTATAGTTTCACTTCAGATTTGGTAAATTAAGTCTTGTTTCATGTCGTATACAACATGTAATGCCCTGATAGCATCATATTTGAGATTCTTAAAAGCCTCCAGGCCTCAGTTACCTCAGGGTCTTTCGCTGAGGTGCCCTTCCTCACAGAATACCACAGGAAGACAGCACTCTCTGCACATGAAAAGACTTTTCTCTCTCCTCCCTGAGGTCTATAAAATGCATGCTTGCCCACACACTAACGTGACTCTGGATACCGACATTATTTGACCTAAACAAAAAGGTACGTATGCCTTAAAATAAGAATGAATCATCTAAATTCAACGCTGCAGTCCTGGACCCTCGAGATGCCTTTGGAACATTTTTACACAAGTTGGTACTTGATGCACTTGAGGAAATTCACCTTCCTCTCTGTTGACATTTTAAGTGATGTGTACAAAGGCTCTTCTCTTCAAGTCACCTGTGGGTATAAAGTCACAGGGCATATACCACTCACTGTAGTGCTGTACTTAATCCTAACCATCAATAAGTGGATGAAATTTTGCTTTGTCACTGTGCCCCTCCTCACAGCAAATCACCCAAAAAAATCCTTCCCGTCTATGCTGACCACGACTTTCAGGCCTCACCCAGAGATGAACGTGTTATTAAAAACATATTATGAGTTCTTAAAATGGTTCGGCTTAAAAGTCAAACACATTTAATGTGCAGTCTTGTACAGAAATGTGTTAATCCTGCAGATAGAGTGTTAATGACATGCAGACGGATGAAGGCATTTCTAGCAAGCTGATCAAGTGCCAGTCTCTGGTGGCGACTGTCAAAGAGCTGGGATTGATTTCAGATCACTGATGCCATGTTTGATTTAGCCTGTGCTTTCTGCACCTTTCAATATGAGGGAATATATGACACCTCTGCACATAGGAGGCCTGTGAAGTGTCAGTTTAATTGGAAGAATCAAATTGAGTATTTGAATTGGTTTTTTTTTAAAAGTTTCCTTACTTTGTGGGACCGTTTTCTTCATTTCGTCTCGCAGCACTTTGTCCATTCTGTTGGTGAGAGCTGAGCTGAGGGTGTGGCTCAGCTGTTGGCTCAGCTGCTCCTGAAGCTGCTGCTGATGATTCTGACTCTCGGCCAGAACTCGCTCCAATCTGCGCTCTGAGGTCAGCGATGGTCAAGGCTCAAAAAATGTTATGGTGTTCTCAATCAAGACCAGCATGTACCGAATAATGACGCCTCTGCAGGGGTTTGTCCTACCAGAGGAGCGTCTCAAATGGAGCTCATCCTGTTTATAAGACCTTTTTTCTGCAACTTAATCACTAAACTTTGTGCTTCCATGCTTTCAGTTGAACCAATTTACACCAGGTCTCTGGTTGTGTAACCAAAGAAAACACATGTTGCTACTGCGTGATTCAATTTAATGTCTGAATAATGGCACCGCTGTCGGCAAATCTGCAAAATAAACAAACTTTTGAAGACCAAAGGATACGTTCCTGTTCCTGGTGGTTGGTGAGGACGTGCTCCACCTGGACCATGATGGAGCTCTGCATGGCTTCAATTTGTCCACGCAGCTCAGTCAGCTCTCTCTGCTGGCTGCGCAGGAGCATCAGCAACTCATCCTGCACCTCTACGTTCATCTGTGAATAAACAGAAAAAAAGGGAATGAACATTTTTGTGTTGAACACTGAATTAAGTAGATGAGCATTCACAAAAAGACAAGAACTAGCGGTAACACTTTATAAGTACACACAACAAGCATTGGTTAAGCTTTAAATACTGAATTCATCATTTATAAACACATGAATACTCATTAGTATGTTGTTTATAAACACAGTTCAAAATGTTTTATCATCATTGATAAGCACTAACTGTATTTATAAATGTTTAATAGTGTTAAAAGTTCGGTAAAAGTGTTACCAAACTAGCTAATTTGTAAACAGCAGAAAGCATCTGCCAGCTTCTTTTGATTTTCCAGTCCACGAGAATCAACGACTGGTTTAAGTTACATGTTGACTATGACTTTCGAATTACCTCAAAAGATTTACATAAAACCATATATTACATAAAATAGCGGCATTATACACTCATTTGTGTAATAATCTTACCTGTCCAGCATCCATTTGCCTGGACTGAGAAGATTCACTGAGGAGAAGGAAGACAGAGACGTTATAAACATTAAAACACAGTGTAAATCCATGTAAACACTGTGAACATTCAAATCAATGACATGAAGACATCATCTTCCTACTATATTCCCACTCTGTACCCAAGTTTCTCGTGTATCAAAAAAATACCCGTCATCTTTTTTGGCCTTCCTCTTGAGTTTTGGCGAGCCTCGTGGTGAGGTCTTCCAGTCCTTAACTGGGAGTCTGTGAGAGGAGCGAGAGCCACAGTTCCCTGAGGACGACCCCAAGCTGGCCACCTCATCGTCGGGGTCACTGAATAGACACATACACAAACAGACCACATGGTAAGAAAGCTGCTGTACACCATGTGTGAAGCTGCTGTACGCCATGTGTGAAGCTGCTGTACGCCGTATGTGTGGTTGCGGTAATCACCTTGGAAAATTAACAACATCACAACATTTTTGTGTCTTTTCTAAAGATGTGTTACCTCTGCTCTGCACCGGCATCTTGACTGTCATTCTGTGTGAGGTGATAGGAGCGCCGATGGTAAGGTGAGCTCAAGTGCCTGTCCTTTGACTCCTCTCTTGAACTGGAAAACAGTAGACACAGGCCACAAATTAGGTTGATGAATGATTCTCACACTTATTTTACAATTTCAGCCCGGGACACACAAACTGACTCAGTCCTATTGTTAGCGCCAAATTATCTCTTCATCTCTCCATTTACAGCCTTACAAAACTACTTGTGTGTCTGTGTTCATAATGGCTTTTCTGTCATGGGTTTTGTAAATAGAGAACAAAGATGGCTTACAAGTGATAATTTACAGCCAACAAAATGTTATCAAATAAACAATATTTACCTATTACATTCTGATTATCATCTAAAAATTAAGAAAACACCCAAGTTTTGCGGTCAAATTTAGCAAGTAAGATTGCAGAACCTTATGTATTTGAGTATGTTTATAATTATAATTGTCCAAAATTAGGAAATTCTTACCACTCTCCTAGACCATTGTCCCTGAGACTGTTCCTGGTTTCTCTGGTAATATCAGGTGCAGCCGGCCAAGGTGTGAGGCTAACGCTGCCATCTGAAGACCCTCCTCCGACCCCAGGGTTCTCCTGCGATAAGGCGTTCTCCAGTAAAGACGGGGTGTGGCTGAGTCTGGGCTCCGACTCTGCCGCCCCACCCACTGGCCCATCTGCCCCGCCGAGTTCGAGTGGCAAGAGGCTGAGAGAGACAATACAGTAGTTTGGTTCATTTAAAGGACAGTGCTGGTGTATTTTCAAATTACCATTATGCTCAATATTACTTCTTACAAGGCTTTCCTTCCTTTTTGTCTCAGTCGGTTAGTGTGAACTCCAAGTTTTTCTAAATCGGCAGTGTAGTGTGTCCCCAGCTTTACTGGCTCCAGCAGATTTTTAATGACGACTGGGGATCACACACTTAACGACTTTGCCAGATGAGGGAGCACAGATTACACGATTTGTCAAACCAACTGAAGACACCTGAACGCACCAAACTCTCGCAAAAAACTCTTGCGGGAGTGACAGTTTAAGAGTGTAGTGATTTCCACAGATGCGATTTGCTGATTTAACTTGTGACTCACTTTATTAGCAGAAGTGGGCTGGGCTAGGCTTTTGTAAACGACGCCTCAAATATGAAAAAAATTGGTGGTGTTAGCCAGGCTAATCTGCTGTGAGAAATCCATAAAAAAGAAAAAATGGGTATGAATCAAGTTGTGGAGGAGTCGACGTTGAGTTCATACGCTATTTCATTTGTCCCACCTCCTCTTTTTCATTGGCTGTGGGCGACGTGTTTGTTGTGACGTGCGTTTGGGTCGGTACACACTACCTGACTGCATCCAGAATCGACTCAAAAAAATCAAACATGTTTGAATTGCTGCAGCTGAAGTCAGGCAGCGTCTGTTCCCCATCACACACTAACAGATTTCTGCGCCAACTCGCCATGCCGACTATCCCCAACTAGCGCCGACTGGTGCAGACTAGACCCGACTGTGAATCGTGGCTAAAATCGGGCAACAAATCGTGTAGTGTGTCCCTCCCCAGCTTAAGATAGTAACATTATGATCACTGGTCATCAGCATACCCGTTGTTGGCACTGCGTGGTGAGGTGAGCAGGTGCAGAGCGGAGGCAGCGGAGGCCATGCTGTCCGTCTGGAGAGCCGAAAGTGGTAAGGGCTCCAAGCTGGACACGAGTCCACGCTGAAGCTGCAAGGTCTGGGACGCAATTTCCGGCATATCCTGGGACATGGCTGTGGAGGCCGAGGAGATGACATCAGGGGAGCGGGCCCTGGTCGGAGAGGCCAGTGGTGGTAGGAGGGGAGAGTCCAAGATCTGAGGGTTGTCAAGTGCAAGGGGACCACTAGGGGATGCCAAAGCCTGTATATGGAGAGAAAAAACATTTTGAAAAAGACCAAAAAACTGAAAGAAGAAAAAAAAACATATAATAGGAGAATTTTGAACAAGAGTGCGTCAGGTCCTACCTGCAGGCTCTCCAGACCAGGCAGCAGCACAGCAGAAGCAGCTCTTGGGCTGCTGGTGGAGGCAGAAAGTGTCAGACTACTGCTGCTGCTGTTCTCTGCTCTGTTAGGACTCTGACTGACATCATCTATAACTCTGCACATAGTAAGACAAACATACTGCACTCAACCATACATGTTAATGAGAGCGACAAGAAAACAAAACAGGAACAAAAATATGTGGGTCCGTCAACCGAATAATGTTGAGCAGGATCTGAACATAAAATATCCACATAAGATAAATAAAAGTCAAACACAAAAAAACATCTAAACTGCAACTGGAACATCTGGGTCATTTAACACTGAAGAAATTAAACTATTGAAATTGATATAAAGGCGCGTGGTTAAAGAGATAATCTGAGAACATGTGCGATCAACTGTAATGACTTTAACTACACACAGTAGGGAAGAGATTAAACATATTTTCACATTACAAAATCTCAGGTGGATGGTTTTATACTACACAGTACAGAGCCACATACCTGTTGGTCGAGTCAGAATTGCTGCTGATTGCTGTTACAATGGTCAAACTGCTGGCGCTGCTGCCAGGAGACGCCGGTACCTGGAGGGCGACAAAAGAGTAAATTATGGGCTGCGAATGCTGTATAATGAAAGAAAAAATCAACTCCCACGGGTTATAAAAACATATGTTACATTATTCCCCTTGACTTCCTTTTTTATGTTCCTCAGTTGACGTTTCACAAGAAATTTCACAACTGTACCAAACTAAAAGCATGATGCATGATGATGATGATACAGAACTGAGTGTCTTTTAATATCTAATATTATCTTTGGCTGTTTAAGATGAACCTTCGTGTCAATTCAAGCAGCCAAAGATGAAGCATGTCTTCAGATTGCAGACAGACTGAATTAACAGGGTTATGGGTTTGTATCTGTAAAGCACAACATGCGGCACTCAACACTTGATGTGTGGGAGTCGGTACTATTCATGGGCAGAGATGTTGCTAGGTGACAAACAAAAACATGTCTGAAGCACAGTGTCCATCTGCTGGAGATGAAGTGTTTTTGACCATTTTGTGGACTGCATGTTGAACTAAAACTCAGAAGTAGTCCTGACAAGCAAATATCACTATATACAGTTGTATATAGTGTAAATATTTCCCAGGTGCTGTATTGAGATGAGTATTTTTACCGAAGTGCTTGGTGTCATGAAGGCATCTGGAGTCATCAGCTTGGGCATTGGTCCAGTGCTAGGGGCAGAGTTTGTGAGGAAGTCAGCAGGAGCAGGAAGAGACGGGATCTTCCTCAGGTCGGTCTGGGAACCGCTTCCTGAATCCTTGTCAGAGCTCTGGTCAGTGAGATGGTCTGAAAACCCTGCTGTAAATACAAAATGTGAAGAGTTCTTCACTCATGTGGCAATATTTGACACAACAACAAAATCAAAACCTATGTGCTATACATCGATGTCTTCACAATGCAGGATTTCTTTAAATGTATAATATGCAGGATTTAGCAATAAATAGAAACAATAATTTCAGACTTATACAAATTATCCCTGTCAACCATTAGATAAGGAGTGTTGAGGCGAATTTTTGCTGCAGAGAACCTGCCCTCTGTTGGTATTTTCTTGTTTTGCTGTGTTTGGGATGTTTCTGAGCTGCAAACACTTACGTAGCTGTCTATGATGTAAATATCACAACCAACACACACCCACTTTTACGATGCAGGATTATTCAGTTATTTGGTTTGGTCGGATAAAACTAAACCTCCCACTTTTTTCAACACACTTTCACAGATGATCAGAATGTAGACAATGGAAAAGAAACTTTTGTAAAAAAAAAAAATTAAAAAGCTACATCTCCATAGACTGAGATTCATCCTTTATGTTTGCTTTATTCTGAAATCATGGGACTGACTTACCAAAACCATCCTGAGAATCAGAATGAGGCAGGAAGGCTGCAGAGCTGGACCCCCCTGCGGGCTGAAACCAGATCTGGACATCCTGCAGACTCCTGAAAACACAAGCAGAGACAAACACACAAATTTACCACTATTCTCTACTTATTTTTGGAACTGTTGCACACCTGTGTGCCAGACTCAACGGTGGTGCCCCCGCTGTGTAACCATGACATTTTAAACATCATGATTCAATTAGCTTGAACTGAAACATCATAAACCAGTTATAGCAATTTGGCATTTATTTATACCAACTGCCTATGAGCCAAGCTGTACTCTACTCAATGTGAGCTGGTATCAGACAGTCGGTGGAGGGAGACTTACTTGGTGTGAACACAGTAGAGTTTAATCTGGATCCCAGACTTGGACTCTGTGGGTCCTTGAGTGCCCTCTGGAAGAAAACAAACAGGATCAGTAATGCTGTGTTAAGTAGATCAATGCTGCTGCATATTTAATGTTCTAAAAGGGGGAAATAATTTTAATTCACCAATGATCCCAAAATGTTACCAAATGAAAGCTGAAAATAACAAATCACCTTTGTTTTAAAGGAAACTGTGTGTATGGCAGTCCTTTGAATAACTAATAACACACCATACACAGTTTTCAGGGGTAGAAACTCTATAAAAAGCAGACTACAGGAGGGAGGAGTGATTTGATTTTTGTGATGCGGTGCATGCATGTAAATGTGTTAATGTGCACCTATGGTCATGCTCTCGCTCTCCTCCTCTGCAGGGAGGACCTCAGTGTGTTGCAGTCGGCAGTGGGAGACATCCCGGACTCCAAAGCTGAGGACGGGGTGGGTGAGAAGGAACTCGGACACAGCTGTGAAACTCGCCCTCCCTTTGTCCAAATCCTGTCGCAGCTCTATCACGTACAAAACCTGAGAGGAATGACACCAATACCATGTTGGTGAAGTCCAACGCAGGTTAAAAAGGTAATGTGTGGAAAGGTCCGGATGCCAAATCCAAAACATCAAGGATTTTGAGTTGGTATCACGGACAAACTATCTCTTGTTCTAGTAAGAGTGGCTTTTCAAACAAGATTAACTCAAACTGAGTTCTCTGAGATGAGGCAAGATTCAATTTGATTTAATTTGTGTTAATTTAACTGGAGACATTTCCTGAAGGAAGATCCGATTTTAACACACAAGGAGGCCGTTTGTCTTTAGATTAATGCTGAGTGTCAATGGAGTAACACTAGAGTGATAGAAAAGCAAGTTAAGTGTTTATAATTTGTATCACTATCAGGGGATGAGTCAGTACTTG
Organism: Trachurus japonicus; assembly: GCF_045865225.1. Lineage (NCBI taxonomy): Eukaryota > Metazoa > Chordata > Actinopteri > Carangiformes > Carangidae > Trachurus > Trachurus japonicus. Next base: position 23,591,474 of record NC_140912.1, read on the forward strand.
ATTACTGGTTTAAAATATCTAATGAGAACATTCCTGAAACTATGCATTTGAAAACACAGTACTAACCTTCCTCTGTACGTCGGTGAGGATGAGATACTCAGCAGCGAGGTCCAGACTGGCCTTCAGGCTTGGCAGAGCTGAGGAGTTGAAGGGATCTGGAGAGAACCTGGAAGGAAATACTCATCATTAGTATCTTTAAAGCTAAGAGATGGTACCTGTTCCAGATAACCCTCATGTGATGATCCCTCATGACATGTGTTTATTCAAGAGCCAAATCTGACAGCTAGACTGGTCTGAAGCGCCAACATGTTGATATTTATACATATACGTTGTGTTGGAAATGGAGGTTCTGCAAAAGTGATTTAAATGTTGAGCCAATGAATAACCTGATGGTCTGTAAACAGGTCCAGGAAACCGTGCACCACATCTTCAACTCCTGGTTCTGATCTGCTCCAGTTATGAGGAACCGCCAGAAAGGAACCCTACGGATAATAAACATGGAAAGAACCAGGGAAGACAAAAGGAGAAACAGACCACAAATTTACAAAAGAATTGAATCACAACAGCCTTCGTTTAACCCTAAAGTGCTGTAACATGACAAGTTTCACTGAAAGCAGTGTATGCATATGTGTGTACTAACTCTGGGTCCTGCCGCTTGTGGTTGTCACAGAACAGAAGGCAAGAGAGGGGGCGCCCTCCGTGTGGCCGCAACTCATGGAGACATCTGGACAAAGTGAAGAAAAAAGTGAAAAGGTGAGGAGAAGATAAGAAAAAACTTAAATAGCCTGCCACACACACACACGCACTCAAAAACACATCCTCCTTGCTCACCTGGGCTTGTCCTGTCCTCCTTCTATATATATCTGCCAGAACTTGATGTATCCGTCGTGGCTGGCTGTGGCTAACACAGTCCCATCTGGAGACAAGGCTCCTTCACTGACTCGCTGGAAGGACACACATAAAACAACACAGAGTGTCAGTGCAAGTAATTTATGTAGGAAATCCACTTTGTACTTTTGGTTCTTGTGGTTCCACTTTTTCCTCATCAAAGCATCTTTCACAGTTCTGAGTCTTGCTGTTCAAGTATAAGAGCTCTTATGGCAAAACTGTATTGACTAGGAGTGTCACGATTCTCCAAATCCTCGATTCGATTCGATTTTCGATTTTAGGGTCACGATTTGATTCGATTCTCGATTTTTTTTTCTTTTTCTTACAGCACAGAGGCCTATGCCATTTTCAGACTAGTCTAGTCTATGATCATTGGTTTTAGTCATCAAATTTTGTACAGTAAATCTTATTTCAAAAGATGGGCTACATGCAATTTCCATAATGTATCACATTAGGCACTATGGTCACATTTAAATAATTTATTTACAATATAAAGGTAACAATTTTCATGATCCAGGGGCCAAAATTGCCCTAAGGTTTTGAAACAAATATATTTATATCTGTACATTATCATAATTTTATTTTCTTTAATTTACCGTCGCGTCATCTCCTGATGTCGACTTCACCTAATATAAACGAGATTGCGCTGATACAGAGAGTCATGTGGCAGACAGTGGGGCAGAGCTGCAGCTGCAGCTGCTGTGCTGCGATGGACCTGATGATCAGGTCCTGATCAGACTGGTGGTGGCCCACAGTGAATCAGTCCCGGATCCTCCACCGTCACCAGATCCCCCGAAAGCCCCCGCAAATAATACATCCACAAAAAGTTAAGTGGCAAGTTGCACCTTTTCGTCGGCTTATTATTTGCGGGTTGTTGTTGTTGTTGTTTTTTTAAATATTATAACGTCACTGCAACATGCGGCTCAGTGCTTGTCGGTGTTGTGTAGTCAGAGCTGTGTCTCTCCTGTTTACCAGGTAGGAGGGGGACAATAGCCCACCTAGGGCTGGGTGATAAAACGCTATAAATTGTGAAATAACTTTTCTTCGATAGAAATATGAGACGTGGTCTGCATTTGTTTGGGTTGCTGCAGACGTGCACATCAGCTGACACCGCCGGTAAAATAAGAGAGAGAGAGAGAGAGAGAGAGAGAGAGAGAGAGAGAGAGAGAGAGAGAGAGAGAGAGAGAATGAGTGTTGTCTCGAGAGAAAAAGGAAAGGAGAACTCGGACCAGTGACTGAAAAGACGCCGGTGCGCAATGGGGACAACAGGCAGTTGTAGCTTTGCGGGGGGGGGGGTGGATCATCGATCCTCTCTTTGACTTCGATGCTCGAGACCATGACGTAATTTCGATCGATTTCGATAAAAAATCGAAATCGTGACACCCCTAGTATTGACCTAATACTTTTCTGGTGAAGTCCTATTTTTAAAAGGTTAAGATTAGTGTTTGATATTGATCCGTACCTGGGTGTGTCCCTTCACTGTGATCAGGCCGTCCTTCAGGTCTGTGGCATCAATAGGCCAACTACTGTTGTTGGCTCTCAAGACTTCCAAGTCCCACACCTCCGCCTGAAAGGGGAAGGGAACAACATTTAAAATCAGGGATACACAGATGCTACACTGTGATTTCAGTTCTCTTTTTTATTTGTATTTGCAGTTATGTTTCCTTTAAGCTTGGTCAAATTGCGTTAAGGCAAAACACTGTTACCCTGTCCTCATGTAGAAGGGCCAGGGTCTGGCTTGTGTCATCCTGGTTTTCCTCATTGTCGTCCAGGATGAAGGGACACCAGATGAGACGACGGTGGGAATTCAGTGGAGTGTTCTCTGGCCGTTTGATGTGAACCACTATCTGATCTCTGCCAGGAATATGAATTAAGGGAAATGGGAGAGAAGAGGAATTCTTGGAAGATGCATTTCTGTCATTACTGGGACGGACGTATTTGGTGATGAATCAAAGGGTTTGAACTGTAATGTGTATAATTTCAGTGGTGGTTAGACACAGAAATATATGCAAATACAAGACAAACACATCTTCCCAAACACTATTTTCAGTTTCTCCCACATCAGGATACAGTATCTTGTTTCCGGTGCAGGTGAGCTGCCAGACCATCAGGTTGCCTGCTTCATCTACACAACCCAACAGGGAGGAGTCCAGATGGGCAAAAGCCAGATCTGTGACGGCTCCAGTGAATCCCTTCAGTAGGGAGCGCTCGGCAAAGCCCAGACTCAGGACACGGATCATTGCATGGTTGTTGGCTCCTGTAAGAGGAGGTGGTGTTTATTTATTATAAAATGTAATATTAAAAGTTAGATCAAAGAACCTGGGATATCACAGTGGACTATTTAAATACTTGTCGTCTATACTTAACACGGATCAATGTAAATACACGATTACTGTTTCAATGAACAACTAACTGGACAAAAATCCCACAATCCAAGACACACAATTGTTTGTAATATTACTTATTGATTTATAACAATTGTTTGTTTTACTTTCAGTTTGTAGTAGAATTAACTGATAAAGAAATAGCTCAGGGACTCTCACCTCTGATGGCGTAGGCCAGGAAGGAGTTGGAGACAGCGATCAGTCTACCATAATAGTACTTGTGCTCCCAGTCAAATTTGGCAACAGGCTGAATCTTCACCTGAACAGAAAACAAATTCAAAATTATTTCATATCCTCTCAACAAATTACTTTTTAATATGTGGTCATGCTCTGCCTATGGCCCTTTTTCTGTTAAGAACTAAATGTAAATACTGAAACTATGAATTAACATTAAAAGTGTGAAAATTAAAGCAGGGATAGATATCCATGTACTAAGATGAGCAGGTCATCACTTCTAAGGAAACAAGCTTGTGGCATTCTGTTGAGTAACTACAGATGTAGGTTTTGATCGATATAAAAGTAAAATTACATAAATATACCATAATAATGCATAATAAAATAACAGCAACAGATCCTTTTTTGTTGCACAGTAGCTTTAATATTTTACTTAGTTGGGGCGGTAGATAACCAAACTTGTGATTTACACAACAACAACTCTTTTTTGAAGCCGATAATTGGAGTTCTTACCTTGTTGCTACCTCGAGCCTTACTGTTGATGCTGGAGTCCTGACTTGCTACGATCTCCACATTATTCGAGGTGATGGGGATACAGGTGGACCCATCATCACCCGTAAGGCAGCTGAAATTGTAGCAGATGGAAATCAGTGGATATATGGATTCAGTTTCTTCAAAAGCTAAAATGCTGACAAATATACTCTTGGTGAGTTGTTCAAATGACCGATTCCAAAAACCCAACTCACATTATCTGAGTCTCCTGAGCGGTGCTCATGTCTGTGGAGATGGGTCTAGTGGAGTCTGACATGGTTGACCGATCAGTGCTAGTTGCTAGAATGCCGGCTGTTCCCAATAACCCGTTCAACTCTCCATTGAAAGATGGCTTTCTCTCAACATCACTTGGCTGTGCATCTGAAGAAACAAATCAAATGCATGGGTTATATCAGTACACACAAACACAAACACACACAAAGATGTAAATTCAAAGCCAGCATGCAAAGAGTTAATGCTTGTTCTGTAAATTTCTTATTAATCTAACAGCACTAACAGCCTCATAAACAATTGTAATTTAGAGAAAGCCTGTTGGTGGATTTTCACATTCTGGTAGTGCTTATTCTTTTTAGAAAAAAAAATACCAACATTTTATTCTTGTACAATTCTGTCCAGTTGTGTTTTATATTCCAGGTAAAGTAGATTAAAATATATTAGTGCTGCTTGATCAGTTACAAGCTACAAGCTCCTACTAACCTAAAATGCCTGTTAATATACTTTAATAGCATGGTGAATGAATGGTGCCAGCAAGATGCCAGTCATTTTTCCTCGCAGGCACTAGTCAGCTCTCTTCTTACTACAGCCTAATACTTAATTCATACACAATTGATAATGTCGAAGTAGGGAAAACCACAAGTGGAGCTGATATAAAAACTGAATCAATACCACAAGCACAAGATGCTATTCAGGGATGTTCTAGTAAGTAGTATAGTATCTGACCATATCAATGAATGATATACAACACAGCTGAGTGACTATTTATAGAGAATGTGGAGCATTGTTTTTTCTTTCCATAAAAACAAACCAAAAAAACAATGCTGCATACCTCAACTCAACAGTGAACACCGTTTACAAACGAGTCATTAGGGCCAAATGTAGGACACCTGCGTTTTATTTTAACCGTCCACAATGACGAAAATGACTTCGTAACAGCGATTTGACAATTTACTGGGTTTCAATTAGACTGGGCAGTTCGTAAAAGGCGCCATAAACACAGCTGAAATGAGTGGGACCATATTAGCCAAGAACAGCGACCTTGGTGCGCAGTTTCGGAGGCTCAAGCTAATTCTTGATAGCAGTAAAAGTAACTTGGCTTAATGCGGTATTTAAAAAAAAGCTCCGGTTAAAGTTTCCTACATTGTGGTCACAAATGAGCAATTACCATAGAAGGCATTTTGGATATACAAATGAAAAGCAAACATTTTGCTAAATCTCCGTCGCCGGGTATCAAAAAGATATAAGTTTACCTACTACACCAGAAAATAGACTGAAACAGAAGCTAGCTCGCAGCGTAGCGTAGCTAAAATGCTGGACACTTTTTCTTTTCTTTTCCGGCGCAGTTAGCTTCCCAACTCTACGACAAACAAATAATGAATATGGAAATGAAAATTTTAAAAACAAATCAATGACATAGCAGGTAGCGAAACTACTGTAGCGCTAACTTCACTTCTGCAAAGCAAAGCAAAGCGTGCTAAACCATCCTCTAACGATTTAGCATGCTAGTTAGCTTAGCATTAGCTTCTGCGGCCTAAACGTCGTTTTTCCGTTCCCGGTCCAAACTTACCGGTGCTGTTACCGGGACGGTCGAGCTTGAGGATATCCCGGAGATGCTGGGTCGCACCCTCGATATCTATGTTGGAATTATTGGACGCCATGGGTGAGGGAAAGGGGGAGACGACTGGGTTTATTTAAGGGGGGAGAGAATAATAATTTCTTTTTTTGACGCGATGCTGCCTGTCAGTGTTGTTCACTTCGTTCACCCAGAGCAACCGTCTAAACTTCCGGTTACGTCCGCGCCGTAGGTTCCGACGTGTCCGCGCGTGCGTCAGGTCATTGGTTCCTACCTACCTCAAAATTCCAATGAGGATTACACAACATTTGCACACATATTATCAAACGTCACATCTGTTTCTATAAATAGTGTTTTTTCCTTTTATCATTTTTGGTATTGATATGCATTTGCTTCCTGATAATTTTATCATCAGCCTCAAAACCTAAAACTAAGCTCATAATGAATCTAACGAGATGGGCACTGATCTGAATGAAAATTCCCCCAGACTATATCAGACTCATTCTTTTATAGCCACCAAAACGGAAACCTGGAAAATTGCCAGTATCCAAAATATGACGATGATGATAACGATACTGAACAGTTACAATAAGTTAATACACTTAGAATTAAAAGTCATTAACATCAATCGAAAGATAGTATCACATTTTATTTAATCGTTTATGTTGTTGTAGCCTACTAATGTCCAAAGAGTGAAAAAAAGAAAAGAAAAAAGATTTGACTCCGTTTTAGATGCAGAGATGCTCCTCACTCTGGCCCCCTGGTGGCACACCACTTTAACCCCATATTAAAGGTGCCAGTCTTTGTAGTAGTTCTCCCAAGTTCCAAAACACTGCAGCCTGCCATTATTACTCCTTCTATCCCCATCCACTAAAGCCAGACATGATATCAAACCATTATGGTCTCCTGTTTCTATTATGGTTTTTCTTTTTCTTTTTGCTGTTGTTTTTTGTTTTACCTGCACATCCTTGCAAAGACATAACTTACACCCCGATTGCATGTTTTGCCAGTTCTGTGATGAACATGAGATATCACATTTGGCTACTGTTCTAACTGCCATAGAGGTGCTGTTAATTGTGTCACAGGTGTGTCTGTTTTTAATTACCCCTCATTGATTTGGATGGAGTGAAGAAAATAGTAGAAAAACATCTTCAAAACACCTCAACAGCTTCATATCACATACCTAATCATTATGTACTTGAAACAACATCCGTCCAGGCTGTGACTGGCATGTCAGATGACTGGCTCCTTTGTTCACATGTAACTGATGTAATCATCTCAGGGATGTGTCAGTGCATAAATGAATCAGCAAAATCCTGCTGCACCTTGCAAAACAGCAGGGGAAAGTAAGTATTGAACGTGTGTATAGAGGCCATGAAGGTTGAGTAGATTACTCATTGTTTTTGTTTTTTAAACGTAACATCAATGTAACTGCTATTTCTAAAGTCTCTGTGAGTGGTCCTTGGTTCTGCCAACTTTAGAAACACGTCTGTAACCCCAGTGTCGTCAGTATGTTTTTCAACATAAGGTTGTGAAGGTCTTGAGAGAGCTCTTTGCTTTTACTCATCATGAAGAGCTTCTTATGTGACACCTTGATAATGAGAAACCTTTTTACAGGCCATCAGTTAGGACTAAACCAGCTGATATTAGGGACGAGATTACTTTCTGAATACTGTCAGATTTCAGCTGGTTTCTTGGCTTTCCCTTCCTTTTTGCACCTCCTCCTTTTCTTCATGTGTTCAATACTTGTTCCCTGTGTCATTTCTCTTTAACACATTACTTCCTTAATGAACATTTATGTTTTGATTTCTTTGTATGTGGATTACTTGGGTGTCATCAACAATGTGGTGAAAATTCATGTCAATATTGGAGCCCCATTAGAAATATATTTACTGAGAGAAATGTTGACGTGTTCAATACTCATTTCCCCCACCGTATATTCAACGAGGAGACGACTACCTGCTGTTTCAACACATTAAACATTTCTATTCTGTACAACAAGATGTTTGACTTTGTTCATAAAGTCTGTAGTAGTGCCCTTGTGGTACTACTGAATTACAAATACTACATAAACATCTGTAAGGTGTCAATATAGGAATGATAACATTTTAAATTCATTTTTGGTCAGAGCTATGGCTGTTTTACCAATCCAACCCTTTCTCTTGGTATTCCTGGTAACCACTGATGAGAGTACCAGAGAACTGATCCAATACAGATCCCCTCATCCCCAGGGTAAACTCTATGGGTTCATTTTTATGCAGGGTAACACAAGGAAAGGAAAAGACAGCAGCTCTGTTACTATTAAAACAGAACCACTGAACACAGTGTCGTTATGTGAATTGGTCATAACCTGGCTGATATCCAATCACTTATAATAAGGTCAGTATTGGTCCAATAGAGATCTAACAGACTAATTGCTTGTTTATTTGAATTTACTCCTTCAACTATCTTTTAATAAAGAAATAAATTGCATCTTCAGTTATGCAGCTGATCTGCATAATGTGTATTAAGTCAACAATTGTATGACAAATCACTGTGAAGACAAAACAATAAACTAGGAAAACAAAAAATAACCGGAGATTGATATGGAGACGAAGCCACACCATTAAGAAAAAAGTCCAGGTTTTATTGTGTATCGTGGCTGTAGTCCATGTTAACTGCCAGATATGTGAGAGAGAATGACAGAAAGAGAGAGAGAGAGAATATTTGAAAGATCAGAGCCAATCACACAGAAGGGGGAAACCATGTCCTCCATGATTCTTCGGTTTGCAAGAGCAAAACCTGACATGAGAACGAACCATGGCAAAGTAACAATTGTGTAAAAGGGGAGTAAAAGTAATTTAAATACACTAAGGCAAGCTAAAGTCAACAACACAGGTGGCATCTAAAAACAAATAACAACACAAGAAGTTGGAACTGAGGGAGCTGACTCTGGACCTGAACATGGTCTACAAACCAGTCAACAATAGTGCTTACAGAACTGAGTTGACAGCAGTGGAGTCAACGGTGGAGTAGAATGGGTTAGAGTAGAGTAAAGAAGAGTGGAGAGCAGAGCAGAGCATGAGTTAATGGCGTCGGTCAGCCGTTTGTCTTCCTGGTGGCTTGAGAGTAGATATTGAAATGAGGGGCTCCCAGCGTCATGCAGATCAGCGGAGTGGCAGACAGGGGCGTCTGATTGGTCGGCCGGCTCTCAGCAAAGAAACACGTCGCAGTTCTACTGGCTGGGGTGGTTTTGAAAACCCACCTGGATGAGGTTCAGTGATTGACATCTAGAATCCGGTGTTCACTTGTTTGTCAAACAGGCGTAAAGCAGGAGGGAGGGACGAGTGCTTTCTTCTCTCCATCCTCAACTCCTCCCCCCCCTCCCTCCATACTTTACACAGTGCCCTTCACTATGGCTGCCCCTGCCCACCGGAGTCGGGTATGGGCTTAGCCAAAGTTGTGAATGGCCAGCCTGAACATGTCATTGGTGCACACCCATGCATCGTTAATGTTCTTGAGGATGAAACTCTGATGGAAACCCATGACTGGGTCATCGTCCGCCTGCAGACGCACACAGAGGGAGAAGAGGTTTAGGACAAAGAATATATTAGAGATACTGGCAGAGGCAGCAGACATCGTACGGACACAGAGGAAGTTGACTCAGTAAAGGAGAGAAAAGAGGGAAACATTGTTGGAGGAAATAAAATTGGCCACAATCACTATGGAGAGGAATGACACCTGCAAGTCATCCGGCTGCATATGCATAACAGTTTCTCAAACCAATGCAGTCTAAATAAAACAACAATCCCACTACACATCCTCCCTGTAGGTTGTAATGATAAGTTTGTTGTGAAACATCTGGTATTTTCGAGAATGTAATAATTATCGCTCGCTGCTGTTGTGCATGAACCAGAGAAATGTCAGTTTTTTAACCCATATCCACTGATTTAAATCAGCACCTGGCAGCAAACTACAGTCATTTCATCACAAACAGGACATTATAACTTTGATTTAAAGGACAATTCCAGGCAATTCAACCTGGAGCTATAGTTTCCTAATATTTTAGGTCTAAAAGAATGAATCTGAATTGCTTCTTATGCAGTAGTTCTGTCTGTCCCCGCATCGCCACAGCAGCGTATAATGGTAATGGACAGATTTTAGGCTGTTTAGGCTGTTTACATCCCACAAAACCACAGAAAACGTCAGATGGTTATTCAAACATACACCAAGGGGTTTGCTTACTTCAAAAAAGCCGACAGTAAACAGAGCTGTAATACAAAGTCTCGCACAAGAGTCAAGTTGATGGCTAACATTGTGTTGTTTACAGGTTGACCATTTGTTTTATCGCCAAAGAATATCAACTCGGAGGAATGATGTATTCGTAGCAGTAAGCGTAAGTCTGGATATTGTTTATTCTGCATACTGAGCACGTCAACTTGACTCTTTTTTAGGTCTGTTGCTTTACCTGGATTTCCCTAACAAACTGGGACCTCACTGTGTGTTTGTATAGTTTTAATAACAACAAGAAAACGATCAGATCACTTGAACGGAGGTGGTGCGATTCTGCCACTCACTGTTGCACAGAGTATTCACCACCCGAGTGTAGATGGATATTATCTCAGATGTGTTGATGAGTCAGAGACACTAAACTCCTAAAGCTCCTTTTTAGGCTCTTGGTTATAAAGATACATCTGGATTGTTTTTATTCTGTCAAATAGATCACTGAAAGCAGTATACCAAATGTTGCCTGTTCACAAATTCTATTTTTAGAGTGCACTGAGAAAGTATTCAGACCCCTTCACGGCATCTGAATATAAATGAAAGAACAATTAGATCCAAATAAGATCATTTGATGGTACAGTACTGTTGATTATTTGAAACCCAGGCACATACATGAATAACGACATTTATTTTCAATCAGCTGACTCTGAACATGCAGCGAATGAGAGCACTACTTACTTTTAGTTGTCCAACAACCATACTCAAGATGCAGCAGTCTGGAGTTGGCTGGTGATCTTGCGCTGTTATACTATGCGCTATTTTTGTGAAGGGGAGACTCTGGCACACACAAAAACACACACAAGGGGAATATTATCACAGGTGTAACAGACACAAAGAGAAGAAATCAGACACTCAAAAAGAAATCAAACATCCAGGAGAGATCCAGAAGGTGGTAAACAAGTTTAGTTTAGTTTATTTAAAAGTCTAACAACTGCCTGCTGTCTATAGAGATATTACAGTGATAACATAGGTTAAAGCAGAAGTAAGCGATCCGGTCGTTTTGGCTAACTTCCTGTCAGCTGATGGAGTTAGCAGTCCCCGCCCTCGTCCCTACGTCACCACATTCACGCGCATCCCTCGGCTGCACACACAGAGAGGACCGCCCCTTTATGCCGTTCTCTCTCCTCATTGGATAAAGGTTGTAGGATACGAGGAAAGTTTTCTCCTCGGCTTACAGCAGAGCAGAGTGACTGACAGACCCGTGTTTCGGACCAAACACTCTATAGAAGTGATTGCTGTCGGAAGATATAACTATTTAAGACTTATATTAACACAAACATTCCGCTTCTGCTTTAACATGTTGCCCCAGTATACAGCAAAAAGTTACCTAGCAAACTCACCGACAGTTTCTCAACAATAGCTCTTTTCCCCTGGAACTGTTGTCCTTCCCACGTAAGGCATGATGCATCAATCTGTGTGGAGCAGAAAGAGAGAGCGCTTATAACCACATCAATTCATCAACATGTTATGTGCTTATAATCAGTTACACTGACAAAAAAAATCCCAGTGTTTAGGCAGAGGGTGTATTTGATTATATTTTATTCAATCAGGAAGCTTATTTGAAAAAAATGGATAAAGGTCTTTAATTAGATTTTTGTTTCTCCACTAATTGTTTTATCAATAAAATGTGAGACATGACCATTATTATTGTTATAATGCAAAATGTAGTGGTTGATGGAAGCTGCATGGGCAAGTTAAACTGTAAGCATCAGGACATGGCTATAAACCCCCCAAGGTTAGCGAGACATTCTTTAACTTGAACCTGCTCAGTTGGCCTGTGAAACCCAAGACCACTACCAACTGCTCCAGATGATCAGTGTCACTCTCTTGTCAGATCACTTGTGAAACTAAGTCAGTCCTCATTCTCCTGTGTCCTGATTTACAACAAAGATAAACAATAAAAACCAATGTCTTTTTTTTTTTATTGATCAGTTTAATGGTTTTGTTTCTCCAAATTGTCCATGTTTCACATCTGGTTTCAAAGCAGAGTTTCTAAAAATGGGAGGAAAAGTTTATCCCAGGACCTGACTACATAATGTTGATGACAACTTTGACATTTGGTTCAAATGATATTATAAATGCAAAATCTCAGGCAGACACTATCCCACATTTACCATTTTCTCATCCTCCTTGAAACTGTCTTTCTTTTAAAATTTTGATAGCTTGTTGATCATTTTCAAAAAAAAAAAATAAATACTGAATCTACATTGAAGACAAAACATAATTCCTGCACTTCTTTTTGACTCACTTTTATATATGTAATTTAATATCTAGTTTGCACAGCTGCTTATATTATTATTACTCTTATTAGTAAGTGCTAAATTCATGGGACTGACAACACTAGTTGTGTTTGAGTTAACTAAGTTCAACTCCCGTTATTACTCAGGTCCCTGAACCTGTGCATTTCCCTAAATAAAAACTCTTATGTAAGTATCAATATGTTTATGATTGATAATGAACAAGTGTTGATTCAAATACCTAATTTCCTTGGGCTGTGCTGTGAAACAATAGAGGAACAGGGTTTTTTTGTTTTGTTTTACAACATTAATGAACACCAACATGGCCAAATCTAAATGAACAATACTTCTTCTTCTTCTTTTTTTTTTTTTAATGGCATCATCCACCCCATGTTAAGAATTTCTTGTGAATGAATGAAAACACACTCACATATATAGATCCAAGTTGTGATCTGTCAGAGTCAAACATCTGGTAGTAGTGCTGCACAAAGCTGGATCCTATCTGCTCCCACAGAGGCTGGTCCACCATCCTGAATCACCCTGCAACACACACTGGAAAGAGGGGCACACGTTAGAAGAGATGGAAACTAGAAAAATAAAAATGATCATATCCTAGAGCTAGAAGGGAAAAACAAACCAAGAAAACATATATACAACTTGCATCATAAATGTTTTTGCTTTAACATTTTTCACTTATTTTAGCCAGAACTTAAAGCAGATATCATCGGCACGGCCGTTTCGGCTAATGCTGTGTTCAAGGCAGGCTTTTGAAACCGTAAGTTACAGCTTCAAGTCACAACTACGACTTGGTAGCGTTCCAGGTAACCCGTAGCTCGTGTTTTTACCGTCCTGTTGTCTGTGAAAGTTCCCTATAACGGCCACTCGTAACTTCCGACCCGTGAACTCGTACCAGATCGAACTGGTATGACTTCACAGGAAGGAAAAACACAAAGTACGAGTTTCCTTGAACGCACCATGAGTTAGCAGCCCCCGCCCTTGTCAGGCATCAATTGGGCCTCGTGCTACGTCACCACATTCACGCGCATCCCTTGGCTGCACACACAGCCCTTCATGCCGTTCTCTCCCCTCATTGGATAACACTTGTATCCCACAAGGAAAATTTTCTCCTCGGGTTACAGCAGAGCAGAGTGACGGAGAGACTCGTGTTTAGGCTGAAATACTTCATGTAAGTGATTGCTGACGGAAAATAGGACTATTTAGGACTTATATTAACAAAAACATTCCACTGATATCTGCTTTAATGGCTAAACAACACAAAAATACAGACAGGCTGCACAACGCTGCACTGCACTGGTCCTGCCGTCTCTGAGAGACAGATACACCAGGATCATCATTAGAGACCCATCTCAGACCCTACAAGTGCCTGTTCCAGCAGCTGGGATCAGGAAAACGGCCCCGCCTAACTTGAAAATCTAGGAGCGCAAGCAGAAAAATTTAGGGGCACACACAATGAATCGCCTTGCAAAGCAAATATTTACATTTCCTTTTCATTCATGATCCTCACACACACTGGCCTGCCAACTGTAATGACAGATTCCAGATACTTTGAGTCGCCCCTTCCACATTTCACCAGTGTTAAAACAAAACCCAGCAAATTTACTGGTTGCACATGCGCAAGTAGATTAAAAATCAACTTGTACTGTCTCCATTTAGGGGCAGTCTGGAGCCCTGTGATGGCCAAAACCGAGAAACTCAGGAGGAGCTTTCCTCAGGCCATCTGACTCCTGAACCAGGACTGACCTCCACTCCCCAGGACTCAACCTGACACCCCACCCCCACATGGTCAGGATTAGTGTGAATGAATGAGGATGACTGCTTGTTTTTATCTACTTCGCACCACTGCTTGTTTTAGTTATAAACTTATGGTTCTGTTACCTTGTTTGTATTTTATTTGATGTATATATTCCTCTTATTTATTTTACTTATATGGCCAGTCTTAGAAGCAACCAGGAGATATGTCACAGCATGTTATACTCTATGACTGTGGATTATGACAAATGAAGTAATCCTGAGGCTTGGTATGTGACATGTTACAATTACGAAGCTTATGAACTCCATTAAGCTCTGAAATGAACACATTTAGACAACTTTTAAAACGATCCGGGAGACTTTTGCTGAGCACGCCGTTCAGTTACATTCTCTCCGCTTGGGTGACAGTGACAGCACAAGTCATGTGCTTCCACATTACGATACAGTGTTGTTGTTACTGGAACAATCTGAGAGCTCGGAAAAATTAGCAATGAAGCCTATAGGCAACATATCAAACACGGCTGGACGTAAACACATCTAGGTCCGACTGATTATAGCTTAAGGCCGGGAAAGGCAGCAAAATGCACGTAGTGGTGTACGTTAATGAAGGGGAGGAAAGCTCATTTATGGCTAGTTAACGCAAGCTAGCTAACTAGCTAGCTACGACTAGCTCACAGGCTGTCTTGTTTGCTAACGTTAACGTCAAGGCAGAGACAGTTCGTCCCTCAACGCCGGCCAACGATAGACGTCTGATAAATTATATTTCTAAACGTTAGCTCCAACTGGCCGGCTGGCTGGCGTTGGCCTGCTCACTAGTTGCTAAAAATACCTCGTCTTTACCAAGTGTTGATGCCTCCTTCGGGCCCGTTCGCACACACACACACACACCGCTCTGGATCCCCGGGGCAGCTACCCTACATAGGCGTGCCCAACGTTAGAGCCCTAAACCGGACAGCAGCAGCCGATTTAACTACTTATACTCCGTTGTGTGTGTTCAAATGTCAGACTGAACTAGCGCTTTTGGTTTCCGCACATGTTTCCATTCACTATTCCCTCAGAGGATTTCCTAAAAATAAGTAATAAAAACTTACCTCTAACCCAACGCCGAGGCCGGCTGCACGATCGCAAAGTGCAGTGTCTGCGCCGCCGTTACGAGGGCACGTTCGATGGCGCCGTTACTGGCTCGGAGGATTATGGGTAATGTAGTTCTTATATTATACTAACAATTCTCAAAAGTAGAGCAATTTGCCATTTGAAAGAGATTTAAAAGTGTAAAAATGAAGCAAGTAGGCTGATTCAGGCACTGTAAATTCAGGCAGCGTAATTGTAAGTTATTATTTATTCATTATTATGTAATATGTCCGTGCTATATGACTTTTTCTACATCTACTCTGTTGTAAATCCTCATTATCCTCAAATCCTCTAACATTTATTTTATTCCAGAGAGACAACCACATTTGAGTTTTCTCCAGACATGATGCTTAGAAGAAAAGCCTAATAATTAAATCTTGGTTTCATCAGACCAGAGACTCCTATTTCTCACAGTCTGAGAGTCCTATGTGTGTGTGTGTGTGTGTTTTTTTTGTTTTTTTTGCAATCATTAAGAACAGGCTTCCATAAGTGCTGCAGTTATGGCTGTACCTCTCAACATGTCTCCCACCTCCACACAGGATCTCTGCAGCTCAGAGTGAATATAAAGATATGAGTTGTCTGTCATCTGTCATTGTCAGTCAGTCAGTCAGTCAGTCACTTGATTCGCCCTTGAGTTGTAAACCAGTTTCTTCTTGTTGTTTGTGTGTGTGTTCATTAGCTCAGGTCATTACAATTGTTGAATGATAATGATTCCCAAATGTCCTGATATTTCTCTGATTCAGTGTTATGTTACATTGTGCAATGTGTAAGCCGCTTTCTTGAGCCACTTTTGCAGAAAAAGGAGGGCACATGACGTCAACATGTGCAGTAAAATTGGCATTTACAGATTACTGTAAATGTCTGAAAGGAGTTCATCGAGGGTAACCACTTTATCAGTAACAGGACATTCATTAATCTCTGCCACCAGGCCACCTACTGTACTCAAAGGGGACTGGGGCCAGTCGGGTCCCTTACGTTGTTCATGCAGATACAGTTGAATGCTGTGTACCATCTTCACTGTTTTCTGCACTCAAGCTGTGACTAATACAGTAAAGTATGTAGTATGTAGTTTGAATTATACTTTTTTGCCCACAAGTGTGTTCAGTATGAGGTGTTAGTGTTTCAGTGAGAGTAAATCCACATGTAAAGACAGATATAAAGTCTGAAAGTAATGTCAGTCACCCAGTATAAACATCTTAATACAAATACTGTCTGTGTGCAACTGGACTTTGTCAGACTAAGGTAATGTTCTTGTACAGACCTTGATGACTCACCAGCTGCTATAGATTAGTTTAAAACTCAGGCCTCCAATGACTACCGGCTTTGTGCTGTAACTGTACCCTTATAAAAGCATAATGCCCACTCAAACAGTGTTTCTACCACAAACCCACATCCAATCCAGTTGGCTTGGCTTGTGGATCTGGGAGGGTCATGTCAATAGAAAATTGTCACACTCGCTGTTTTGTGAATTGAAATATGTATTGAAGGTTGTTCATGGTAAGTTGGTATCTTAACCGGGGTGCACTGACTATAACTTTTGTTTGTTTGCTCCCCTTTAAAATACATTGACGCTGTATGAATGTCAGACAAAAAAGCCACCTAAATGTCCAAAAATCATTATTTATACGTTGTATTTTGACAAATTACAATTAACAGGTTGAGATTAAACCATTCTACAAGGTGCACATGATATTGTTTCAGTTTTGTTTGGCAAGATGTGGAGGTGTGTTCTGGTATTTTCACAAAGGACATTTATTTTAAATCATACTCTAATAACTGTACCTAAATCTGCAAATATTTGAATATCAAGAACCGTTATGATCAAATGTGTAGGAACATTGAATTATTTGTATTTTAAGAATTAATGTTACATTCACTTTTTTTTTTAACCACATGTCATTAATCTGGCAAGCTGGTCTACTTTAACAAAAAATTAATTCTTCAACATTATATCAGCTGCTGGCCGCTGGAAGATCATTTGACACAGCGTTCTCCTCTGTCTGGTCATCAGCTGGAGGTAAGGCGGCGCCACCAGACTCTGCAGGCTGTTGGAGCATTAAAGTTAAAAGAGCAAAGTTTTATAAAGGATGAGAGAGCTAGTCTCTAAACTATATTTAACATAACACATTTCACATTTCATTTCATTAGTGTAGGTGGTTACAATGACTGTGCTTAATAAAATTACTTTACACCTCATAGGCTGTGAAGTGCATCACGTAACATCAGACTGAGATGGTGAAACCCTGCTGGTACGTACCAGGCTGTTGAGGCTCTGGGTGGAGATGATGTCATTGCCTTTGTCTAGATCACTTTGAGCTGAGGTCACAAGTGTGTCTACTTCCTCATCTGACTTCAGGGGGAATTCTGCCCTATACATACCCACATGAACACAAACAATTCCCTTATGACATAGAAACAGATATAGCAATAGAGAATGACTTGTTTGAGTTAAGGCTCTAATAGTAATGGCCTTTGTAAATTGTACAGATTGTGAAGCTCTTTGAGGCATATTTGTGATTTTGGACTACAATTGTGTGTGTGTGCTTTTGTCCGTGCATCACAATGTATATATGTCACCTAAACTCTTGGATAGTGGTTGTGTCGCTCTCATGCATATCAGAGTTGATCGGCTCTTTTAGCTGACTGGATTGAATTTGACTTTGCTCTTGAGACACACTTGCGTCCATCTGTAAAAACAACAAAAAGCTAATTAAACAAAAGTCATGTGTATATTGTTCGTAGAGCTAAATGAGAAAATCAACGCCACTCTCATGTCTGTCATTTCTATACAAAGCTACAGCCAGTAGATGATTAGCTTAGCCTAGCATAAAGACTGGAAAAGGGGGCAATGCTAGCTTGGACCAGTCTTAAGATTAAAAAGACTCACTAAAGGTTAAATGAAATATAATTTGTTTAATACATTTAGATGATATCCATACATACCCTCAAAAACTACCTCCCATAAAAGCAGTGAGGAGATTTTTTTTCAGCTTAAACTGAGGCTTGCTTTTCCCCCGTTTCCAGTCTTAATGATAAGCCAAGCTATCGCTGGACAAAGACAGCATATAAGCATATAACCAAAAATGCTGAACTATTCTTTTATGCAAGGTCAGGCAGTATAACTTACTGAAATAAATCTGTAAAAATACAATAATCTGTTTAGGGTCAAATATTAATGGTAATTTGGAATTTGGGTCGGTCAAATATGACTACACTGACTGTACAGTCTGGAGGAACAGAATTCAATACAAAAATGGGTGTGATGGACTTTACCTGCAAAGTGCTGGAGTCATGTGTCTCAGCCTGCATGCTGCTTCTTTTATGGAGATCTAGCAGGGTGTCATACTCACTCTTCACCTGATCAAAGTCAACCTGTAGTGTCTTCATCTGAACAGAAGAATATACAAATGCAAAGACTATAGTTAATATTTTACATTAACGAGTTAGACTTTAAATAGTGGATTCTGTAAGTACACAGTGTATACAGTTCATCTGTCTGTATGAGCCACCTGCAGGAGAGTCTGTTTGTGTGTTTGTTCCAGTGTCTCCCAGTTGCACCTTGGTACCACATCCCAGTACTCTGCCTTCATCCTGTTCAGCTCCTCCTGGGCTTTAGCCAGGTCTTCCCGACACACCTTCAGGGCGAGCTGCAGCTCCACTGGGTCTTTGGCCTCTTCTTTTACAATGGAGACACATTTCAGAACAAAAAGGACAATTATTAACATAATTGTTATGTGCAAGTGTACAAAAGAAATCTGTTTCCCCCCTTTGGCTCACCTGTGTTTTCATCTGCAGGGTGCTCCTCCTTCACAGAGGCACTAGTTAGGTCACTGAGCTGCCAGATCAGCAACTTGCGGGCGTCATACTCCTCTCTGTACTGCAGATACTGGTTGGACAGTTCACGCTGCAGAT
Organism: Trachurus japonicus; assembly: GCF_045865225.1. Classification (NCBI taxonomy): domain Eukaryota; kingdom Metazoa; phylum Chordata; class Actinopteri; order Carangiformes; family Carangidae; genus Trachurus; species Trachurus japonicus. The sequence continues at coordinate 23,610,574 of NC_140912.1, forward strand.
GTTCTACCTGAATATGAATGGAGCAATCGGTGACTTGCACTAGATGATGATAACCTACCATCAACCTTATGATCTGAAAAGAGCTTCAGACCAAACATGTTTTGGATTTTAGACAGTAAGCAAAGTTTTTCATGCACAGGTGTGAGATCAGGAAATTCATATAGAAAGCAATTAAAACACAGCTTTATAAGTATGCCATGTACCAATGCCTGCATGGCCTTTCTGTTCTCCCTCATGGCCTCTATGGCCTTCTGCAGTTGCTGCTTCTCCCTTTTCAAGGCTCCAATCTCAGCTTGCTCCTCTGCCCAGCGAGCTTGAATCTTCCTGTCACATTCCTCCGTCACCAGCCTCAGATTGGATCGCAGTGGCTCCAGTTCTCGGATTTGATCCCGCTGATATGCTGAACAGATGTATGATGAATAATGAAACACCTATTGTTAAACTACTAGATTACATTCTGTTTTATTTTCCACATTTAGTTTAATTGCAAATAAGATCCCTTTGGGTATTCTAGCCGTCGAAATAAGAACAACTGAATAATTGGATCAAAACGATGTTATGACTATTTCTAGCCTCTGCAAGATTATATTTGTAAGTTGTTTGTTTGTCTACTATATGCCAGCTATATGAGGAGTTAATTATACATTTCATTAGAATTAAGTCCAACTTTGAGTCTTAAAAAATGCCAGACTCTCAAGATCTACTATACTTTAAATTGAAATGTTTCTCATGATTGTCATTTTGTTTTTTAAGGAGAGAAAAAAAACGTTAACATTTTTCCATTGTTAAAATAATAAATTAGACAACTGTCTTTCTGACCTAAAGTGTTTTCATATTCCTTTTTGATGGCAAAGAGAAGGGGTTGGTAGGTTTTGAACTCTTTAATGAAATGACCAAAGGCATCAGAGTAGACCTGTGGCCAAAGCAGAAGAAGATATGAATTAAAAACAAACAGACAAACAAAAGAATATAAGTTTGATGTTTTGTTTCGGCTTCATTGTGCACCTGCAGTTTTAGTTCCTGGGAGTTTGGCTCTTGGAGGCTGATAGTTAGCAGCTCTTTGGTCACATATCTCTCCAGGCGCAGCAGCAGTTGGGGCTTCCTCCCCAGACCTGCATAAATATAACTGCTGCCTGCTGGGTGAAGCTAACAGGGTAGGGTTTATTACACACACACACACACACACACATACAAAACCAGTGATCATCTTTGTTATGACAGTGGAAAGGACACTAAGAGGAGACAAACAGTAACATAAAGTAAGCCTACCAGGAAATCATCACAGGCTTGATGAACCTGTTGCTGGTCTGTTTGTCTCGCTGCTGCAGTTGGATGGACATTTTCTTCTTCTTTCTCCTCCTCTGACTTCTGGATAGTGTCATTTTGAACACTATCAAATGTACGTCTTAAAAAAAAAGAAAGAACAACAATTCAACCAGCTACTACACTAACTACTCTACTCTACAGTAGCTACTCATAATAGGCCCAATACAATGGTTTAGCTACAGTACTTTATATAGCAATAGCTCTGTCACTTGCCTTTGTTTTTGCGACGGCGTTAAAGGTGGAAATTTAACATATTTGTGTGGTGACATCTCCGAAGTACGAGCTCTTGGTGTTTTTCACTTGAGTTTTGGCATCACAGGTTGCAGCCAGGCAGCCCATGTACTGTAGCAGCGTTGCCATGGAAACGATGACGACGCAACAAGACCCACAGAGTGGACCGCGGCGCGCCTAACTAGTTTGATGAAAACTTCCCTCTCAGATCGAGAAAAGAAAACTCTCTACCCACTGGAAAGTGTCGATTTTTACTTTATTCATAATTCAGTTTTTAGACAGTCCGCTGGGGATCTGTTTAACAAGCTATTTATGAGCCACTTTGAAGGCTGCAAATATGATAATAAATAATCAAACAGGTAACCTACTTCATGAATATCATTAGGAACTGCCAGAAATAATAATGTTGTAGCCGACAAAACACAAGATAAGAAAACCACTATAAGATTAAAAAAAAAAATAATAATAACAACTTGAAAACATCATTATAATTCATTAGAAATGGGCACACAGGCTACATTACACTTTTGTTTATGTTCTGGAAATGATGAGACTACTAATCCCATTATTTTCATTTAAGTAGAAAATATTATTATATGTCCCACTTTCTCTAATGTTTAAAACACGAGATGGAAAATAAAATAAATAATTAAAAAAGTTAAATATAATGAAGTATTCGTTTATTTAAAAAAAATAAAATAATACTGTCTCCCAGTTTGATAGCTAAAAAAAAAAAAAAAAAAAAAACTACATTTCCTAGCTTCCTTTCTCAGTGGAAGCTGTGGACCAGGGTCACCGCGGTGGAGCTGTGTAGTCATTTCTAGACACATTAGCACATGCATTAGCATAATACGAGCGAGCAGCTGGACTACAGTACCCAGAAGGCACCGCTCCAGCCTACAGTACATTCTGCTGCTGCTTATCCGGGGATGTCACACCGCTGCTGCTGCTATTTTCTCCCCTCAGTCCCTCTCACTCTCAGCCTACAGCTCCAGCAGGACTGACACAGGGCTTTGGATAGGAAAGGAACCGAAGAATAAGACACCAAACAGAGGGCCACAACAAAAAAAAATAAGAAAATTAAAAATGGCAGAGCAGCTCGGAGCGGGAAGCCTGCCGTTAGGAGATCCTGCTTTTAACTACCAGGAGCACGAACTGAACGAGCGACTGAAACGGCTCTACCCGGCTGTGAACGAGGACGAGACCCCTTTACCCCGATCCTGGAGCCCCAAGGATAAATACAGCTATATTGGGCTGTCACAGAACAACCTGCGGGTCCATTATAAAGGTTAGAGAGCTGAGCTTTTGGGGGGTGTGAGGGGGGGGGGTCAGACCCTAATGGTCTGATGAGTCGCAGCAAAGAGCACACAGAGGTCTCTCAGCTCAAATCTGTCACTGTTCTGTTGTTATACGGGGAGGGGGTTTCTTTTTCAGTCGCACACACTCACGCACACACACGGTATGCGATTATGTTGACTGTGTATGTGTGTGTGTGTGTGTGTGTGTGTGCAGTCCTGGTAAATCTAGTCTGAGCTGCTTCTCCTCCTGTCCCTATAACATTGCTTTGTTGCACAAATGAGCAGAGGAATGCCTAAATGAGTGACAGTGGACTCGCTAACCCTGTTGGTCTTATTATTTACCACACACTGAAATTCACCTTCAATAAGCTTCGGTTGTCTTTTGTTTATTTTTAACGTTTAACGGCCCGTTAACGTTTATTTTGTTGCCAGTAAAAACAAAAAAAAAACTGACATTCACATCTGACGGTCACCCTAGTTTGTGCTGGAAGAGGTGTATTGATGGCGATAACGACGCAGTCAGGAGGTTACCAATAAGCTAACTACTAAATGGTATTTTAACAAACAGGAGCAGCAAGCTAACAGCAGGCTACCTCTTATTAAGCAAGTACAGTACAGTAGTTAGCTGTGCGGCTACTAGCAAAGCTAACGTTAGCCTAACCTAGCTGCTCCTTGTGACTAATATTGTATTGAAAACTGTGATAAGCTGGGCACAAGATGGACACGTGCCAAACTTGTTAACCATTTACAATGTTGTAGTACCGCCTGTGATATACTGCAGTTGTTTTAGTTTTTTGTTTTTTTTAACCACAGCAAGTAACAAAAATAGAATAAAAATGGCATTGTTGTGTTCGCATCGCGTGATTTCAGTGGCAGTGTTCTAGAATAGAAGTCTTTTCCAGAATTCGTAAATATTCTTTTGCCAGTCTGGAAGCAACCGGTCCAGCTCCATTCACATGTGTGTGTATGTATGTATATGTATGTGTCCTGAGCACAACAACAGTCTCATGTACAACCTCCAGCCAGGCAGCCAGCTTGTTTTCAACAGCTGCTGCTGTGAGTGAGTGAGAGAGTGAGTGAGGAGGCCTCTGCGCATTGCATTAGGCCAGATGTACCGATCTTAATAAATCTCCAGTATCGGAAAGACTGGCAATTTCACAATAACAGCAACTTTTGCTCGTCGTCAGATGGCCGCAGTCAGTCCCTTATTATTCTGTTGCCTATTACCTAACTGTCAGTATGGTCTACCAAGCCTGTCAGATGGATTATATTAGCATCCAGCTCCCTAAATCAAAACAAAGTGACATCTGTGTGAAGTCCTGTGTTCAGTCTTTTGACTGCTCTGTTGTTTTTCGTCAGGCGACACGTCAGGGCAGACCCGCAGGCCAGCTAGTCCTGCATCTCAGGCAATGAAAAATCTCCACAGAGGCATTGCAAGGCCACTTTGGGCCCTGTTGGCTGTTTACATCAGTGAAACATGCAGAGGATGAGAGGATGCAGGCAGGCTGTGTATCCCATTTTGAAAATCTTATTTGGCTCATACGTAGTAATGGTCCTGCTGTTTGTGGATAACAGGAAAGCTACATTTTGTTGTTGTTGTTTAATTTAAGACTCACTGGCAGATAGCCTGAAATAACCCACAGATTATTTAATGCATTATTGATCAGGATGCTGCTGTTGATACAAACTGTGGTTTGATTTGATATAAGCCCACACACTTTGTTTTTTACAAAGGGTATTCATAATACTGCATATTTTGTGGATACTGTTGTGCTGCATGTTGATTTCTGTGGTGTGACAAACCAGTTACTGAGATCCTTGCCTAGAAATGCTAACAGCTGTGACATTGGCACAAAATGCTGAATGGCCCCATGTGTGTCTTAAGATAAGATATGCCATCTCATGTTGGGTTTATGTAGAGCACTGAGTCTTTATGTCTATGAAAGTGGCACAGATTAAGTGACACTGCACAATTGTTCAGGGATGACAATATAAGTAGGTCTACTCTGTAGTGTGTAGGATAATTTTCTCCTCCTGGTTGTTCTAGCTCCAGCTCTGTTCCTTCACCCTTGGGGTTTGGATGCTATTTTGACCAGTGTGCCAATTTTCTCTGTTCAAGGCCACACAGTGTCTACCTAGTCCTGTTGTGTGCAGACACATATTAATCTACCCAGTCTTAACAGGTAGATACACAAATAGACCCTATATAAATAACATTTTGACATAGTGTCTATGAATACACCATTTCAGTTATGTTATGTTTTTTTTTTACTGAAACCCCAGAATGTGGGTCAGTTAAGGATACATCTGCTTTATTCTGATGCAGAGATGATTTCATTGTTCTTTTAATAGGCCCTCAGGATCGATAAATGGAAAGACAAATACAGCTGCTTGACAGGTAGGGCTATATATAGGGAGTAAAATATTCTGTATGCACTATGCAGCATACCCTGTAGCATTGTTTGTGCTGTTATAGATCGTCTAGAATCCACTGCATCTTTTCATTGTCCTTTAGGATGACTAAGATGATTGAGGACTTTGTGAGAAACTAAAAGAAATTTAACAGGAATTAAAGAAAAATAACTTTTCATTATATTAGAAACCTATTCTGCTATTATATCTGTCAGGTCTATTATGTTCACTCTTAATCTTCCATCTATTCCCATAACTACTGTTAATTTAAAAAAAAGCACATTCAAGGTAAACACTGTTTTCAATCTAAAAGTTGTAAAAAAACAAAACAAAAACAAGACAAAGTTAATTACATTATTTAAACAACGTAACTTGGACAGAATAATTTGAATCTTAGAGAAGCCAGTATGCGGCAGAATAAGGATGTTTCTCTTTCAATGTTGGTCTTTACTGGGGCATACCATCTGTGTCATTAATCTTAGGGTGGACACAGGCAGTTTGCACCAACTTGTAGGTAATCAAGAAGTTTAATTTCAGTGACGGCAGCTTTAGGCTTCTGCACTTGGGGCAGCACTTTACTCCACAGCCATTGGGGATAATTTACCATCTTCTGACAGGAACCATGAGGTGCTGTCCCTTATCCCAATAGTGATGTAGGTCACTGCCGGACAAAGCTAATAGAAATACATCAACTGCGAAAATATGACACGCAATCTTGAGGTCACCAGAGAGGACTGGACATCCTCCAATCCTTGGCTGTGCCTTAAAGTTTTGTCCTTGAAAATAAAAAAACTGAATTAATGACACAGCACAACCTCAGTGGACTCCATCTATTGAGAAAGTTGGACAGAGTGCCAATGATGAAGACAACATTTTTAGTCCAGTTATGCAAGGACCTCATTGCTCATAGTAACAGCCCCACACTTCATAATCCCAGAGTTGTCACCTTGAACCAGTTCAAGTCCATCAATCACCATCACTGAAATGAACAGAAAATCTGGCACCTCTGCCATCCGTCCCAAGTTTGCTGAGTTCCATACATAATAATTTATTTATATTATGTATCTGAAAATCAAACCCCCTTGCTCTCTCACACAAGTCCATTAATATTTTCTGATAGTTGACCTTTCAGAGTTCAGGTATGTTCTCTGGTATGGTCACTTTGTGTAATTTAAACTGCACAAACTAACATAGGGGCCATGTCGACTCACAAGGTAGACAGTGTTGAATGTAATTGACAAAAGTGGTGGTCTGATACACACCTGTTCGCATTCACCAAATCCAACAGTACTAGTAGCAACTGTTCCACATCCAATTTTTTTTGCTCCATAGCCTATGTTAGCATTAACAGTCTCAAAGAAATGTTGCACGTTCCGCATCATCTTCATCTTTTTTACTCACCATGAGCTGTTCCCAGCAAGCAAAAGTCCCTGTCACATCTTTTCTTCTACTAGCATGCTAACCAGCTAGCCCCAGATAATAACAACTTAGTGTAGCCTCCAATCTGAGGCTCTATCACAGAGATCACTTATAAATAACCCCTTTTAATAAAATCTTTAAAGAGATTTTTCTTTATTTTCAATAGACCCATAACAGAAATAAGACAGAACTAAAATAAACAAAACATAAAACTCATGAATACAGCTACAATATCACTGCTTCTTAAACCCAACAAAGATCCATCATTGCCATCAAGCTACTGTCCAATCTCTTGTATTAACGTTGTCAAAATCATGGCTAAAACTCTCGCCCATAGAATAGAAAAAGTTATCTCATCCATCATCCACCCAGAACAAACTGGCTTCATTAAAGGCAGACATTCATCCAATAACACACGTAGACTCTTTAATATAATGGACTACTCATCACAACAAGAACAAACTATCATTGCTGAATTAAAGGCTGAAAAAGCTTTTGACATGGTTAATTGATCATTTCTTATCAATGCAAAACTTTGACTTTGAGGAATCATTTATTAACTGGGTGAAAATTTTAAACAGCACCTTCAGCTACAGTAATCACCATCGGACTTACATGCAGAGATTTTTCCAGTCTGGCACACTGAATCATGACTGATGTCACAAGAGAAAAAGGTTTTTGTTATTCTTGATGTGGATTAATTGTGAGCAGTTACAACTCAATGGTTTGAGCGATCTACTTTATAAACCAAATAATTTGTCCTTTGTCTTCACAGACGTTTTGACCTATCGTAGTTGGAAAGGCCAGGATTACCAGTAACATTAACAATGGCTCTGTTTTATTTAAACGGTCAAGTAAAACATGACGGTTTCCCAGTGAGCCAGGACACACAACAAGCCTGAAATGGAAGTGGCTCAATGGAACGAAACCAGTATGAATTGGATTATTTCTACCTATGCTTCTTACAGTAAGACATGCAAGGACTGGTATATGACTGAGTGGAAGCAAAGCAAACCATTGTTGTATCATGATACTGGTAAAAACAAGGTTTCATACATCTCACCACCACTGACACCTACTGTGTGTGATATTCAACTCTTCAAGCCATTTGAATGATTCTTTGCACCAGAGCCACCACAGATCTCTATGGGTCTTTACTTTTAAATTTAAATGTAATACTATTCACTCTTTTGCTTCCGCTGCTGCTGACCTGATGAGGCAGAGGGCATCGAGGCACATTGTGTCACCTTGGTTGCACTCGCTGTTACAGGACTGCTATTCTGTACTTTCTCCTGCTTGTGGACAAAGATAGAACCTAAGGTGGGACTTCTAGTTACCCAGCAAGCAATTAAAGACTGTGTTGTAGGGGTAAGAAGAACAGGGCATTGGCCTTTGATCCTTGACCTCTGGTGGAGAAGTTTCAAGTCACATAACAGCTGAAGTTTGTAGTGACACTGTTGTTTCTCAGACAACTGTTTTGTCTCAGTATTTTGGTTAAATGAATTGTTGAAATGTTTGGGTACAATTGATAATTTATAGTCATATTGAGGCAATAGCTGCTGCAGTACGTCTCTGTTACACCATTTGTCCTAATCACCTTACACAAAAACATGGTCTGAATGTAAACTTTCTGTCTACCGTAATTTAGGAGTGTCATTCAGCGGGGGGGTGGGGGTGGAGGGTGGTTGTTAAAAGTAGTAGCCAGTCGTTTCTCCTACCCATCTATGCAGTTGTAAAGAGACCTGTTGGCCTACTGACAACTTGTTTTCACGAGGAGAAGCTAAAAATAGATGGCATGAATGCTATTGCGACCATTGGACCAGACAATTGCAACACACACATGCAAGACACACATGCGCAGGCTTGCTGGTCACATGAATTTAACATGTAATAACACACCTTGTACTACTGTATAGTATGTTTGAGAGAGATTTAGGTCAGATTTCCATGATGACATTGCATGCAATACATACATACATACATACATACATACATACATACATACATACATGCATTTCTATGTGTTGAGATGTCTTGCAAGCAGCTGTGAACTTCAATTTAAATGCACTGTCGTAATATTAAGGTGTATTTTAATGACAAAAACTTTGATCATGAACTGGAAAATCAATTTTAGACCAGAATCAGATCACCAAACGCAGCTTTTTAAATCATTGTTACATGTCCTGATCACTGTTGGCTGTATATGAGTGGCCAGAGCTTCCATGCGTGGTTTGTCTCCCACACACAAAAACAAATGAACCTCAATGTGTCTGCTGAAAGCCAGCTGCTGGGTTTAAGGTTATATCTTAGATTAGCTCATATTTCTTCATTTCATACATCAGCACACACACACACAGCTCACAGTGACTTGTTAACTATCACAACTAGCAAACCCAGTGGTGTGATCACATGTAACAGATACACATGCTAACTGTCGAGCCTAAATTGCAGTTATACAACACACTAGTGAACACAGATTCTCTCTCAGGACCCGGGGGATTGCATAAGCAGCCATCTGAATATAGAATGACAGACAGTAATGAGTTCTGTGCTTGAAACAAATTGGTCCAGACACAATACTGGAGCCCTATGACCCTGTTTACATGTTTACCACACACTATTGACAGTGCATTATTTTTACACACGAGAATAATCAATTCTTTAATTATAAAGTCACAGTAACAAAATTAGTAATTGTTGGAAGAAAGGCAGAGCTGTTTAGGTGTCGTCTGATGGATGGATGGCTATTTATCATTGTAGGTTCCAGTACATCAAGTGACAGATTGTGTGCATGTGGATTGAGATGTACTAGAAAACTAAGTATGACAAAGAGGAACTTACTCATCACACAGCATTGGGGGAACTGTAAAATGAGAAAAATAAAAGCTGATGGAACTACAGGAGTCATGGCCCACACATAACATCATATGGTTTCTATAGAGGGCAGTCAGGTTTTGTCAAGTGGTAGGCTGATTTATAGCCCTACTCCTACAATTTGTCATATTTGGCCTAACTCAGATGAAGTACAATACAATCTCTGTTTAGATAGCATCTTCTTCTTATAGCAGACAAGTCATAAAACCATCCCATTTAAAAGGAAAAAGGATTATAAAAATATAAAACTCGGTTAAAATCGGATAAACAAAACATCAAAAATATGTGGAAGTAAAGTGGAAGTGAAATAGGTAAAAAGAGAGTTAAGAGAAAGTTGAACTCAAGTTAAATCAGGAAAGGATTGTGATACGGGTACTGTGTGTTTTAAGAAGGAGCTTCTTCAATTGCTGAGTCAGCCGACCTGATTTCCTCGGGTAGATCGTTCCAGAGCCTCAGGGACCTTTCTACCAAAAGGTCAGGGTTATAGCAGGGTACGAGAGGTAATGAAGACCCTTAAAAATAATCAGCAACATCCTGAAATCAATTCTAAAACATGCTGCCTTCAGGAGTCATGTGATCACATCTTTTGGTTGTGGTTAAAAAAACCTGGCAGCCTGAGTTCTGGACAGTTTGCAGTCAATCAATAGATGGTCTGTGTGTAAAAGGAGTCCGTGGAGAGACAACATACTTATGTCTCAAATTTGTTTTTATGTTCTTAAAATGGAGAAAATACATGCTGTGTAATATTTAAGTTCTTAGGAAGGAATGGACACTTGGGAAGACAGGGTTGCTGCATGCTGTTAGATCCTATCTGCCATTTTTAAGACAAGAAACACTGGAGCTGGGCAATACGACTTTGAATCTCTAATGTTAGTTGGATAGGACAGAGTCATGTGAGTGAATACAAGGTCGTAGGAACAGTTTATGAATATTCACACTGTGGAAACTATAAAGCAAGTGACCAGCAAGAGCAAGATCAAGATTAAGTCGGCAAAAGGCTCTAAATGTTGGTTTTGGTAATTGTGCAGTTAATAGCCCGGCCCTACTTAGCACCTCCTTGGTGCCATTAGAAACAAATAAAACTGTGCAGCTGACGTCACCTCTGCTCGTTTAGGAACAACGCTTGGTATCCAACCAAACTCTTAGGTGAACTTGTCTGCTCTACCAGCTTTGGTATAGTAGAGTATCAGTAGTCCAATACAGGCTGGTTTTACTGGTTAAATAATAATGGAAGTGGCAGGCTAGGGTTACGTACATGAGGACCTTGCTCTTTTCAAGGGAGCTGAAAGGTATTTCAAAGCTTTACACTGCATTTTCCGGCAGCATGAAAGATGCATTGATGATGATGCTACGTACCTACACAGAACACTTATGCTGCATTTCCACTACGTGGTACCAGCTCGACTTGACTCGACTCTACTCGCCCTTTTTGTGTTTCCATTAGGTAAAAGTACCTGGAATCTGTTACTTGGTACTACTTTTCTGGTACCACCTTGGCTGAGCTTCCAAAACGGGTGAATAGGTACTGAAAAGTGACGTGAAAACACTGCAGAATGCAGACCACTGATTGGTCAAGAATCTCAGAGGCTAGCAGCCCGTCTCCTGAGATGGTTGGCCGGTCAGCCTCCGTCGTCGTCATACCAGGGAGAAAGCGATTCGACAAATTTACATGCAGCTCTTTAGAGTATTTAGTGCCGGCTGATATAATTACTTTTGGAAGATAAATGTTGGTCTAATAGATGAAATCTAACAACTGTGGCAGCCACATTAGTTTGTCTGAATGTAAAGTGAAGCTTCATGTTTGTACTGGACAGAACAGCAACGCTGCCTCGGGGGCTCTATTTACAGATATCACCACATTTCAATAAATAAATGTTTTAAAATGAACAGATCAGTCTATATTTTATGTAATTATACATATACTATATATCAGTCTATACTCTCTACTCTAATAGTGGTACTATCCTGTAATGGAAACAATCTCCAAAACAGTACCTGGTACCAAAGCTGTGTCGAGTCGTGTCAAGCTGGTACCATGTAATGGAAACGAGGCATTAATCGTTGCATTAATCGTCACATAAAATTGCATGTCGTATGTTTTTAATCACCTTGTGTTTGCTCTCTTGCAGGTCATGGTAAAAACCACAAGGACGCAGCATCAGTGCGAGCCACACACCCAATCCCCGCTGCCTGTGGGATCTACTACTTTGAAGTCAAGATTGTCAGCAAAGGTCGAGATGGGTAAGCAGAACAAACTCAGGACAAGCTTCAGTGCATGAGTGCCATGACACTATGGAAACCCATTAAAGCTTTGGATCACTCAGTATTTGTCTCATAACATGGTCACTGGGCCAAAAAAGAAAACCAAAACTGCATCAGCCTGCAGTATTTCTGCTATTAGCTTTTATTTGTCCGTACTAAGTGAAGCCTCAGCTTCATGTTCAGGTCTGTGGATGGATGACTGGACTGCATCAGCAGTTTACTCACAATTTTACCGAAGGAGGCAATCTAAAGAAAGGTTTTACCTGCTCCCACACTGATTTTCAGAGCATTTATGATCCAAATCAGAGTTTGTGAAATGCAGCTGCAACTTTAAATTATCCTATTAGGAGACAAGAGGAAAACATTAATTGTATCAAATATATACAAAATCAGTCCTGGAGTCACTCTCCAATACTTTCAGCAATAAATAATAAGTCATCATCTGTTAGAAATCATTTCCCTCAAGTTATGTTAAGGCTTTGTAGGTTGTTTGGTCGGCCTTGACGAGGGTTGATGCATGCTAATATGCTAAATGTCAGTTACAGTGACAAATGTCAGCATGCTAATGTTTAGCATGTTGACATTTATAAAGCTCATGGTATGCATGTTTATGTGCTGATGATGCTAAATATTAACATGCCAGACAAGTATGTTAACATGCTAACATTGGTGTGCTAACGAGCCAACAGCTCAAATGTTTTGTATATAAATGTGCTAAAACCAACAAACAACACAACTCTATGAACTTGGAGTCAACCAGAAAGATGCCACACACCCAAACATGTTTGCGGCCTCACAAATTTCCCACATAACCGCTGTAGGCCAAATGATTAACTCAGGACACGGATAAGATCATATTAATTGTCTGTTCTCGTAGAGTGAAGGTGGACGGAGGATTATGGAAGGTGAAGGCAGAAGAGGGCCGAGGGGAAGCCGGTGGCTGACAAAGCAGGGCAGAGAGGGTATGAAGGCGGGGTTGGACCGGCATGGTGGGATGAGTGATGATGAGCAGGCAGGGAAAACCGGCAGGAAAAAGGCAGGCATGTGGCACAGAGAGACAAGGATTAGTTCAGTGATCAAAACAACATGAGAGTCGAAAGCTCAGAGTGCACGGCTCTAAGTGGCCTGAGAATGTGATGATCGACCACGCCGGTTCAAACAGAGACGTGGCGACGGGTGGATGAAGAACCGTGGGGTTAATGAGTACATGATGTGCAGGTGTACAGGCTGATCAGAGAGCAGCACCACGCCCACAACACACACACACACAGACAGACAGACAGACAGACAGAGGGATAGACATTAAAATAGACATGAGGGAGTGGAGGACAGGAGCCACAGGGGAAAATCTGCACCGCTTCAAATTATTATTTCATGTGTATTCTAATGTCTTCATCCTTAGGCCTTGGTGACTAAGCCTGTAGTTCCGTTATTATTATAGTCTTTGATGATATGAGTGTATCTTTACTCATTTATGTTTCGTGGGATTGGTCTTCTAAGCTGGAGACGTTTCTGGGTCACTTTGTTTGGGTTGCAAATTTGCAAACTTGCTTCAGCAGCATGTCCCTCACCTTGACTCTGCATGAAAACAGCAATCTTTACATCACTTGGCCAAATACAGTACAACAATGTCTCCGGAGATGTCACTCATCATCATGCTCCCAGTGATAGATAGATAGATAGATAGATAGATAGATAGAAAGATAGATAGATAGATAGATAGATAGATAGATAGATAGATAGATAGATAGATAGATAGATAGATAGATAGATAGATAGATAGATAGATAGATAGATAGATAGATAGATAGAGTTCCATCAAACTTTTTGTTTATCTGCTGGCTGTGTGAGAGAAATCGGGGATGTTACAACCCAAAACTGGCAGCTTTCAGTCAGCTAACAAGCCGTGACTCGTCCGGTCTGAGGGGCAGAACCTGAATGACGAGCTTCTGATGCAGCTGTGAAATCAAAATGCATCACCTTAGCTGCCACAGATGTTTTTATTAGTTGTCAATTTAAAACACCTGAAGTTTGCAGGCTCTTGTACAAAACACATTCTCTCCCCCTCTAATGCTGACACAGTTTTATTATACTCCTGCTTCTGTTTACTGACCCGGGTACACCGAGTACAAACGATTTCCTCAGGATTAAACCAGTCCAGGCATTGTTTGCTCCAAGATGGCACCCAGAATATGTGTCACCACGCACTGTTACTGAAGTTGTTGCCAAAAGTTGCTGAAATGGCTTCAAATAAGATTTAACATTGAGGTGATTCCTTCACTGCAGTCCTGATTTACCCACAGTAACTTTTCCCAGGAGTCTCTGGGAGGAAACTTAAATGACAGTTTCACAGGCTGCGGAGTAACCGATGTCATCAACCTGTGGTTTTAAAAGAAAGTCAAAAAATTAATGGCGCAGAAAATCAATATGGATAACTTGTCATGACTCGTATCAGTAAGCTACATTACGGTTCCTAAGCTAAAGCATCTGTTGGGATTGTTGATCAGCACCAGTGGCACTGTTATTATTTTGCCAGGTGTTTAGATTCAGGGCTCCAGACTGTCCCTAAAATTTGAGACAACATTTTTCATTTACTTGCACATCATGTACAACAAGTAAATTTGCTGCGTTTTTTGTTTTTTGTTTTTTGACACTGGTGAAATGTGCAAGGGACAACTCAAAGAATCTGGAGTCTGCCATTACAGTCACACACATGTGTGTGAGGATCATGAATGAAAAGGATATGTGAATATTTGCTTTGTTGATTTACGGTGTGCGCCACTAAATTTTCTTTTTGTGCTTCTAAAAAAATTTTTTTAAAAAGTTTTTAAGTTAAGGGCCACAACCTAAGGTTAGTCTGGAGCCCTGTAGATTACTACCTTACCTTTCCAACCAACTTTCCTCCAATTCTCCTCAATAAAAGCCTCAGGTTACGTAATCAGCTGTTAACACTCCACGGCTCCAGTCGAGCAGCTCAGTGTGAGACTGAACAAGAAAAGGTGGTGTAAAAGACAACTGCTATGTGGGAGTGTCTGTGTGTAACTACTACCTTGACTGTAAATAGGAAAGTCCTCCAAACTCAACCTACAGTAGGTGCTGGAGCTGAAACACCCAAACAGCGGTGTGACCATGTCTAAGGAACCGCGTGGTTCACTGGCCTGGCAGCAGAACTCAACAACACATTGAATTCATGTTTAAGTTTCAGCACGAAGTACTGACATAGGCTACAGCGCACAACTGACATTCCCTTCATTCTTACGGTGCAGATGGACGCAGTATGGCTGGAAACACGGCCATGACATTCCACTATAATTACATGTATTGTCAGTGTATTTCTCAGATGCATCACTGAAATGCAAAGTAAATCCAAATATAGTACTGACCTCCAAAAACAAACTCCAACTCTATACTATGGCCCCAGATTACACTTTATTTGACAACAACTGAGTAAATTCTCTTTAACTTGTGTAATTAAATATAAACAGATCAGATTATAGAGGAAGTGTTTGGGAGGACCCGTCATGCCGTCATGTTTTAATTAGCTAGGTAACTGGTCTAACAAGCGTCTACTCTCTCAGAAACAGGAATCTAGTTGGCCTTGCTGGTGAATGCTAGTGTTTACATTCCTTACTTTTCCTTTATGTTATTTAGGTACTGTCAAAGTATCATCCAGCTTCCGGTTTTCCAAGTTGCATTTAGCAACTGTCCTTATATGGGCTGAATGTAGTGATGGCAAGCGACCAAAACTTAACTTTTTGGGCCAAATCACAGCTGGTATACACAGCACTGTACCATATACAGTGCTGTAGCATACTGTGTATCCTTTTAGGGTTGACGCCTGTTTCAGACCAACAAAACACAATGAAGCCTGTTTGGCTTCAGTGTAATGTTTGGCCATGCAAATCTCCATTTGATTCACTCAGTGTTATGTACCGGTATGTTGAAATATTATTGCCCTGAAATGTATTTTGGTTTAGCTAACAAAGCCCAGGCCACAGGGCCAGATAAGCATGTAAATTACTTATCTGGCCAGGCTAATTAATAACCTGTCTATGGAAAATCAAAACAATTTAAGTGGGTGATATAATAAAAATCGCCATTGCTGTTGTTCTGACACTCTCCAGTGAACACGAGGTTCATCCCAACATCCCAGTGTACCTTTTAAAAGTCTGGGGTAGTAAAGACAGGAGGATTTAAGACGGGCTCTTTCAGCATATGTTTCATTTCATGGTAGTATGGGTGTCGTGGTTGGTTCGCCGCCACATCGGTACAGAAATAGAACTCAAAGCATCGTCCAGTCCACAGCCTCGGTTGCTGTGATACCAACGTCTTTTCCTCCCCCCTACATCCCACACCCATTCATCTCAAACCCGGGAGTTGAACGTTGACATCAGCATTTGCCAAACTGACCCGAGTTCAACGGACAAAATTAATCAATTGTTCAGTTGAGTCTTGAAAGGAGTGCATGTTGCCAACCACCCATCCTGGTGTGACAGACTTACGATGCCAGCGCTGACCCCTGAGCTCCAAGTCTCAACGCACTTTTAGTTTAGACTCTACCTCGGAGGCAGTTCACTCTGCAATAACTAGTCTCCACATTTTGGATTTGAAAGGAGATCAAAGACCATTATGTTCAAAAGTTACCTCTGCCTGACACGCATCAAACTCTGATCCACAGCTTTATTTGAATATTCTTCAAAGTTAACCTGAGATGAGAGCAAAACACCTGAATTACTGCAGATCAGAGAGAGCCGATGCTCTTTAATGATTACAGATGTGTTTAAATGTGTGTTGCTGTGTGTAATATGTAAAATCTACTGAAGTTTGAATTTTTTTTTCTCATCTGTAGGTACATGGGCATTGGCCTGTCCGCCCAGGGGGTCAACATGAACAGGCTGCCTGGTGAGTAACATGTGAATGATGTGTCAGGTGGACATTTGTGTGATAGACTGATGCAGAATTTAATTTAAGGATGTTACAACGGGGTGGGGTGGATGTCAGAATTTGTTGATGGAGAGATGGCAGAAACAACAACATGATCTGTGGCTGGAACAATCTGCGAGATGGGGGTGAAATAAGGATTCCCAAGGTTAGTGGACATGAACAGTGTGTATCATGGCAAGTGCTTCATCACGCCAACATCCAGCAATAGCATTGGCTCGCTGGTCTGGAGCCAGAATTTCAGCCACTTAGCAGATCGGACCAGCAGCTTTGGCAAGCTGAGAAGAACAACATCCTGCAGCGCTTTCCCCTTTTGTTCAATTTTGGTTACACACAGGACAGTCTGCCCAGTACAATTAAGCAACTCTATAGAGGGGGCTGGCCAAAACCTTGACCCTTAACATTCCTAATTATTTATTGGCCTATAGTTCCAGCCCTTCAACCCCATTGGCTCAGATTACAATCAAGCATTAATAATTTTGTGAATGCATCTGGTTTACTTTAGACCTAACATCACAGAACGGGGTGATTTCTTATCAACAATGTGAATACCAGAAAAGAGTTGACCATACCAGCTCTAATTCATGGTTTTTCATTGAGATATTTTTGGAGCTGGATTATTATTCTGAGATAAATTCTCTGGATGGGTGATAGTTTTGTGGAGTTTACCGAGGGAATACTGTATATAAAGGTAAATGAAAGGAACGAAGAAAGTGTCAAAAACGTGGATTTTGTGGAAAGTAGCCTAGTCGTAAGAGATTTTGGGGATGAAAGCAGGAGGAAGCAGATGTGGATGTGCAGCGTTGCTATAGTAATTGTATGTGGGGTATGAATGTGGATTTGGTCTGAATAGTCAGACCGCTGCAGAGAGAACATGTTAGGACATGTCACCGAGCAGCGACAGATGATGTTAACTGGAGCTTGTGTCTGACCTCAACTGATCCAACTGAAGACGGACATTGCTTCTCAGTTTGTAGCAACCGCTCAGTACTTTACATAGAAATGTCATTTTTGTTTCAAGGACTTTTTTTTGTGAATGTATTTCCCACATAACTGAGGGGGTTGTAGTTTTGGATACTGTATATTATCTACATGTGATTAAACCTCCTGGGTGACTGGCAGATGAATGAACTGATGTGAACAGTGAGTGGACAGACAGACAGACGCATGGTCGTGCCATTTAAAGAGCATCGTCCCTTTATTTTTTCAGCAGCAAATATTCCTCTTTATGTTCGGGCTCTTATCTTTCTTCTTGTGGCCTCGAGCCCAGGCCCACCATGTCCGTTCAGACTCTCTCAGCACACACACACATACACAATGACATCTGTGAATGGTTCAGCAGTCTCTGATGACATAGGAGGAAGCGTAGTAGCCATATAGCAGCCCCCAGAGCCTAACTAAAGCCCCCTTTGCCTCCTACCAGCCAATCAGACCACTGCTCTGCTTTGACCAATCACATGGTGGGGTTTTCCAGGCCTGTCTGGGGCCGTGCGGCCTGCTTATTGACCAGTCAAGATCTGTCCAGTGACCGTGGTTTGTGGAATGCTGTGGACTCTGGGGCAGTCGGTTCAGCAGACTCTAGATCCACACACACACACACACACACACACACACACACACACACACACACACACACACACACACACACACTTTCTCTCATTCTCTCGTTCACACACAAACACACAAAGATCTTTCATTCCCCTCCCTTCTTGATTCACATGTGTCGAATGTCACACAAACGGTGGAACAGTGTGGAACTGTGTCGTCGTGGTCATCGTGTGTATGTGTGTGTGTGTGTGCGCGGACAGACATGTTTTCCAAAAAAACCTGCTCACACATTAGTTATGAAAATATTTTCGGTTGCTAGGATTCCACCACAGATGGTCTGTAGCCCTGGTAGACAGATTACTGTTGATTGCCTTAACTCTGACTGACTGACTCAGTGTGTTTGTGTGCCAGTGTGTGTTTGTTCCGAACTCTGTGGATTTATCTGTGTGTGTCCTGGACTGACTGATTGCGTCTGTGAGTGTACTTGTGTGCGTGTTTGTTCCCACTTTTCTGTTGTGTGCACACACTTTTATGACCGTTTGCACATGTATTGCATATGGCAATGAACATGTATGTGTGTGTATGTAAATGTATGTGTGCTCCTTAACAGTACATTGTTCTCCACTGCTGACCTCTGTGTCTGATCCTGCTGTGGAGGCCTGCCCATTTCATTAGCATGTTGCAGCAGTGAGCCTGGCTTTAGAGGCAATATCCCTGTCAGCAGATTAATCTAATACCTCAACACACAAACACGCGTGCATACACACACATACACACATACAGAAGTATGTACACATCTACAGAAAAGAGTGCATGGACAGAGCGAGAACGGTGAACTCTCAGGTTTAAAAGAAACACACCACTGCACTTGAAATAAACACAAACATTTGGCTACATTTTGTATTTGGTTAATACTTAATACTTTTTCTTTTTTTTTCAAATGCTCAGAGACAACACATACACACATTATACAAGTACACATCTAATATCTCGGCTCACCCACGACCTACTTTCACTAACCCCGCTTTGCTTTTTGGCAACGACAGACAAGCTGCGATTGAGGAGAAACTCTGACAGATCGGCATCGAGCTGAAGCTCAGCGCTGTCAGGTTCAGATCCGCTTTCGCCACAAGAGGAGGAATTTCCTGCAAAATCCAATAAATATAGAACTTAAAACACAACGGGCCGGCCCTTCAAATAGCCGAGTGTGAATTCTCTGATGTAGTCGTTTCCTATAATAACTGTAGAAGGAATCCCGCTGCAGACTTCATAAGCCGTTGCCTTGTTGTCTGCTCAGGGATGTGATTTCTTTGAAGATCCATCCATCCGTCTGTTTGACCAGAGATGAATCGGCCCGTTTGGATTCACTAGACTGAAGTAATTAAAGCCTGTTTTGTTTTTCTCTGTTACAAGGATGTAACACACAACTAAGAAGTGGAGAATTCTCTTTCTGAGTGTTTTCTGGACACCAGGAAGTATAAAGCAGCTGTCCAGAAGCTAACTCTGTCCCTCAACCTCCATTTATTTCAAACATCATTTGCTGACACCATGCTAGTACTTCATTTCGGTTGTTGCATTATTTATTATTTATTTATTTATCTCATACTTGTGTGTGTGTGTGTGTGTGTGTGTGTGTGTGTGTGTGCGCGTGTGTGTATGTGTGAGTGTTTGCTGTTTATTGTGATCTTACCTGAACTGCTCAGCGTGCTTTTTAATTGCCCCTTGGGGATGAATAAAGTTTTTTGAATTGAATTGAATTGAATTGAATTGAATTGAATTGAATTTACATCTTTATTTGTTCTTCACATAAAACAGAATTTTATTCTTTTCATTGTTTCAGGCTGATTCGCTAGTTGGTGTATCTTTTATTAGCAGTTTTACTCACTTGCAAACATGTGCTGTTTTTTTTGTATTTTATCACTTTTTTTTTCATACTTCACTTTCCACTTCCGGACTTATTTTTTGCTATCTTAAATTTTTCATTTTTTTTATCCTGCCTCTGGTGTTTCCTCATTGCAAATTCATAAGATTTATGGGAGTGTTTTTTCAGCCCCTGTTTTTATTGAGTGTTTTATTTATAATATAGTTGTTTATTGCTTTGTGCATGGATTGGGAAATAAAATTGTTTTTATGTATAGCCTACTTTGTTTATCTTAATTTGAAATGCAATGAGCAACTCAAGTAAATGTAGAGAAGTAAAGATTGATATTCAAAAATATCAAGTAGCATAGAATGGAAATACTCTGAACTCTTCTTCAGTACCATATTTGTGCAACACATAGTTACTTTGTGAGTCAATGTGCGGGTCCTTATTGAAAGAATGAGTTCATGGAGATACCTACAGTAGCAGGAAGTACCACAGAGCTTGGTCTGAGTACTTTGGCAGGTGTTTCTATGTCTGTTGATCGATTTTTGTCCCAATGACCCTGTACGACACAGTCATGAAGCTTTACAGGTGTGTTGCCGAGGTTAAAAATAGTACAAGGATTAGATGGACTGACCCATGTATAATGTAGTAGTAACTACCGAGTACTCAGTAGTTAGGTCAGTGTGAACATGTTGGATCCATACTACTGTTGTGTTTACAAGTTGCTTTTAAGTACATCAGCACCTGCAGGAACAAGGAATGAGGGAGTTTAAAGAGCAAATCCTGACATCCTCTCCTCTCCCTCTGTGCTCCCCTGGCTCAGCCTCCTGTGCTGCTGCTGCTGCTGTTCCTGACGGCAGTGACTCACCAGTTTCTTTACATAGACAAGGTCCTCCTGGTGGCCATCCACGGCACTGCACCACATGCCAAACAGTCACAAAGTGTGTCTGTGTGTGTGTGTGTGTGAATTTTCATGAGACGCCTTGCAGGCAGCGCTAGTCAGATGGGAAAATCTGAGCAGCAAGAAGTCAATGAGTAACTGTCTCCCTTTCTTTGGCAGAAGCCACCGTTACAAGTAACCTCCAGCAAGTCACTTCACCTCAAATGCTCTAGTGGAATTACAAACAGTTTATACTGAGCTGCTGCCGCTTGATGTGTGCAGTATTACTGCTGTAAAACAACACGGATATTTATCAGCCTTCAGCTGTGCCGTTCATCCCGGAGGGGGGGGGTTGACTAGCAACACATTTTTCATAAGAGGTCAAGTATAAAGTAAAACATTAATCCTAATCCTTGTTCTATTTTTAGGATGGGACAAGCACTCATACGGTTACCACGGAGATGACGGCCACTCCTTCTGCTCTTCTGGGACCGGCCAACCATACGGCCCGACGTTCACCACAGGGGATGTGATTGGCTGCTGCGTTAACCTCATCAACAACACATGCTTTTACACCAAAAATGGCATCAGTTTAGGTTGGTGAACATGATGAATGGGGATGTGATGTTTGAATAGATACTTAAAAAAAAAAAAAAAATGTTTTAGCTGCCTCTTCCCACTGGAAGTCTCATCAGAGAGAAATCCTAATCAAAACTCAACTTTTCAAAATTGTTTTCAATATGTAATATTATTATGAGTTGTATAATTTTAGTTTCTTTGTCCATTCTAACTCACACTACACACACTAGTGAAAATGTATTCTTTATATTCATAACTTTGACTGTTTTTTCTTTCTTCCTTTAGGTGTTGCCTTCACAGACCTCCCTGTAAGTACCAATGACTAACTTTCATTCATTGACCTGATTTCAGCTATGATTCTGCAGCTACTTGATGCCTTAAAAACACTCAAATACACGTGTAATACAGTGTCCTACACTTTGAGCCAGTGCCCACATCATCCCTTTTATATCATTCCTGTAACTGTAGAAAGTGACATACTGAATAACTGGATATCAGCCATGCAGGTCCATATCTAATTGCAGCTTTTCTTGGCAGTTGGCTTGGAAACTAATTTTTCTTTTTTGTCCAGTGGCCACAGTAACTGGAACATTCCCCTGAAAGAAAAAAGAAAAAAAAAACAGCCACTTTAACGGTTTTACCAACCAAATTGGTGGTAAGAATAGAAACAGAGAGTCAAAACCTCAGTTGGCTGCCGGCCACAGTGGCTGCAGGAGCAGATGGAGTTACCAACCCCTGTCAAAGCTAAACAGCATTCAGCTGGGTGTTGGTTGATTTCATGTCCTGTTTGGTGGCTTCTGCATATGCCAAAGAGACAAAGTACTAAAGAGCTTGTTTATAGTTTGTGCTATTAGCCAATTTGTTCATCCATTCAACAGTTTTCTACTACAGGAACTTTACCGCCCACATCCATCAAGCCTGATAAAACTCTGAAATATTTTGTGAATAAAGCATGTACAGTACTGTAAGAAACAGGATCTATTTATCTTGTGGTTTTGATCTTGTTCTCTCTTGTCTTTCAAGTCAAGTCACAGTTTATTATTTATAAAGCACATTTAAAACAACCTCAGTCGACCAAAGTGCTGTACAGTTGTAAAAATACAATATAGTTAATCATAAACACTATAATAAAAGGAGTCTTTAATTTCTTCCAGCCCAATCTGTACCCCACCGTGGGGCTCCAGACCCCGGGTGAGATCGTAGATGCTAACTTTGGCCAGCAGCCGTTTGTCTTCGACATCGAGGACTACATGAGTGAATGGCGGGCCAAGATCCACGGCATGATCGCTCGCTTCCCCATAGGAGAAAGACTGGGAGAATGGCAGGCCGTCCTGCAGAAGTAAGATTCATCACAACCATGAATCCCAACACACACATGTGCATACGTCTCACTAATATAGATCACTGTTCTATGATAGTTGTCTTCCCATTTTCCGATAATAACTGTAACCCCGATCTGCCCCTGATGAAGGAGCGAGGGCCCATTAAAACCTCTTATCTTGTAAAGACAATGATCAACACCACCTGTTTGTTGTCTCAAAGTTGAGATAATGACGCTGTAGCAAAGGGGAGCGATGCTGGATCAGGCAATGTAAAAAAAAACCTGCAAAAACATGTCACTGTTCTGAATTTGCATTGAGGGACTGCAGAGAGTTCCCTTGGGAGAACAGACAGTCTACAGCAAAAAAAAAAACTCTGCAGTAGATGAAAACATGATAACTCACATCTAATGCTTCTGAAATAAATCTGGATATGTCTGTTTTGTTTTGAAAAATTATTATTTTTTTAATGCTCAGAAGTACATCTTTGGCATGTTCTGTCTTTATTTGTAAGTGATGAGTAGAAAAGTAATGGAAAATTAGGAAGGCATCAGGACTGAAATCAAACCAAGGAAATTGATATCACTGCTGTTTTTATATGTTTGTTTTTTAAACTGGTAAAGCTCAGTGTGCTACCACTTAGTATAAGTATATCACTATCTTTGTGTTTTCTTCCATTATAAGGGTTTTAGTCACAGCAATGGGTCAAGATTCAAAACAATAGGCCCCACATTACCTATAATGCAGTTTTTATGACATACCCCTGTTTCATGAACACACGTGTCCTTCACACCCTGAGTTTGCAACCTTGGTTTTCTGTTTAAAACACTCAGCAAGAGAACGAGTAAAATTGTATCAGTTGTGAATTTGAATTTGTGAAGTGGGATAAATAAGCTCCAATGGCCAACTTTTGTCATGTTTTGTCTGCAGTATGGTGTCCAGCTACCTGGTGCACCATGGGTACTGTGCCACCGCAACAGCCTTCGCCAGAGCCACAGAGACTATGATACAAGAGGACCAGACATCTATAAAGAACAGACAGAGTGAGTGAACGAAACCAGTTACACCCACATCTTCATTTGATTTGTTGCAAATGTTACATACTTTATACATGAGGTCATTTAACAGCGCCAGACTTGGATACTATGGGAATTGTTTGGCCCTGATGACCTGTGGTCTCACTGGCCTCTATCAAATGTATGCTGTGAAAGCAATGGCTCCTTTTTGATCGATACACTGTGAATAGCATCTTGTTTTTTCATGTAATAGGAATACAGAAGCTGGTGCTGGCAGGACGGGTGGGAGAAGCCATAGAAGCGACTCAGCAGCTTTATCCCGGCCTGTTAGAACACAACCCCAACCTACTATTCATGTTGAAGTAAGTCAGCGAGACCACGCATCCAAGATTCAGACCTAATATCTTATTTCTAGCTTGAATCAATGTTATCTCCCATTTATTAACCAGTACACTGCAAAAACCCTAAATCTTACCAAGAATATTTGTCTTACTTCTCGTCAAAATGTAATTTCTAGTCAAAACAAATCTCATTATACTTAAAATAAGATAAGTAGTAGTAGTAGTAGTAGTAGTAAGTAGTAAAAAGTAGCTTGTTTTTAGACACTTTTTACTTCTTTCAAGGATATTTTCACTTGAAATAAGTAGAATTTTAGACAATTATAGTTCCGTATAGTGGAGCAAGTTTTTCTTTCTTATTACAAGCACAAAAAACTTGCTTTCACTGGTAGATTTTTCTACTTATTTCAAGTGAAATTTTGTTTGAAACAAGTGAAAATTATCTAAAAACAAGTACATTTTTAGGCGGCAAGTCTTATTTTAAGTGGAAAGAGATTAGTTTTGACTAGAAATGAGACATTTTGACAAGAAATAAGGCAAATATTCTTGGAAAGATTTTGAGTTTTTGCAGTGTAACACCAGTATGCTCTGCCCTTTAGGTGTCGTCAGTTTGTGGAGATGGTGAACGGTACAGACAGTGAGGTTCGCTGCTTGACTATTCGCTCCCCTAAGTCCCAGGACAGTTACCCCGGCTCACCCAGCCTTAGCCCCCGCCACGGAGCCAGCAACACACACCTGCACACTGGAGGTAACACACACAACACAACACAACACACACTGACAGAGTTGTCACCATAAAAAAAGCAATGATTTCATTGATTCATTGATTCATTGATTTCTTACACCCAGGAGCAGACAGCCCTACCTGCAGTAATGGTGTCACTCCCCCCAACAAGTCAAAGAGCCACAGCGCCACTGGCAGCAGCAGTGTCAAATATCCCAGTGCGTCCTCCTCCGCCTCCTCCTCCACCTCTTCCTCCCCTTCCTCGGTCAACTACTCCGAGTCCAACTCCTCTGATTCCACCAAGAGCCAGCCGCACAGCGCCAACAGCACCCAGGAAACCAGGTGAGAAGGCCCGTCACAACCAACCAGGAGGATATGTATCTGGTTGCTGCTACTGGTATCAGATGATATTAGACAACA
Source organism: Trachurus japonicus (assembly GCF_045865225.1). Taxonomy (NCBI): domain Eukaryota; kingdom Metazoa; phylum Chordata; class Actinopteri; order Carangiformes; family Carangidae; genus Trachurus; species Trachurus japonicus. The sequence continues at coordinate 23,636,028 of NC_140912.1, forward strand.
TGACTACACATAAACAAAGGATGGACAGTTGATCATTAAGTGGACCACATGGGTGGATGGATGGTTCGTCATTAATAAATCATTACCGCAGTCATTCACTGTAGCATTTTGCTTCTCCACTGCCCTGAATATTTCAACGAATTAACCTAAACAATGGCACTTACAGGGTTTATGTTGATTCCAGTCTCTTGAATATTACCTTGTAATCAAACCCAAGTTTACACAGGTTACAATGGGAAGCAAAAACCTCCCCTGTAGCAAACATAAAAGACAAAAACAATAAAACCATAAAGCAAGAAAAGCTAGAAAAAGAAACTTTCTCCTGAGCAGCAGCAACAATTACTTCCAGTTACTTTCATTGAGTAGCTTGTTACTTTTATTGCCTGTAAGAACAATGGCCAAAAGATCCAAGGAGGGAACTAATAATGATATTTTACATAATAACTTCAGTTAAAGGGATACTTCACCCAAAATCGACAATTCACCAATTTTCTACTCACCGTCATGCCAAGGAAGGGTTCGGAGAACTTTTGGAGACATGAAAATGCTTTTGGAGTTCCAGGGGGTTTCGGCTGGCAACGGATTTTCATATAATGGCGGCGGAGAGAGTTCACTTTTGAATCGTCCAAAACACACACTATGAAACATCCAAATACCTCCATACTGTTCGTCCGTACTGACCCAAGTGTCCTGAAGTCGCAACATGAAAAAGATTTGCTGCGAGATGTTCTTCCGTGTTTACATCAAACATCCAATCGTTTACAACCACGAACAAACATCTCACAGCAAATCTCGTGCATGCGCACAAACATCAACAGAGACACTGGGAGCTACTACTACAACAAGGATAACAACTTTTTCATGTGGCGGCTTCAGGACACTTGGGTCAGTACGGACGAGTAGTATGGCGGTATCTAGATGTTTCATAGTGTGTGTTTTGGACGATTCAAAAGTGAACTCTATCCGCCGCCATTATATGAAAATCCGTTGCCAGCCGGACCCCCCCTGGAACTCCTAAAGCGTTTTGACGACTCTGAAAGTTCTCCAAACCCTTCCTTGGCATGATGGTGAGTAAATGATTGGTGAATTATCGATTTTGGGTGAAGTATCCCTTTAATCCCTTTAAAGCTCCAGTTGGTAAGTTGACGAAAGTGAAAGTAAACTCCGCGACTTGGTCGGAAATTTCAAGACAATACTCCGTCAGGTCCCTTTATGAACCTCTGCCAAGCGCCCCACACACACACACACACACACAAAGTAGCCATAAACGCACCCACAGAAGATGTACCGTATCCATAGCACGACGTGTAGGAGCTGCGATTGGCTGCTCATCCTGCTCCCTCTACCTGACTGGTGGAGAATCGTCGGTCGCGGTGGATTTTGGCAAATACGATTACAGGCTGTAGGTGGAGCCAGAGGAGTTGGATTTTGTCCTAAATTACTCATTTAATGTCTGACCATCAGAATATAGTGACAGTTCCAGCAAATATGACTGAATAATTGTTACCAACTGAAGCTTTAAGTGTCAAATGCAGTCTTGATAAGTTGATGACCGAATTACATTGAGCATTCTGTGTTACAGGAGCTGTTTGTAAGTTTTCCGAAGTGCAATGTTAACCAGCCCCAACAACTCTCACCATTTTCCAATAGCAGCTCACTGTAGCCTCTGCACTGACCGACCTGAAGACTATAAAGACTATTGTCCTGTAAACACAACGATGCCTGAAGCTCTTGTCAGGCAACAATCATTTACCACCCACTCTCAGCAGGAAACTACATTCAGTGGCAAAAAGAAAGAAAACAAAAACACACACACACAAAAAAAGCCCTTTTGAACAGGTTGTTTACAGTGCTGTCTTGTGAAACTTCGGCCTTCGTGTTTTTCTATTTCTGCGTGGTATTGTGTCTCTTTATCTGTGTGTGTGTGTGTGTGTTTTTGTGTGTAGTGACAGTGAGATGGAGATAGAAGCAGAGCACTATACCAACGGGGTTGTTGAGGGCTCCTCAGCGCGGATCATGAATGGAACATACAAACATGAAGAGATCCTTCAGCCAGACGACAACAGCATTGGCAATGGGGTTACAGGTACACAGGGTACACACACACACACACACACACACACACACATATATAGACAACAGCTTTACAAACCCCTGAAACTTTCTTGCTGCTGTTATTATTAATTTTTCCCTTTTACTGTTTTCATTTTAATGTGCTTTATTGTATTCCCCACTTTTCTCTCTCTCCTATTCCCAGTTTATTATAACTACATTTTCACAGCAGGTTTATTCTGCGTGTGTGTGTATTGTAACTATGTTTGTTTGTGTGTGTGTGTGTGTGTGTGTGTGTTTGTGCGTGTGTGTATGCGTGTTTCTGTTGCCAGCAGATGAGGGTTGTAGTAATAGCAAACAGCTTTGTGGAGGGAACCAGGCAGCCACAGAGAGGATGATCCAGTTTGGACGGGAGCTGCAGGCGCTCAGTGAACAGCTGTGCCGCGAGTACGGCAAGAACGCAGCACACAAGAAGATGTTACAGGTACACACACACACACACACACACACACATAACTGCATGTGCACACGGGCTGGAGTTCAACCAACAGCTGTGCTACAACAAAATAGAAACTGGTGCCAGAGCTGAAAAGGTTTCATGTTGGCACCAGTTAAAATCCTGGTGTTCTGGACACTCTGCAGGAACTGGAACAATGTTTTATTTCCAGTAATGAAGCTGTAAATAAATCGAATAGAGTCACAACGATCTTACAACAAGTGGCACAGTCGTTCCCGAGCGGTCCGTGATTTATAAGCAACCACTGTGAGAACAATATAAGCCTTGGCAAACAACACAAACCGCATTATAATGATGAAGTTATAACCAAAGGGCTTGTTTCTAGTCTCTGTAAACGGTAGACTATTTTCTAATATCATAAGCATTACACAATAACAAAATATCCATCACAACAAACTAGACCCATAGAAATGGACACGTTTTTAAAGGGGATATAATTCAGTTAGTAACCACCAGGTGGCAGAAAGACTTCAACCCTCACATAGAGCACAGTGGTGTAGTAGGAGCTCAGTACGTTGTTGCCCAGTGACTCATGGCCATCTGATTACAGTAAAAGTATCTGTGTCTTATGACCCAGATCTGAAAATGTACAGGTTGATTTATTGGAAACTGACACCTGGAGAACCAAAACAATGAGCTGAAAGAAGCTAAAATACTAATTTACACTGACCAAACATCTGTCTGTCCGTCTTTTGTGTGTAGGATGCTTTCAGCCTGTTAGCGTACTCGGATCCATGGAACTGTCCCGTTGGCCAGCAGCTAGATCCCACGCAGAGAGAAGCACTCTGCTCCGCCCTCAACAGCGCCATACTGGGTAAATATTGTCTTACACTCACATCAGCAGGGTTTTTTAATGTATTTTTTTTATTGTTTTCAATCATAACATAAGAATAGACGAATATTCACAATCCAGGTGCATCTCAATTAATTGAAAATGGAAAAACAAGTATTGAGTTCATATATCAGGAGGCTAACATTTCCATATTAAATATGCTTTTTTTAATTGGTCTTTTGTAATATTAATTTTTTTTTTTAGAATACTGACTTTTAGGTCATTATTAAATGTAGGCCATTATCATTACAATTACAATAAATTGAATAAATACAGACATGAAATGTTTCACTCTGTGTGTAATGGATCTATATAATGTGGTAGTTTCCCTTTTTGAGTTGAATTACTGACATAAATCTACTTTTCCATGATATTCTAACATATTGAGATGCAGCTGTAGTTGGTGGTTATAAAGAGAACAGTGCAGTTTTCTGACAGAGGTTTTTGACGTGTGACAAACAGGACACCGATAATGGCACAGTGGCAGGCTAGCATTAGGTCAACTTCCAGACATTGAATCGAGAAAAGGTTGCCAGGCTGACATAATGTACCTGATTTTCTCTAAATGTAATACATTCCCCAGCTCCCTTGGCAACACTTTGAATGTAGAAACCTTTTAAGATTTATAAGATGGTAAAATTAGCTTTCTGACTAACACTGTTGAGAGGGAAATAGCCCTAGTCTCTGTCTACTTTTGAGTGGGGCTGAAAAACTCAGCAGGTTTTTCTTTTACTGTAACTTGAAGGTGAATGAACAAACATGCTGCAGAAAGAAAGAGATTAGTTTTAACAAATGTCACACATTTGAATTATACAAAATTCATACAAAATGAATCAAATTATCGGCTTGTATTTTATCTCTCTCTTCTCTGCGTTGATTTCTTTTTTCTTTTTCTTTTTAACTTGTTTTGGATTTATATAAAAGGGCCCTTGTGCTCCAATTTCGTACCAGGCGCAAGGTGGCATAGCCTATTCAGTGCTAATTTCGTCCAGCACAACATCGTGCGCAGCCAATTAGGCACTTTGATATACTGAGGTGTATGTGCCGATATGGGTGTGGTGGCGCAGTAGGGGGAGGAGTCAACAGATTCAGCCTGGCGCAGTGACACTTTTGTGCCAAAACACTGCGCCAAAGGTGCGCTGAAAGCTCGCCAACTCCAAATGTCCAAACATCCAAACATCCAAACGCACATTCTAGTGGTAATTTGGCTGCCCGGCGCACGGTGTGCCCGACAGTCGGCCTGTGGAGGTCCGTTTGTGTTACCACCCGGACCAAAAGATCAGTTTCCTTCTGGAACAAGTTTGGCCTTCTGGCGTCGCTGTCTCCTTCGTCCATGTCGAAATATTAAATAAAAATTGCAGTGCGCCTCGCCCGCAGGCAGCACATTTAAAGGTGAGGAGAGGACTCGGCTGTGTTAAACCCACTCACGCCTTCTCCCCTCCCTCCCTTGCAAAGTGCGCCTGGTCTACGAAATTAGAGCCCCTTATGTCTCCCACAGTGCAGTGAGCTGACATGAACTTAAACAGTGAAGAAAAAAATATGATTAGTGTGAACTTAAGCATTGCAATGGTCATGGCAAATACACCGAAAACAAACACATACACATACACATAAAAAGTAAGTAAAATGCCGCTCCCTAACAATTGCATCTTGCCCCCACCTGGTTGTGTTTTTCTGATCTAGAGTCCCAAAATCTGCCTAAGCAGCCTCCACTGATGTTAGCACTGGGTCAGGCCACAGAGTGTGTTCAGCTCATGGCCCGAGTCCGGTCCGGTTCCTGCTCCTTCGCCAGAGTAGACAACTTTTTGCACTAGCCCAGGTCCAGGTGAGTCACTTTAAACAATGGAAAACACTTAGCTATCGGTTGTTTGTTAGAGAGGTATATCATTAAGACATAACGGGTCTCATGCTTTAACCGCTCATACAGATTTGTTCATATTATGTAGCATGTATGAGAAATTAGCTTTTTCTTTCCAAGTTAGAAATGACCTGTTACATGGGTCATGTGCAGATAGTCTGCCTTTATGCACAGGAGGAAACACTTGTATGAATTTTATAATTACAACAATTATATTATAATGGTGACTTCATATATGTAGTCTTTTTTATCAACTAAACTAAAGAGTTAACAAACAATTTGTCACTTAATGTATAATGGAATATATTCTCTCGTCCATCTGCATAAGTGTCACACTGCTTTGACCACCACCTCTTTTATGTCATGGACATTTTTACCATTTCATTTAATATCAAACAAGCCACAAGTTTAATTGTGGTGCTATCAGGCGCTCTTTGACGTGAGCTACACCATCATTGGTTTTGCTTGTTTCAGCTCCTCTGATATGACCACTGTTAAATGTGTGTTGTCTGTTCTCATGCAGCACTCTGCAGTGTGAGAGTTTTTGTGACTGAAACCGCACATCAGCAGATTAGTTGACATTGCATCAATTATAGAGGGAGGTGACTCTGCTAATTATCAAATCTTATGCGCTCAGCTTTCATCAAGGTGAAACAAGCAGTTTTTTCGCTGTGAATTTATGATGGAAAAATGCAGAGAGGATGAGGAAAATAAAACAGAAAATTAATCGCATGAGGCCCAGTGTTGCGTCAGTCAACAGCGATCACAGCTCCGCATCAACCAAAGGCATTTAGAAGTAACCATAGCAACAGTATTGATGCTTTACACAATTACAAATGGTTGCTGTATTGACTGTTATCATTAAATAATTTATTTTTTTAGCTTTCATTTTTTATTTTCCAAGGTAAATGACGTGTGACACTTGGCCTCTTGGGTGTCCACAATAGACGATAATGGAATAATAATAATAATGACGATGCTACTGTAAAGCAGTGACCATCTCATTCATTATTTTTCTTTAGTGGGACACCACATTGTGGCGAGAGGTCAATTACTCCAAAACAAACAAAGTGAAAAACAAAACAGGATATTTATGCTGTACATAAATAATATAAATGCAAAGTGTTTTAATCCTGCTGCATTCAGTCATTACCTTGCTTAGATGATTGCCCGTCTCTCCACAGGTTAATGTTAAGTAGCACTGAGAGAAGGCATGTCCAGCAGGTAGTTGTCATGGCGACGGAGGAAAGAGCATGCGTGTGATTGGTGTGTTTGGCTGTCCGTCAGACCAAGTCAGCGGCACAGACAGAGGAGCGGAGGAAAGAGCAAGAGAGAAGAAAGCTTCCTTTTAATTTAGTATTATCAAATAAAGAAACGTGTGACACTATTTAAAGATAATTAATTATTATTCTGTTTATCTAGCCTTTTTTTTTTTTTTTTTTTTAGTTCTTTTTTTTGTCAGTTTGTTGTGCTCATCCTGGACAAAACAAATTGTAATTCCCCTTTTCTTTTCTTTTCTTTTCTTGTTTTAATGGGTGGATTTTGATTCCCTACAATCAGTATTTTTACTCACATCGTTGTTGTTGTTCACCATATCACAGACCACAATACTCACAGCTGGTTGCCACAGTGACCCCCACGACTGCAGGTCAGGCTTAACAGAACCTGATGTAAATGAAGAAATAATAAAAAAAAAAAAAGACAGACCGACTCTGTAGTACAAACTCTGAGCTTTTTATTCAACTTCTACCAGGAAGTGCATTCATTTATTTCAACAAGTTGCCAGCATGAAAACACCTCTGACTGAGTGGAGCAGATCATTAGCTCTGGTCAAGTGCAGCGCAGTTGTTAACACTAACGTTGATTGAAATCCAACTTATGTAAAACATAACTTGAGCCCCCAATTATTCCAGGAAGTTGAACATTTCTAATATATAGTTATACTGTGAGCTAACACATGAGTAGCCAAAGAAAAAAGTACCCTTCCTAAAAAATACATCACTTGTGTTGTGTGTAACATAATTGAAGTGGCACACGTTGCCAGTAACCAAGGGGAAAAGGGTGATGGCAAGTGATTGAACTGAAATATATATATATGGAAGTGTTGAAGCCTTAATTTTGCTGTGAATTCCACAGCGTCGACCAATCAGTGAGGTGGTTGCAGGTGGCGGAGCTCAGCCCAAGCTTGCATCTACAACACCTGCTCTCAGGACTGAGGCACTATTACCCCGGTCACCTTGAAGCCAGCATAGAGAGAAGCAGTATCAAAGGCAGACTAACAAGCAAAGTGTTTGTGTGGCTAAAAAGTCAATCCACTCCAGGAGTCTTTAATTTTTTCCCCCCCCTTTTTTTAAATTTATATACTATATATATCGTCCACAGTCTGACCTGCTCTGTGCATGTGCTGTCGCAATTAGAATTTCAAAAAGGTAAAAGTCATTTGCCAAACAAAAAGGTTTTTTAATTGTAGGGTGCACTTTGTGATAATTGAATCACAGTCTCTGTTTCTTTTTTATTTCAAACCACTTAAATCCAGTCCTGTTTGTAAGGGAAAGTGCATTTTTTTGGTTCCTAGACAGAGATCTCTCCATTTCTCTTACGAACTGGACTATGACTTCTCCCCTCCACTTGATAGTGGGGCCATTATGTTGTATGTAGCCCAATGTATCAAGATTGTCCCCTGAATGTTTTTTTTTCCACCATGTATATTAACATGAATGCAACATGAAAAAGAAGGATATTTTCATTGTTCGCTGCTGGCCACTATGAGATTTACAAAGAAGTTGAGAGACGTCACTTCTGCAGGAGTTTGTATTTTAGAGTCGCATCAGTGGTAACGAAACTACCAAATACCGCATAAAGCTCCAATATTCAATAACTAGGACATAAAATAAATCCATACAAAAATGATGGATTGAAATAACATAACCAAACCATGAAATTGTAAACTAATGCAATACAATGTTTAATGATATTAGAGTAACTCAACCCCTCATTTATTTTACTCCCAGCGCAGGCTCAGAAACAGCTATCTGAGGTTTAGCTAGCTAGCTCCTGTTTGCTTGTAGCAAGACCAAGTTGACCAATTAGTTATTGCTGCTGCTCGTAAACACACATTTTTTTATTATTATTATTTTTAAATTAAATGTCTCAAGGCTATACACGCCCCCCAATGAGCAGGCTAACTAGCTGGGCTGGCGTGAGCTTGGATTTACTACTTAGCATTTAGAGCTAACATTAGCGGGTTAATATTAATTTGGCTGTGTTGTGAGTGACTCTGTAAAATCTAATCAGCTCTATGAATGACATAAACACAGATTTTATGCATTAACAAACACACAAACACACTTTTTTTTATGATAAAACAAGCATAAATACACGTTCAATGCCGAAGTTGTTGTAGCCAACAGGAGTTATCCAGCTAACCAGGTGGACGATAAAGAGCCTGAATTCTGTTTTGATCTGTGAAAAAAATATTTCTTTTGAATATTAAATTGTGGTTTTTCACAATGTTGTGTTTATTTATTTAATATTGGACATATAATTTGGGCATTTTAAAACATAATTGTGTATGCCTCATGTTAGCGCTAAGCCGTTGTTAATTTGTGAGGTCAAAATCATCACCATCATCATCATCATCTGCTTTCTGTTTCTGTAAACTGATTATGGTTTGTGGCAAAATTACACCTCTGACTCGACTGCACCCCCATTTTTGATATGAATCATTAGTCTAATTGGGTTTCAATCAAAAACAAAAATGTTCCATCCCACAAGTTTTATCGAAAGCATTTTACTTTTGTTTTTACACAGGACCTATTTTCAACCAAATAGCAATGACTGAATGTTGTCTGACTAGTGGCAAACCGTCACTCTCGCTGCTTTGTTGTGACCTGGGAAAATGGCTCATGGATCCACCCTGAAGTGTATATTTCCATTTATGTGAGAATTTCCATCTAAGGTAGAGAAATATATAATACCTGAGATGTGTGTATGCAGTGTGGGGTTTACTACAGGGTATGTGGTCAAACTTTATACCAGGCTGTTTGTTTTGGGTTTTTTTTATTTTATTTTTTTTGGATAAACACACCTTCTGCTATAATAGGAATTATTCTAATAACTACACAGAACTACACTTGGCATCTGCTTCTACAGCTGTAAAGGACTTATGTTACACAAACACACACACTTGACTTAACACACAAAGACACACCTGTACGTGAAAGAACAACCTCTGTTGCATACCTGTAGGGAACAAGTCTCCCAGCTGTCCTTCGTGTTTGAGCCTGGGTTGTGTCTCAGCGCTGTTACTACCACACACACCCCCTCCTCTACTCCCTGCATAGACATAGCCACTGATGTGATCAGTGATTGTTTTAAGGACTGGAGGGATGTGAATAACTTTTTTTTGGAAATGGGCCCCGAGGCCTCTGAAGCCACATGGACTTCTTCTTGGAGAGGCTGGGGAAATGGATTAAAGGTATCACAGACAAGCTGTGCACAGTTGACTTCTATCATGATTTTAATTTCATATTTTGACTTTTGAGTTTTAGCAAAAAAAATAAATAAATGAAAAAAAATTATAAAAAAAGAAAGAAAAAAAACCAATTGTGAGATGAGTTACCCTCTACTTAGCATGACTTTTAAAACCTTTAAAATGATATTAAAAAAAAAAAAGAAAAATGATAATTGAAAAAAAAAAAAAACCTATGTACTGGAAACATGTTAAAGAAGAAATATTGTATTCTGTTTAATTTTGACAGACTTATTTTTATTAAAATACATCCATAAGCAAATCATTGTTCGATCTGTTTTTATTTTGTGTGTCTCGTTGATTAATAATTTTCCTCCCACAGGCGAGCTGGATTAGGAGCCGATAAATGACCTGTTAATGCAGCAGGTCACAAAGAGCGTGGGCAAACTGTGAGCACATACACAATGCAAATCAATTAATGTGAGTGCAAAGGCTTTGGAGGCCACATACAGATTTGGCGGAGACCATGAACTCAGCAGGCGTTTCCTTGTAACATCAGATTGGTCAGTGTCTTTGTGTCTTTTGACTTTGTGAACTGAAACGCTGAATGAAACAGCAACATTTACCCCCAAAGACATTCAAGCATAAATGGTGCTATGGTTGCTCTCATTATGTTGATGTACCACCAAGTGATTATTGTGGTATGTCCTGTCAACAAACAATGTGGAAACTGGGAAATCTGGTCTGTATGTGTAACACATTTCTTGCACTTTTAAGGTGGGACACAGGTGAATTGGGTACAAATTTTAACTAACAGATATCACCATGAAATTTCCTAAGTTCATCACTTACATTAAGACAAATATTTTTTGTATTACAAGTTTTGTCAAATGGTATGTTTAAATATGTAAATAAGGCAATATCTAATGAAATATGCGCTAATTTGTATACATTTCCAGAACAGAAATCTGAGCCCCTTTCAAAATTCTTGTTTTATTTTGTTGACATATTAGAGTCAGAAGTTTTTACAGAGGGGATTTTGGATATCTCTTTTTATCAGTCTGTAAATGAGAAAATACTGTCACAAAAGAAATATATCAACAAACCCCTCTGTAAAAACCTTCAGAATATAGACAGGAATAAAACTGGAAGGTTTGGTGTCTGTAGGTGCTGCTGAAGTGGAGATTTCTAGCTCAGAGTCTGAGGAAAAACTCATTTTGAGAAAACGGCCTTTAAAGACTTGTACTGTAAAATTCCATAGATCGTTCATGTAAATCGTACTTTTACGATTGGTTGCGGATACGGAGAAAATGACAATGTTTGGAGCCTACATAATTATGATATGACATGGGTCAGATAACAGGTACAGCACAGTATGCCACATGTTAACTTTTGGTGAATTTAGGAGAAATCTAGAGATGAAAAAGACAAAATGAACTAAAATAACCACCTTAATGTGGACTTTCTACTATTTCTTTCGACTTTTTTTTGAAAGAATACATGTTAAGGAAGAAAAATAGCTCAAAATCTCAAAATGTATTGGTGCAAAACAGTGTTTTTGCCTATATAGTATCTCGCCTTAAAGATCAGTAACCACACTATACACATCAAGCTGCTCTGTAGCTTTGCAGCCTCACAGCTTCACGTCTTAACCAGCACTAAGTATGGAGTTATTTTTGTCTCATAAATATCTGTAAACGCACAGAAGGTGATCTACAAATGTTCCTTGGTTTGCACACGTGTTTTGCTATCACCTTCTGTGCGTTTACAGATATTTATGAGACAAAAATAACTCCATAACTAAGGTTCACAGCAATTTGTGCTACAGTAGCTCTATGACCTATGACATAGTATGCACCAACCATATTAATCAATCCATACCAAGAAGACCCCACCTGACCTGGCTGTCGTCTACCTATCACAATTTGGCCCTTGTCAAATTTTGCTCAGCACCTCACACTTGGCCTCCTGTTTACCTGCTGGTTAGCGTTTCCCACCTCTTGACAGGTGTCAATGTAACGAGATAATCATCGTTATTCTCTACATCTGTCAGTGGTTTTAACCTTTGTGGCTGAGCGGTGTGTGTGTTCGCTGTCAGACGTGAAGTGTATAAATGTTGTAATTGTATGGATCCTCCTCATCCAATGCAAATTTGGCCCAGCTCACATTATAGTTTTCATCATGTTAAAGAGGAATAGTAAGAAAGAAAGAAAGAAAGAAAGAAAGAAAGAAAGAAAGAAAGACAGAAAGAAAAGTCTTATGGCACAAATTTAGCCAAAAAGAAAAACTTTTCTTTTGAGAGGCAACATGAATTCAGTAAACTCAGGATCTGTCAGCTCATATTATCAATCCAGACCCTATTGGTGAGACAACATGGTAATAATCAGGTTAATATTTTATTATTTGTGTCAACTGAGCAAAAATCATGACAAAACCAATTAATATGATATTATAAAATGAGAAATAAAAGCATTTCTTAAGGTGAAATGAATCTATTAACCAGTGCTCCTTGATCATTACAATATGCAGTCTTGCAAGTCATACTAACAAACAACAGACATGTTTTATTCCTCCACAAGGGATGAAGCAGTTTGTTTTATATAGGGATAATGCACTTTTCAAGAGGAAGGATGTGACTGTACTCATCTGTGTTGCAGTGGTTGTACAGCAGAGGGCATGAGGAGGTTGGATTCATTACCCTCACAGCAGCAGCGACAGACATTTAGGTTAATACATGAAGGATCCTCTTGGGTTTAGCCTCTTTCTTATATATATAAAGTTGTGTAAATTGAGATTTTAAAGAATAATATGGCAGCAAACTGTTTTCTAGGTTAATATATATATTGTGCATTAATGGTCCCCTGACCAGAGAAGAGAAGTTAAAACCCTTGGCAATATGATGTTTTTTGCAGTGAATCCCTGTATCATTCTTTCTTTCTTTCATTTATTCAATGAGAATCCAAAAATAGGGAAATAAAAATAAAAAGATTTGGAATTTCATTTTCATTTCATTATTATTATTCATTTCAAATTCTGTACTGTAGCCTATAGTAATCAGAATAGTGATTGCAAATGTGGAAAGTCAGTAATAATTTCATTTTCCAATTATTTTACACTTACAAAACTGTACATGTGTAACTTCCCGTTAACATTGTAAGGTATTTTTTATTCCATTGAATGTAGTTATGGTTACTAATTACTTTTTGAATTTCCTGTTGTATGATAATTATGTATTTCCAGCTTTGGAGATTTTTAATGTTATGAACTAAGGACTTTGTTATCCTACACGTCACACTCCAAACTAGCAACCAATCACAGCCGGCCAGGGCCGTTGTATAGGGGAGAAAGGTGATGATAATTCTAGGGGCCCAGCGACCAGTAGGGCCCCCCCCCCCCAAAAAAAACCCAGTAGTCTAATCTTTGTATGACTGAATTATTCTGCATATGACCCTGATTAATACTCATAGTAATGCTGCATTAGCATCAAAACAAAGTAAATAAAAAATGATAATACATACGTAGTCTAAGAAAGAAAGGGGAAAAGTCAGGGGGCAGGGGCCCACTTTAGTATTCTTTCAGGGGGCCCAGAATTCCTGGCAACGGCCCTGCAGCCGGCGTTTCACTGCGCCCAAACCTGACAGTTAAACCAATAAAATCATGAAGGGCGGGGTTAAACGTCACTATTGGATTCACTTTTTAGACCTAAAGTCCCTTTTTTCCCCACAGTCAAGTTTTTGGTCGTGACAATCACTTGCACAGCTTTTCATTGACACTCTGGATCAACGAAACCAACAGGAACAAGTTCAGTATTAAAGAAGCTACCCCAATAATAAAGCAGCAGCTCCCCTATACTTTCTGCTGAACCTGCCAGCTTGTAAATCAGGACATAAAGCATAACTTTTTATTTACAATAAATTACATACGAAACACCTTTGAAATTGGGTCGTGTCTGCAGAGAGCTGCCTCAGTCAGCTCACAGCTTTTTATGCTTTAGTTTTGTTTTTTAAAATCTTTAAAATCTTTTGTCACTTCAGCACGTACTTTAAAATGCTGTTATAAGTATCGATATCAGTGGTTGGTTGATTAATATCAAAGAAAACACTGTGAGGTGCATTGCCCCCCACAGCACCACCAAAGAGGGTGGTTATTGCTGGGGCAACTTCGGGTTGTTCCTGACACAGATTTAAAAAAAAAAAAAAAAAAAAAAAAGCCCACAGTGTGATTTTTACCTGCAGGGAAAATGTTCTGGGGTAGCAGACGGAGGTTGACCCCGCTGTAATCAAAGCCTGTGGTGCATTTATGTCTGTGGGGGAAAGAGGTTGTGTAGTGCTGAGGTCCACACACAAGTTGTCATCAGAGAGAGAAAGTTTCTTACTTGTCTTTATGCAATCATGTCTTATCTTAGATGTTTATTATTTATTCAAATGTTTTTTTAATTGTCTTTTAATGCAATTTTAACGCTGTCATTATGCTATTATGCTATAGCAGTGATGTGCTATGAATTAACCTGCCTCACCTTGTCACAGCTATTTATTCACAATCTTTATGTTCCTGTTAATTTGGAGGGTTTGTCTGTCCATGTCTGATATATATATTGTTACAAGTAACTTAAATGTCCTCTTTCTAATTGCTTTATAAAGATGAGAAGACAGATTAAGAAGATTAAGAAATGGCATCTGTCTCAAAGTCCATGAATAATCACGTTATCCGGAGGAGCGCTGTGGCTTTTCAAGGAAACTGTTACTTATTGATACGACAAAACTGATCTTTATTCCATGTTTATTATAACACAAGCTGGTCTGTCTCAGTCAAGTCAATTGAATGGATCTTAACATGTTTTATTGAGCAAGGGAACTTCATTTTGTGCCAGCAGTGACAGTTATAAATGAAAGCATAACCCCCTTTGTTAGTTATTTATTATTCAGTTTGCTCAATTAGTGCCACATTAAAATTGATGCAATGTGTCATTTATCAACATCAAGTCTTGAGCTTGTTTCTCAGAAGCATGAGATCATGTTTGGGATGTAAAAACACAGAGGCCTACAAATATGCAAGAATTTAGTAATGCAGTAATTTGATATTTATTTTGACCTGACCTGAGGCTGTTTGTGGTCAAGGCCGGTTTGCATCTAATTGTTGGTGTAAAGGGCTCTGTCACTGCAACACAATAAAACCAAATATGCAGAGTTTTGTGGAAAATGTTACACAAAATGATGCAAAACGTCTAAATTAACCTTTGATAAGTTCTCAGACGAAGCTTGTTGTACATAATGTATACCGCCACTGCTGCAGGAGCAAACACTTGATGTTGAGGGATTTAAAAACAAACAGTGATTATAAGGCCCCTGGGCCCTGACCATTATGCTATGAGCACACACACACACACACACACACACACACACACACACACACTCTACAGCAGCACTGCAACTCCCAGTCGGGTGACAGAGAAATCCCTGCTGGGCTGTTCAGAGGTTAGTGGTTCAAATACCTGCTTGAAAATGTAACTTTAGGGCATGTTTTTCTTTCTGTTCTTCTTTTTTTTTTTAAATCCCTTTTCTTGTGCAGATGGAGCTGATCCTGTAATTATGCACGATGTGGTGAGAGTGGTGGGCCGCCGCTGCCTCTGCCTCTGCAGTGCGGCCACGGTGAATTTCCAACATCATATATTATGCCCTCAAGGCCCGTAGACCGTCCTCACAGCGCTGCGAGACCTCTGGCCTTCAGAATTGGGGATGGAACATTCAGCGTGGTTGCTATGGTAAACGTCAGTCGGCATGGCAACCCGATACCGCATCCTCCAAGCGGGAGGGTGGGGGGGGGCGAAGGAGGAGGGGAGGTAGGGTGTAAATAACGCAACACCCACTCGTTTTGCCCAATCGCTCTAATGCATATTCATAGTCACATGCGAGTCATTATGGACATGTTTTATTAGTCTACCCACCCACCTATCTTCTATCTATCTATCATCTATCTATCAATCTATCCATCCATCCATCCATCCATCCATCCATCCATCCATCCATCCATCCATCCATCCATCTATACTTTTTTGGCTTGGCTAAATAGTAATTACTCTGAGGCCAGTTGAAGGATGCAGCTCCCGTCTCCTCTCAGCGAGATTGTAATGGGTTCATAAGCGCTGCTGATTGAATTGATTGCCACAGTTGGAGTCTGGCTGCGGTTTACAATGGGGTGGAATATACGGAGCGCAGCACGTTAATCAGCTCACACGCACACGGCTACAGGCTGTCGCTTTTATTTCAGGGTACAGTTGAGTTGAAAACATATACAGTATGTAGGCTACAAAAGTCATGGAAAAGAGACGACGGTAAAGAAAGACAGTATTCTTTTGTTTTTCTCTCCTTTGAGTTCGGCGGATGTTTTATTAGTTTTCCATATATTCTGTCTTCACACAATTACATACAGAACAATACATGATTCAACAAGCAGGAAAATGAGACGACTTACCTTTAACATACATGAGAGGGAGTCTTTTTATAGCAGTTCATAAAGGCATCACAGATTTACACTGATTAGTTACCATCTATAGAGTTTATGTTCTCCGTGGTGGATTCAGGTTAGAAGAAAAATATACAAGTCAGGTACTGTATAGCTGCAGCAGTTGCTTTTTTTCTTCTGTTGTATTTCTCATTGTGAGTTTCAGGCCCCCTACTGATTGTAAAATGTGTCAAACTGAACAGAAATCTGGACGTACAGTGGCGGTAATAAGTATTTGATCCCCTGCTGATTTTTGCCCTTATTTCACTTGATCAAAATTCATTTATGACGATATTATTTCTGGATGTTTTGTTGATATTCTGTCTCTTTCTGTTAAAATAAACTTACCATAAAAACTATAGATCATCCATTTCTTTGTTGGGGGGAGCAAACTTACAAAATCAGCAGGGGATCAAATAAATATTTCCCCCTCTGTAACTTACTGTGACCCTAAAGGTGAAGTCTTCAGTCCTCGGTTTCCCATACAAGTCCTTATACAGTAAAAAAAAAAATACAGGCAATTTGAGTCTTATTTGTAACACTATTACGTACTTAAAGGAGCTGATGTTAACCAGAGTATGGACGTTGGAAGAAAAAAAAACACCTGACAGTGGAGGAGGCGTGGTGGGCGTGACTCACTGAGGTAGACTGTGACTTGTTGTCAAGAACGTGAGTTTACAACAACAAAATCACTAGTCTTCCACAGCGTGTCACACTGTAGCGCAGAGAGAATAACAAAAGAGTCGCTGTTGTTAATTTTTTTGTAAATCAGCTAAGTTGTGACCTCACAAGTGAAGTTTTTCTTTGATTAAAATGTTATTTTATCAACAGGACTAAGGCAGGAGGCAAAATAACTTGTAAAAAAGGTTTGATTAATACATAATAAAAAATAATAATCCTAAACATCGATGGCATTTATGACATTATATGAGCATTTACCATGTGTTTGTGCTTTATTTCACTGTGTGACATGAATGACAGCGATGTGATCCATTCAACACACGTGAGGGACAGGAGAGACAGGAAACAACATGCTAAAGGAGAGATGGAGCAACCTTGATGATTTAATTTATTAGAGCGACCCTGCTGACACACACACACACACACACACACACACACACACAAAGCTGAGCAGTTGTGAGAGAGCGGCTGTTTTAATAACAGAAGAGTAAAAAGGACACAAGTTTAATCTCCTGGAATTGGTTCTGTAAAGCTCTGTCAATAAAGTTGGATCTATGTTGGATAAGGAGGAGGAGAGGAAAGAGGGAGAAGGGAATGACAGAACCTAGAAATGGAGGGAAGAGTTAAGAGAATAAACATGTGACAAGTGAAAAAGGAAAGAACAGAGAGGAGGAAAACAAATAACAAAGAGGGAGGGACAAGAGGAGACGAGGGAAGCAAGTAAGGGATAAAGAGATAAGAGGACTAGAGAGAGAGAGAGAAGGAAAATAAAGTGCAAATGTGAGTGAGAATAAAGCAGTGAGATAACCGTTTACAGCAGCTGTCTGTTATTCAAGCCAAACATCACACACTATTTGCGGGTTGCAGGTTGTGTTGTGAATGACAAATATCCTGTAAATGAATGATAATGGCTTGTTTAGCTGTAGCCCGCCTACAGCGTCTCTGCTGCATCCTATTTCCTGTTAATATCGCCGGGCTGCAGCCTCTCTGACCTCTCCGCCGTTCTTCTGTTTCTATTAATATTTAATGCCACGTAAACGGTCCCATGCCACACACTGACCGACGTGGCTTTCCCACCTCATTACCGTCCCACGGGAGAAAAGAAGGAACAAAAACAAAAAAATTACTTATCCCCTCTTAAAATGTATTGGAAGACGTGGACTTTCTACACACGCTCGTGATGTTTCTCCGTCATTGGCTTTATCTGCTGCTCCGAGCTGTTTTCAAGCCTCGATGAACTCCTGCTTTTTAATTACGGGGCCAAGATGGTAAAGATGTGTTACTCCACGTTTAATGGCGGCCATCTTCCCCGGCTGATGGTTTTTAATGTGACAGCGGAGTCACAAAGCTGCAGCACAGCAGAGCTATAAAGTTGTCAATTCAAGGCTTTTCCTTTTTTTATTTTTTGTTATTGCTCTACTTTTTTCTCTCTTTTTTTTTAACCTTCGTCTGTCAGTTCATTCATGTGTGCTCGACACTACACTACACACACACACACACACTGGTGCCCTGCTTGCTGATCTCAACAAAGGTCTGTGACACGGTGACATTTGGAAGTAGATGAAATGACCGACAGGGTCGTGGAGTGCTGCGCTCCATGTTTTACTGCTCGGGGATAAGGGCTCTTAAGACCTGAATAGAGCACACACACACACACACACACACACACACACACACACACACACAAACCTGACTCTTTAGGATCTCAATACCTGCTTCAATACCTCTCTATTCATATCCCTGCTCTCCGGGAGCCTTTCAGCTCTGTTGGGGTTGGGGCTCTACAGGACCCAATCAACCCTCAGTCTAAAGCGCATTAAGGAGCAGGACCTGCGGCTGTTGAGCTGCTAAATGTATAATTTAAAATCTGTACATTACTACAGCTGGAGGAAAACTTCATATCTCAGAGAAGTGGCATTTTCTCCCAGATATGAAGTAACAGGTTCCTATTTTAGTCGTGACATGGATGATTGATGTCTGAAATGACACAACAGGACAAATGGATTTCTCTGGTTTGCATATTAAAATACACCACAGAGGTCTGCATGTGTGGTGTTTAGTATAAAGCACCCATTACCCAGGCTGCTGTTTCACAAGCTTAAAAGCGTGTGATTACTGTAAAATTACAGCTTTCCACAAGGACAATACTGTTTTCTCAACACCCACCCACCCCCCTCCAAAAAAAAGTGGCAAATCCTTGTGTCTCTTCTTTAATTGATTTTCACATCCTGGGTGCTAATCAGCTGAGGCTGTGGTGCTTCTGCTCCACTCTTCCTCAGATCATTTGTCAGCCCAAGAGTGTGTGTATGTGTGTGTGTGTGTGTGTGTGTGTGTGTGTGTGTAGCACCTCTTTACATTATGGGATTTAAGTAAGTGGCATAAATGTTATAACAGTCAATCAACAAAACACCAAATTATTGTGTGTGCGGCCAAAGCCTGACATACAGTAGTCGTGTATTATCCTGCAACAATGAATGTGTTATTTCACAAAACCCTTGGTATTTAATCTGCTTTTGTGAAGCTAAAATTGTACAGTAGCCTACTCTATAACATGCAAAATAAAGAAATAAATACAGATTATTTAAGCAGACATTGCAATGTGCTATTTTTGTTGGCTAATTAAATTAAATTAAATTAATTTATCTGACACATTTTTATCTTTTGCTTTTTTTTTTTCTTTTCAATTTGAGTATTGCCCTTTGGATATATCTTTTCATGGCATTTGGTTGAATAAAACCATCTGCTGCAGGTTGGTTGTCACAGCCCGAGGTAAGTCGACCTGTCCCCTGAACAACCCCTCCTCCTATTGGTCGACAGGCCTAATACCAGACCTTGATTGTCATGGTTACAATAAGAAAACATGTAGTAGACTGAACTGACAGCAACATACCTGCCTTAATCACCATGGTTACTGTATAATAATGATCACTCTTGCTTTGTTTTGTGTTTTTTTTTTTTTTAAAGAAGAAAAACTACTTTGTTAGGAAAATATCAGGATATGGTTAAAAATAACGACTTCTTTAATATTAAAGGCTCTTTATAATATAATCTGCTGGTTTCTCCTGTGATGCATTCTTGTGATTTGTTGATGCATTCATCCACTATAATCTCCTCTTAAAGGGATAGTTCAACATTTTGGCAAATTGCCATAATCCCTATAGTCATAGCAGTAGGTTTGTAACCTTTAATTGTCGGTGCAAGCTATTTTTAGAACGGCGGAGCAGAGCCGCAAGCTGCTCAGAGCTACGCTACGGAGGCTAATGGGATTTCTTGGTTTCCCTCATCAAACTCATCAAATACACAATCCAACAACTCCACAACGCTCTGGTGGACAAGTTGTGACCTGCACATTCACCACGCTATGAGATAATAACACAACGTTACGAGACAAAGTTGTTTTAGAGGGAAATGCAGAAACTGTTTGCCGAAAAACTGCCCTCGACAGGAACGCGCATCAGCGGTTTTGCATGAATTTACCTCGAAAACAACTCTGTCTTGTTACGTTCTGTCACTCGGGGTGGGAAGATTCAACGCCGTCACATAACGTCACCATTAACGTTAGCAATGCCGGCTAACTAAATTCAAATCAGTTTAACCCAAATGTTGTTTTACTTTGAAATATGGCCCGATGTCCTTTCGGATGTTAACAACCCATGCCTTCCTCAAATCTGTATCAACCGGGAAGCAATGAAAGGAAAGCAGTTTATCAGACCCCCGACGTTTGTACGGCTTGCAGCCAGGGACGCAGTAGGCTAGTTATATGGTTTGTTTACCCACTCCCGAGCGATGACGCAAGGAAAGATGGCGATGCTGTGAATATGTTCAATAGAATTCCCAACACGTTAACATTGAAAATTGCAAAATGTATGCTATCATCTGCATAAAAATGAACTATAGTATCTTAACTTCAAAATCCAAATAAATATATATAAAATAGAAATAGAAATATAGATCATATGATATTAAAGTGAACTACATATCCTAGATCTATGCCATTCTATCAAGGAAAGGCAAAAAATAAACTACCTACATAAACGAGATTAAAATAAGTGCGTTAAAGAAGTCAAACCTCCTCTTTTTACCCCGCTCCCCGAATCCCCTGACTAATAATCGCTGTCCTTAACTGTTCCCTTTGCTGCTGAAGCTGTCTATAGTACACGTCTTTATCATCTTGTGGTGAACTCGCAGCCTCCACAAACTGTAACACCGAGTCGTGTCTTGCGGTTTTCTGTCGAGTTTCTCTCCCTCACAATGGCCTCATCAAAGGCGGCTGTCATCGGCAAACAATACTGAGAATGACATCTGCCTTCGCTGGCCCTGCGCTGCCACCAAGTTTAAGTTACAGGACTCATTGATTCTCTATGGGTCTGCCGCCGGCTGCCTGGGTTAGTATGTGCACAATGCCGGGGCCCCAACAATGTGGCGGCATTGTCCACGTCACAGCGCTGAGCAGGAGAGTGACAGCGTAGAAGCCGGCTATGAGTTCATTAGACCAGCACTGCTCTCCTTTCTTTCTCTTCATCTGCTCCCTCTCTCTCCCTCTCTCTCTCTCTCTCTCTCTGCCTGACGAGGTGTGCCCTTCTCAGTACTCATTAACGTCCAGTATCAGCCACTGAGTTACAGGTATTAGCCGAGGAACATTGAAGATTGCCTCGCAAGGACATGCTGCCTGTTTAAACCCATGAACCCCCACACACACACACACACACACACTCTTCACACACTCACAACCACAGAATGACACATTGAGAATTAGCTCCACGTCCAGTCTGCTTCTAATTTTCACATTAAAAAAGCATATTAAGAAATAATGGGCTCCCCATAGTTCACATAACTTACTGGCTCTAGTTATCTCTGTCTCTCAGTCTCTCTCTGGAGGTCTGAGGTCACTGCCATGTTCTCAAAGTTGTGTGGAGGAAAAGCTCAGCTCGGATCGCAGCGTGAGGGGGTTTGGGACTATTATTCTCCCCCCCGGCCCTGGTCCAACAATTATGGTGCTGAATAGTTCTGTGTCATTAGAGCGGGGCTAAGTTATGCTCCT
The DNA here is from genome assembly GCF_045865225.1 of Trachurus japonicus. Lineage (NCBI taxonomy): Eukaryota > Metazoa > Chordata > Actinopteri > Carangiformes > Carangidae > Trachurus > Trachurus japonicus. The sequence continues at coordinate 23,657,981 of NC_140912.1, forward strand.
CACTTTGGGATGAAGGTCCTTTCATTGAGAGCCACAGATAGAAATAACTGGGAGAAGAAGACAGTGTAGTGTTCACAATGAAGCTGATGAGTGTTCAAATGGGTAGACTTTCATTTCTCTTCTGGTAATGGTCTATATTAAACTGATGTTCAATTAGGTTGTCAGAGGAGCGATGGATGGGGATGGGGGTGGGGGTGGGGGGGGGGGCTTTTATCATATTCCATCATATCCAATGTGAATAATTTCCCTTTACATATATGGTAGGCTAATCAAATCATTAACCACTCATTCATGATGATGAATTCAACTAAGATTTCATGTTAATGATGCAGAGAGACTCTCCTCAGTGCCATAGGAGCTTATCTTAATTCCTGTTCCCACTTCACGTAGACAAAGCTTCTTTTTTTTTTAAGTGGTCAATGTGCATTAGTGCTTTAAAATGCAATAGTACCATGGACAGGAAGTGGACAAATTAATAAGTATACCTTTGAATCTAGTAGGCTATAACGTAACTCTGCGTCACTGAAAATGAACTTTTTAGATGTAGAAGAGGTAGATTAACCTTTACAAACGTCATCAAGTTTAGATTAATAACTCTACAGGTTAGGTTATTATGGGTTATATCAGTCACTTCCTCTTTTTTTCAGTCCACGTCTATCTTAAAGAAATTAAATATGACCTGTGAACTGTGAAATATTAGGAGGTTTTTTTTGTTTTTTGCAGTAAAAAAAAAAAAATCATAAAAGTCTGTTCTTACTCCAGAAAGAGGAGATTTATCTTCTTCTAATTGAGCAGTGATACAAAGATTTAACCGTTCACTTAAAGGGACGTAAAACCATCACAGCGGTCAGTCATGGACTTCTGCTTTAACACACAGGACAGGACGTTGCTGCGTTTGACTGGCTGAGCGCTTGATGCTTGTTTTGTTTGTGTGTGTGTGTTTTTTTTTAAGGTTATATCTAACTGGTGAGGTTGACTGCCAGCAGACGGGGGGCTCGTAAACCTAAATGCCACGAGAGCAGACGTGGCAGAGAGGAGCAGCTTCATCTGACCGGCTGCAGGAAACGAGAGGCCGAGCGCTGTCGCAGTAAAAACACAACAGCCGACACTGATGAGATGAAACAGCACAAAGCGTCTGTCTGAAACGCTCGGCTGTCTGGCTGTTGATTTAACCACCGGAGAAACAACTTACTCCGATCTGTGCACTAGATCCTCTGCTCTTCTTTCTTTCTTTATCCTTTGTTTTATTCCTTTTTCTTCTAGCCTTTCTTTCCCTCATTTTCTGTCTTCTTATTCTTCCTCCTGTCTTTTGTCCCTCTATCTTTCCTTCTTACACAAATCCACTGATCCTCTCTCCTCTCTTTACCTTTAAATCATTTTTCTCTTATTCCTCTGTCCGCTCTTGCTTTTCCTTTTCCTTTACTTTCTTATAGTCTCTTCTTTTTTTATCCTTTAAAATCCTTTATTTCTTTCCTTTCTTCTCATCTCTCCCCTTTTATCCTATCCTCCCTCCTTTCCCTTCCTTTTTTATTTCCCTTTTGTTTATGTGTTTCCTTTTCTCCCCACTCCACTCTTGTCCTCTCTTCCCTCGTTTCCTTTTCCATTTCCTTTTGTCTTCTCTTTCCTTACACTTTCACTCCCTATTTTATCTCCTCTCCCCCATTTTTTTTTACCTTTCCTTTACTGACTTTCCCCCTTTTTTCCTTCTACACTCTGTGCAGCCCACCCTGCTCTTCCTCCTCCTCCTCTCACCTCATCCACAGCTCCCATCCTCTTCCTCCTCCTCCTCCTTCTCGTATCGATTCTGTGTTAGTGAATCTGGAGCGGTGGGGGGGAGCGGGGGAGGGATAATGGCCACTGAGCGGAAGTCCACAGAGCCAGATGTGGCTACTTCCTGCACAGCGTGGTGGTCATTTCATCACCTGGGTCATTTGTCTAACACCCACCACCTCCACCTCCACCTCCACAACCTCCCCCACTCCTCTTTCTCTCTCTCTCCCTCTTTATATATATATATTTTCTACCTCACTCTTTGCCTTTTCTCTCATTTTCCTTCCACCTTCATGATCTCTCTAAATACCACGCAGGGCTGCAGACAGAAAGCTGACAGACCATCACGGGTCGCCTGTAGGCTGATCATTAGCGGTGCCCTGTGGTTGACTTCAATTAGCCTGCGGAGACTCGGCGCCGCAGCGAGAAGAACATGCGCTGAGATTTTACACTTAGATTTAAAGTTGTGGCCTCTTTGAGACGCAGAGAAAAAAATTAAACAGGAAGTAACATTATTCTAAGTTTAATACTGTTGCTTTCACTTCACAAGTCTGCAGAGGTTCTTTATTGATACTGATACCTTAATAAAAGGTAAAATAATAACAGCTGCATTAATAACGAAGGCACCGATAGATAGTTTTTCCAAAGCCATCGCTGTAAGTCATTGTTTTTCTTTGGATGTTGTAAAGCTGGAAATCATCTTGACTGACCTGACAGACTCTTCCTATATAATTTGTCTGAGCTATTTCTGTGGAAAAAAAAAAAAGACAGAGAGAGAGAGAGAGAGAGAGAGAAACTAAGTGAGTGAAAATGTCAGCGAGCACGATGACAGTTGATGTGGAGGACAAGGAGGGGAAAATCTGCTAGAGTGGGTAAAACGGCATGATGGAGAAATGGAGACAAGAAATTGATGGCGAGACGGAGAAATACAATAATAATAATCAAAAACATAAAATGAAATAAAGAAAATAGAAAAAAACAAAGAGAGCGAATGCGAGCAGGGAGAGCCAATCTGCACGAATGTGGAACAGACAACTCTGGGATTATCAACAACGGTGACAGCAGATGATGATTGTTGGTTATGTATGTGTGTGTATGTGTGTATGTGTGTGTGGAGGGAAGAGAGAGGGGGGGGGGCAATTATGTATAACTCCCCCTTCTCTTTCTCTACCCCCTACGGTGGCCCTGATGGGACACAGCCTTTCATTTGCTCATTGTGGTAATTGGTGTATGTGAGGGGGAGGTACATGTGTTCTGCTCCCCCTCTGCGTCTGTCAGAGAATTAGAAAATGAAATTCTCTGAAGAGCAGTGGGCCTCTGCCTTCCTCGTCCAAGATGACACATTTTCATTATTCGCTCGGTGACAGAACAGATTTCTGTGTCCTCTGGACAACGGCATACATTATGATTTGCAATTCTGGAGATAATTTATGTTGTGATTAATTTTTTTTTGCAAAAGTACATTTAAACAAATGAATGGTAAATTAATAGGTTCAGCAATTACATTTTTTTTCTTTTTTTTTTTGCTACAGGTCATTCTCAGCTGGGATGAAAATAATAAATGATAACGTTTCTTTACAACTGAAAGTTTTCAAATTGGTTTGCAAATTAATTAGCCCTATAGGATGAACTAGACAAGACAGGGCCTATATTTCTGCCTCAAGTATCGCCACCTTTTCTGGCTTACTTTAAATCCCAGGTTAAACCATGTAGCACAGTGGTAATATGTGTAATCATAATTTAGAAGCTGTATTTTTTATAATACATAGAAACTAAAGGCATTGGTATTGAAACCACGGTGTATCCAACACATCAACACAGTGGTGCTGAAATTTTACATTTCAGTCTACGTGGTTTAACTGGATTGGTCCGAAAAAACAGTTTGAAAACCAAACTGTGTAACCAAAGTCAAAACCGTCATTATAAAACAGTAACCTGTTGTATCTTTTGGCTTTGACTAGCACATGCAGAATGTAGCGCAAACAACATCTTCTTGGATTTTATCAAACATATGTCATAATACAATATGATAAAAATAAATATGTGATGTAAATGTTGCTTATCCAGATGAGTCGCAGGAACTCAACTGTCGACTTTCTGCTGCTCTACTAAATTCAGCTAGCTGTCGCTCAGTAGGAGTTGTATTACTTTTTCTTTCCTTTGTCATAATTACATCCAGATATTGTGGTTTGCATGTTATAAAGTAAACTCATTATAGAGATATTAGAGTGTGTCAGGAAACAGAAAAAGAATTGAATTGGTTTTACCCAAAGCCAAAAAATGCAGTTTGACTTTTGTAGTTAGTTCTTTGAAATTGTAAGATACTAAGAATTACACATTTCTACAGCACACTTTTCATATGATGAAACGGAAAAATAAAAAGTCAGATTTGGCTTAAAGCCGGTTTTATCCAAATACAAAGTTGCAATGCTGCGTTTTGATCTTAAGTCTTTTGTCATGTAAACCTAAATGTTTCCTGCAAAACATTTTCACATTCTTGTCGATACTATTACAAATTAAAGCTAGTTAATCATTAAAAGAAAACACATTTTATGTATATCACATCTACTCTCCCATATATGCATTTTGTTAATTCTCTAGAGAAATATAAATGGAGAAAAACAGCATCCTTTTTGCCTCACAAAGTGGAATTGAGAGTTTAATTTTGAGAAGCAGTAACAACACCAGTCAGGCTGTTGTCATGTGAATTGTTTTGTGGTAATAATGAGGGTTCAAAGTTGATGTGATCAGCCTGTGTTCATGTTTAAAAACGCTACGAGTCAATGTCAGCGTGACTACAATTACAAACGCAAACAACTCTGCAAGCAAAGCACCGAGTGTAGCTGCCTAAAATAATCTACTGTATGTTCTGTCAACAAAAAACAAATTATAATAATGAAAAAACAGGATGTATAAATATGAAATTTAACCCTTTGGGAGCTTATTCAAGAGTAAATGAAAGGCCCAGAGACACGGGGCAGAGAAAACAGCCAGACCACTGACCTCTCACCGAGGGAACATCCTGTAGATGAGGGCTCGCCACAGGGGAAACAGCAACCCCCAGATGTGAGGTGGTAGAGGAGGAAGAGGAGGAGGAAGAGGAGGAGGAGGGGGAGGAGGAGGTGGGGGGGGGATGAGGGCAGCTCTCGGGAGCTGAGGTTATTGGGTTAGAGGGGAACGAGAGCAGAGGAGATCCAGGGAGAGGAGGAGGAGGAGGAGGAGGAAGAGGGGAGCGTTGTTGAGAGAGGAGAGGTGAGGGAGGTGGTGTAAGAGAGGTGCGAGGAAGAGGAGAGACAAATGGGGGAGTGAGTGCGAAAGAAAAGAAAGGTGCAATGTGGGGGGAGGCGGGGGGGGGGGGACATATGGAAAAGGTGAAAAGGAGACGGAGAGAGGTGGCGAACATGTAGGAGGAAAAACGGCAAACGAACAAGAGGGAGCGACGAACGAACGAAGAAACCCTTTTATTGAAAGATTTCATTTCGTGGCCTCCCCCTCCTCCTCCTCCTCCTCCCCTCCTCCCCCTCCTCCTCCCCCTCCTCCCCCTCCTCCTCCTCCCCCTCCTCCTCCCTCACCCACTTCTGCATCTGGCTCCAAACTACAACAACCTAATAAAATCATGATCTGATGGAAGAAAAAAAAAATAAAAAATCAGATCAAGCGCAGGTGTAAACGCACCCGGGGCACAGCGAAGTGAGGTGAAGTGAAGTGAAGTGAAGTGAAGTGAAGGTCGGCCTCGCTCGCGTCAATTGTTGTTATACTACGCCGAAATAAACTCACAAACAGGTGGAGGAGGGCGGCTCAGACTGAGGCCACGTCGTCTTGTCAATAAGGATTTACAGTGGGGGGGAAGGGGGGGTGGGGGTACTTCACTTGTCGACTTGAACAGCTGACTGCACAAGACCAAGTGCTTCCTGTCAATATTAATTATCTCATAAATATTATCAAGGGAAGTCATGTGAAAAGCAAAACTGAGTGGAGTGAGTGGAAGGAGGAGGGGGGAGGGGAGGTTGTATCTTATAATGTCAGATGTAGCTCTGCTCCGAATCACATGAGACTATGTTAATGCCAGGTGGAGTCGGGGGTTCAAGAGCTTAAGGCGTTTTTTTTAGGGGGAGGGGGGGGCTTATGTTTGTCCTTTTGGGTTTATTAGATCGTATATGTTGGAGGAGAGAGAGGTGAGGTGGGGGGAGGAGGGGAGGAAGTCTGATTGGATGAGGGAGACCGAGACGTCGTCGTGGGTATGAGTTTTACCGACAGCGGGATGTCTCATGAGGACACGTGGATCAAGTGGGCACTGGAGGATGGAGGGATGTGCAGGAGGAGGAAGAGGAGGAGGAGGAGAGGGAGGGGAGAAGGGGGAGAAGGGGGAGGAGGAGGAGGAGGAGGAGGAGGGAAAGGGGGAGGAGGACAGGTGCCGCCGTGTGGACGTCAGGCGGAGAGAGAGGGAGAGAGATGGAGGTGAAGAGCAGCGGGATGTTAGGTGAAAGGGTGAGGGTGGCAGCGGCATCAACACAGTCACAGGAGGGGGGAGGAGGAGTGAGGTGAGCACAGGGAGGGAGGGGGGAGGAGGAGTGAGGTAAGGGAGGGGGAGGGAGAGGGAGGGGAGGGAAGGGAGAGAGGGAGCTCTGCAGGGTCTTCAAGTCAAAGAACCCTCACTGGGCACTCGTTTTTTTTTTTATACAATTCAGTCTTTTCAGGCTTCATCTAATAGACCGGCGCCAGCACATCTCCCTCCAATCTAACACTTCCTTTTATATTTCACTTTGTTTTCCACTTTCTCTCTTTCTGTCTCTTTCTTTTCATCTGTAACCCTAAAATCCAAATCACACAAATGTCTCCTGCGGTAATGAATATATATCTAAAAGGAGCCGCCGTCCACTGATCCGTCGACTCCACTGAGTGTTTGTTATAGGCTACAGCCTCAACAAACTCTTGTTAATCTGATGTAGTCGCCTGTCGAAGCAAAAATAATACCCTGTCTTTGCTAATTCTATAAAAAAAATAATATATGGTGACAGAAATTAGGACATTGACCTGGTAGGGAATCTCTTGTGGTGACAGTTGGGTTATTGGAAAAGGTGGATCTAACGTAGAGCTGCACGATATGCAAAAAAAACATCATATTGTGATTATATGGTTGGATATTGCAATATGAGTTTCAATGTGGATTCGGGCTGTCACCATCATGAAATTTTAGTTAACGATTTATTGCCATATAACGATTTAATTGTCTTTTTCTGATGAATGAATGAATAAAAAATTAATTTCTGTTTGACTTTTGGCTTTGCAACTAAATCCATGATACTAATAATCAATCAACAGATGCTCATCGAAATGCCGTCTTCGAATATTAGAAATGAAGCGGCTCGAGATAAACAGTTTTGTGGCGCTCCACTCATGTGTCATTAAACCATAGAAGATGAAGAAAAAGAAAGGTGCGCAACGTGATGATGTCATTAAAGGAGCGCCATTCAAACCTCAAAAACGACGTGGAGATAGTGATGGAAATGTCATCCAGCTGTTTTTATACAGATGAATGTAAACGATTTTAACGATTATGCAAAAAATAATTGTGGCCGCGCAATTACGTCACAATGGTGACAGGCCTAATGTGAACGTGTCAATTTGTCCTTTTCATTTCACTTCAAAAATCTATAAAAATTGACGAAGTGACGATCTTGTACCAAACAAACAGTTGGTCCCTTTGTGACTTAAGAATGATTTGCAGCTCCTGCAATTTGGTTCCTGCACGAATCCATATCGCAATTTCAAGAACATAATTGGTCATTAATTGTGCAGCTCTAATATAGTGTTTTTTTTTGGGACTTTTGGACAATTAAAAATCTGTCTTGTTGTGGAACTTGTCCCACTTCCTTCCCCCTTAAAGTGTTTCAAAAAGAAACTTAAAATTTGAAGCCACAACGTTTAACCCCGACCTGATTCCAGTCTGAACCTGACGACACACAAAATCGTCCTTTTAACAAAAAAAAACACACACAAAAAAAATCCTCTCTCAGAAGAACTAAACCTCACGCTGTTTCTCACAACACACACACACACTTCCATGTACACACACACACACACACCAGTTCAGACTGGGACATAATGTTTTTGCACCATGTTGGTTCCTCGCTGGTGGCGACAAGCACCTGTGCGTTGTGTGCAACAAAGGTTCCTGGCAACAGTCGTCGAGGAGAGACACTGTCAGGATGCACACCTGTTTGATCTGCCGGGACCCTCTGTGATAAGTGGCCCTGGTAACCATGGCGACTAGGATATGGGATGGATTCATGTGGCGCAATTGAATGGCCTTGGATTGTAGATACACACACACACACACACAAACACACATACATACGGAGACACACATGGATGCACACGCAAACTTAGGAAACACACATGCTTGCAAGTACTTCCACACACCTATAAATGTACACACACACACACACACACACACACACACACACATTCACTCTCAACGAATACACAAGCGCACCTGTACTCCGAGACACAAAAACATACAAAACCACACAACTAAACTAAAGTCGCACACATAACAAGGTAGTGGATCATCATCATCAACACCTGCGTACAGACTCGTAGCAGACTTCACACATGGAGAAAAAAAAAAACGTGCAAAGAAAAGGTCTTGAGTACAAAAATATAAATAAATAAAATAAACAGATTCATGCAACGACGCAGGCTGACTCCAAACACACACAATCAGAGGAACGACACAATTCAATGTGCATGTGTGTGTGTGTGTGTGTGTGTGGAGAGAGAGAGAAAGCCGAGGCGGCAGATGGCCGACATGCTGACGGTTACTCACAGCGTTGCAGGTGGACGAAGCAGCACTTTGCCTCTCCCTGCAGAACTCAGCATCGACCTTGGGAGTGGGAAAAGAGAAGAGAAATAGGAAAAAAAAGAAAAAGAAATGTGAATCGTTAACTCTGCAGCAGTCATTCACACAAAAAAAAAATAGTTGTGAAAACCTGCACAGAGAAAACGCAGCATCATCAGCGCTGCTATTATTTTTATTATCTTCCACTGACTGATGGGCCTGATAGAAATGTGAGTGTTTAAACGCAATCAAATGCGAGCAGCGCGGCGTGCTGCTGCTGCTGCTGCTGCTGCTGCTGCTGCTGATACATGGGAATGAGAATAGTCACCAATTAAGATGTGTGAACGTGTGAGTGGCGCTCTGCTCTGTAGTTCTCTATATTTAATCACATACGGCGTGTGCACGACGTCCAAAGCATTGAAATGTAAATGAGGCAACAATCTGTGTTGTTTGCATTCAGATAAGGTCACATATAGAGATCTGTGTGCAGCCCTTTCTGCATAGATTAACCTCCGATGCTCTGCACAAAGCACCAGATTTTACACCTAACTCCAGTTGCAGCCTGTTCACAATCACAATGTAAGATAACTAGCCTGCATCTGACTGAGAAAGTTAATCAACAGATCTTTAATCATATTTCCCCCTCACATTATTATCTTGGAAATACTTGTTATCTTGCTGCTCTTTGGAGTTAAATATAATTTCAAGACAGATGCATAGTTGGGAGGTGGAAACACATACACATAGGTCTACTGTACATGCAGCAGAAGCAGCCAGATGTTTGCATAATAACAACAATAGCAGTAACACACAGAGGCAGTGGCGTGTGTGTGTATGTGTGTGTGTGTGTGTGTGTGTGTGTGTGTATAATGCAGATCTCGTCTGTGACCTTCCAGTTTTCAAGCATGATCCTTTATTTGCATGAATCTGTATTTTCCTTTATGCTGACAGCCCTTTGTAAGTGCTATTGAAATAAATCATTTGTTATAATTGTGCGGAGGGGCAAGCCTGACAGCTCAGATGTTGTAGTCTGTCAGGGAACAGACAGAAGAGAGAGAAGCAGCCGCATCTTTTATTCTACGAGCCAATCATGACTCACAACCTGCATGTCACAAGGAGCGAACAGCTCGGCCTAAACAGCGGCGCTTTTCTCTTTTTTTTTTCTTCTTTTTTTTTTCTTTCTCCTGCAACATTTTAAACAACTCAAGCATCAAGCGTTTGGGAAAAAGAAAGAAGAAGTAAAAAAAACTATGAATTCGACCATCAGCCAATCAAGTCAGTTGACAACGACGTTTATTTTACCCTGCGTTTCTTCTAGAGAGGAAGAAGAGCGACGGTGCCACAGCTGGGGATCAGATGTCAGAGCAGATGACGAGGTTCAGTCCCAATGACACTTTGATCTCATCATACACTCACTCACAACAGATAATCTGCTTCCTGCTCATTAGCCCGATCCAACGTGTCTTGTGTTCACTAGACTACAGTATACTGTTTTTTTTGTTTTTTTGTTTTTCCAAACCACTTGAAATCAGAGTTTATTGAATATTCTTTGTTTGGTGCCAAGAAAAGATAATGGCAGAAAAAACATCACCTGAAGAAACAAGCAGCCAGTTTTCAGGTGTTAAGCGCTCGGCTACATCAACTTTTTAACTGATTTTCAAAGTTAAAATTAATACTGAGGCTTTTTTTTTTTAATGATAATTATTGATTGACTGACTTGAATTTTCTCTGGTCTGTGTGTGTGTGTTGCAGATTTAGATTACAGTCCTGCTTTTTATTTTCATTTTCTAAAAGAAGAAGTAAAGTAGCTTAAAAGTAAAGCGTATTTAGCTTCAGCAGCATGTTATCAGTAACAGCTTGCATGGCTATGAAAAAAAGACAAAAGAAAATCTCACTGCCTTCACTAAACTGACCCCATGTGATCAAATCTAATGTAAATGTGATATTTACATTTAGTTTAACGGGTCATTGCCATCAGAATGAAGATATTAGCTACAGGAAGTGCTCATGCCTTGTGTTTGGATGGCATTTCGGTCTCAGTGGTCAAATATAGGGACAAAGTAATCATGCACAGTGTCTTGTTAGTGGTGGTACTAAATAATAATGATCATACTAATCGTAAACCGACTTAAATATATAGCAACCCAGCTAATTAGCTAGCTAGTCTGCAAGCGAGCATTAGCGGTGCAGTTTTCTCTGGCTGGGTGTTTGTTCAGTTGTTCATTCACCAAATTAACCTGAGTCTGTGGCTCCTGTGTGTCAAGCTGTTAGTCATTAACTCCCTATGTACAGTAGCTACTATACTATACAATGTGGTGCACCACGTTCACCCTGCATCGTTTCACCAGAGCGTCTGAAATCTGCCCGTGAAGCGAATCCACCACATTATGTTTGCTGTTCTCACTGAGGTGCGATGCCCTTTCTGCTATAACAAGGCCAAACGCATTTTATAGAAAATGACAGTCTCTCAACCGGAGATGATTATGATTTGTAAATGTCCAAATCCTCACAATTGAGTGTTACATAGCCCGAGCGGTGACTATAGGAGTCATTTCAGGCCCAGATAATGTAACTGTTAGTCAGTGACATTTCTGCCTTGTATCTAAAATATAATAAGGGCGTGATTGAATCCATAAAATCATAATCTGTGTAGACTGAGAAGTGATAGCAAATCATAAAAAACACATATATTGACCTATAACCTATATAGAGGAAAGTTTTTTTTAATGTAGAGCACAGTGCATAGGAGAATAAATAGGCCTACAATACAAATGGTGATGATTTCAGCTTGATCTAAAACCTTAATAGAAAAAGCAAAACGAGTAAATCAATTAATTTTGTCAGTGATCTCTCACAGCACTGGCTCAAAAAATACATGAAAGCAAAAAAAAAAAAAAAAAAAAAAAAACCTGACCTGGATTTTATTGTAAGGCAGCTCCACAAACACTAACAAGCCTGTTGCTCCAGGACTCTTCCCTCCCTCTTTCCCTCCCCCTCAGTAATTTTTCTCTTTTCTCTATCATCCTCAAGTGGCCTCCACCCTCCTACACCTCCTTCACCTCTCCATCCCTGCCCCCTCCCCCTCCTCCTCCTCTTCTGTTCCTTTTCTCCAGTGAATGAAAAGGCCATATCAAACAATGGACTTAGCCTGCTCCCTCCCTAAGTACAAGAAGAGGAAGGGGGGAAACAACGGATTGGAAGATGGAGAAACGAAGCCGGGATACAAGAGGGTCGAGGGGGGAGGTGGGGTGGGGGTGGGGTGTGTGATTGTGGGTGTGGGTGTGGGTGTGGGAGGAGGTGCAGTATGGAGGAGGTAAATAGGTGGAAGAGTGGAGGAGGACCAGGTGTGGAGAGACAGGGACGGAAGGAGCAAATATCAAGTGAGTAGGAAATCGAACACAAATTACACTAAAAAGAAAATGAGAGAGAAGTGACATTTTAAACAGGAAGTCACAGGTTTCTAAAAAGAAGTATACATACATGTATATATATATATATATTTTTTTACTTTATCTGTACTATATTTTTCTGAGATTTCCAATTAATCAACTTTTAACTTTGATTTCTTGAGTCAAATTCATTTTTATTCACTCACTACATGATTTTTTCGTCTTTATTTCACTGTGTTCGCTCTAAATTCTAAGATTATTTCTTATGCTAAATTGAGACAAATTGTTTTTACAAGGTGTCAAGGTGAAAATAGAAAAGAGAAGGAAAGTTATTTATAAGACTGCAGACAATATGAGAGGAAAAATAATTTTAAAAGATAAATGTTTTGCACCTCGTTTGTCCTATACATTTTCTTTTCTATATCCCAGATTTTCTTTGCTGCTCAAACTGGCCCAGTTTCCCCTCAGAGAATCATTGAAATGCAATAAAATCATCTGCACAGTGTGTCACTCTCATCACAGGCAGCTCAGCAGCGGTGGCGACAGAGGAAGCTCAGATGCTCAGATGGGTTTTTTTTGTTTTTTTTTATCTTCCCCCAGCGCAGTATTGAAGAAGAGCGTCCAAGGCCACACTACAGGAATAGGAGGGACACCTTGTTTTCATGGCTTTTTACAAAGCAGCTTTTTGAAGTTGGATTGAAAGAAAGAGATCTGAAGCTATAATAACTTTTTGCCGGGAGAAGCAGAGCAGAGCAGAGGAGCTCGAGTCCAGATCCTCGGCCTCAGCTGTGGTGGTGGAAGAGCGATGCAGTGTCAGTCAGTCAGGAGGAGAGAGGGGTGAAGATGTAGGAGCAACAGGAGGTGCGGGAGGGAGGTTAAAGAGGAGCAGAGGGTGCAGAAGGAAGAGGATGATGTTGATGAGGAGGAGGAGGAGGAGGAGGAAGAGGAGGAGGAGGAGGAGGAGGAGGAAGAGGAGGAGGAGTGAAGGAGCAGCAGAAGGTTGCAGGGCGGAGAGTGGGGGAGTGACGGCGAGAGAGAGAGAGAGAGAGAGAGAGTCTCCCACCACCACCAGCGCTGTCACAACCACACACTCAGCTGCTGTCGCCGCTGATTGTGATTGCTGTTCAAACAAGGCCGACAGCTGCCACAAACATCTCCCGCTTAATATGACACACATGAACGCTCACCTATACACACACACACACACACACACACACACACACACACACACACAGACACACTAACTGATATTGCTCAGATGTCACTCGTCGCTGCTGTCCCGCTTTATGGCACCCTGTTATCTGTCTTTCTTGTTCTTGCTCTCTGATAAGACTGCGGATGCTGTGATTGCCCTCTGCTCTCTGTAAAGTGTGACAGCTCAGTCAGTCGCTCATCAAATCAACATGTTTCCCCCCTCCCTCCCCCCCACCCCCCACCTCTGTCACCGTCACCGGAGAATACCTGCGCCCCTCTATCACACACTTACTCTCCTTGTCATTCTCAGCTTTCTCATGTTTTCCCTACATCTATAAAAAAAAAAAAAAAAAAACACCTTTCAAGCATATTTGAGAGGTGTTGCTGCTTTTCTCTGCTGTAGCTAGGCCTATATCGTTTAAAAAAACTGAATAGCATCGTGGTTTAGATAAAAGAAAACATTTGAACACATCACCACGATGACACAATGTTTTACCCTGGACTAAAAAAATAATCGATTATTATCGCAAGATCAATCGGTAAAGTGAAGCAACAAAATTCCCATTTCACACAATCGGGCGTCATTTTTCAAGTCCAGGCCCGTTGCAATTAGTATGCCTGCCGTGCCGTGCATCAACACAGACACATAACACATAACACACATAGCTAACACAAAAGCAGTAGATAGATACAAAGCAGTTTATCTGAAACACACCGATCACTCTACTGTACCGTGGGAGTCTGTGTTTTTTCATGTGAAATCAAGCGCCGTTGTGGTCTGCAGCCGAGGCAAAAAGCCTGCAGTTTTTAGACAATCTGCTAAAGCTGATAATGACTCAGGGCAAAAAGGGATTAGTTTTGCCTTCAGAGAGTGTTCACTCAATAATATATAATTCACACTTGCTTGTGTGTTTTTTTTTTCTCTCTTTTTTTCTCCCTTCAGAGAGCAACAATCGCAACCATCTCACACACACTGAGGCCTCACTCTCTGTCTCTCCCTCTCTCTCTATGCTTTTGCTTTCCTGCTGTTTTCCCTCTATTTCTGTCTATCTCTGTCATTCACACACAAACACATAGGCTACACACACACACACACACACACACACACACACACACACATACGTATACACACACTTCCTCCTCCACAGCAGTTGTACATTATGGAGTGGTAACCAGGCAGCATCTAATTGCAATAATTGGAAGAATGTACCGAGCGGCCTGTTTGAACACCTGTTAGCACTGAATTTCTCTCATGGCTACAGATTGTATGTGCTGTGTCACACCATTTGGTGTAGTGCGTGTGTGTCTGTGTGTCTGTGTGTGTGTGTGTGCATGTGTGTGTGTGGGTGTATGTATCTGTGTGTAGGCTTCAGATTGTGTTGCCCCCCCCTCCCTCTCTCTTCCTAGCAGGCTCATATAAAGAGGAGGGGGTGGTGGGGGTGGGGGGTATGTTAATAGGAAATCCTGGCTGCGCTCCAGTTTCCATTTTGACACCTCAGACCTCGCCAGAAGGAGGCTGCCTGTCACCGACACATCCCAAGGCAATTCACTTCACCCACAATCATTTGGGAGTTTGACAAAAATTAATCATATGCATGATACATCTTGGCCCTCACACTTCTTCTCTCACAGTCGTCACTGGTCTCTGTCAGTTTTTCTTTCTTTCTTTCTTTTTCTTTTCTTTTTTTTGACATACCGAAAAATCACAACCAGGACTAACAGGAGACAGAAAACATCGACTTCCTCAAAACATCAGGCACAAAAACAACTTCCTATGTGTGTGTGTTTGTGCTTCTTTTTTCTTTTTCTGCTACGTTTCTTATTCAGGTGGTGTCCCTTTCTCTCTCTTTTCCCTCTCTTTTCACTCTCTCTCTCTCTCTCTCCCTTTGCTGGGGGCAACTGGACAGATGTGTGGAGCTGTCCGCCCAGCTCCAGTGCTGAAATCATTTTTCAGCCCTTTGGTTAAACACACACACACACACACACATAGCCTACATACACACACACGTCTGCCTCTTCCCTCTCTTTTCACGCTCATAAAAAGCTGTGATTGCACCGGCAGCTCGTTCACAGGAAGTGAACTAACTACTACAGGTGTAATTCTTCCTTTTCTTTTTTTTCTTCGTCTTCTCTCTATACCTGCATTTATCAGTTCACACTGTTTCCATGAATTAAAAAAGACCAATTAAGGGTCTCTGTGTCTGTCTGTCTCATGTGTTCAGTCTGCAGGAGGCAGGCTCGTATTGATTGAGTCAGGGGGGCTTCAACATTGAGCTGTTGTCATTTGACCCCAGGAGGCCCAGACCTGAGAGCTGATAATCCATCGGGGAGTGAAGGACGCAGGGGCCCCGCTGCTCTGTCTGCAGGGGCCCCACACTGACAACTTTTCTTTCTTTCTTTCTTTTCTTTTTTTTTCTTCTTATCTAATTACGTTGCCATTATTGTTGTTAATTGGCTCGTCGTCGCCTACAGATCAATACTTGCTCTCAACACTGGCATCAATTCACTTTCTCATAGTATGTAGCCTATGTAGAGGCTTCACGTAGCCTACCTGTTGATTTGTAGCCGCTCAGTCTGCTGCGTCTCCTCCACCACCACCATCATCACCATCATCACCGTCATCATCACCATCATCGTATCTAAAGCACGAGGGAGGAAGCAGATGGTCAAGAAGGAAAAGATGAGTTCATCTCTGTTTTTTTTTTTGTTTTTTGTTTTTTGTTTTACTTCAGATGTATGCTGTGTCTCCTGCAGCCCTCCCCTCTCCTCCACTCTTTCTATCTGTTTCTCTTTCCTAAAATGCGACATGCTGAGAGGCTCCGAGCTCACCTGATCGCTGCTGCCGCCGCCGCTGCTGCTCCCGTCAGTCCGGTTTCTCCTCCTCCACCGCCGCCGCCGCCGCTGCCGCCGCTGCTGCTGCGCGTCTGGAGCGGAGATGGAGCCTCCGGTGCTGCTGCCTGCTCTTTTAAAAAGCCTCCACTGGTCCAATAGGAGGTCTGCCAGCCTCATGGGACCTGACGTCACCTAACCCCCCTCCCTCCCTCTTTCCTTCTCTCCCTCTCCCTCTCTCCCTCCATCTCTCCTCTCCCTCCGCACTCACATTTGAACTATAGGGGGGGGGGGGGGATATAGCCTATCAGCTCTGTTTCCTCGTCGATCTGGAAGGATGTCGGTGCCAAACGAGATTTTACTGCAAGTGGGTGATGGATTTGTTCATTTCTCATTTTCTTACAGGCTCCTTTTTTTATTATTATTTTTTAACTTATCACTAAACATATAGTGTCAGGTTTTTTTTTTGTCATATATGAAGGCTAATTTTCTTTTCTTTTTTCTTCTTTTTTTTTCTACACATGCAAACTGCAAAAATATTTCAAGCAATTGAACTTCAAGGAGGAGCTGGAGACAACAGTTGTTCAGTAGCATGAGCAACAGGCTGCAGCTCAGTGTCTCAATATGTTCTTCATATTTCACATTCAAATAAGAGATGTAGGCTAGCAGACATGAGTTACTGCTAGGCACTTACAATATGTCCCCACTTCTTCTTTTTTTCTCTTTTTTAGATACTTTAATCATGATTGTACTGTACATATATGGATTATTTTAATTAATCTTCCATAATGATTCACGTTGAATATTAAGTTACATTGCTTCATTGAGTCATAATATAATTTCATTATCAGTTGTATTATTTCACATAGCCTACATTATTTGTAGGTGTGACATTTGAGCCCCTTCTGGTTCCCGTCTGACATTGTTTGCAGGGGGACAGGTGAGAATGTGACTGTCTTTGAGCTGCACATGTTCTGCTATAGGACAGATGCCTATATTGTGTGTGTGTGTGTGTGTGTTTTTATACCACTACTCTTGCTTTTGCAATTTTCATGCTTTTCATATCAAAACACACTCACACAAAAATGATGCACATAAATGTTAGGTTATAAGCCACTTAAAATGTTACTGCATGCTGATTATCAGTGTGCTCCAATAATAGTAATAATTACATGCATCAGCTTCCATTTTGCACAATGGATACCTGAAAGAAGAGACCTGTGCTGTAGTTCATTGTCGTTGCTTCTGTAAAAATGGAAAGAGGTCTAGATAATAATATGCAGACTTTTGTTTTTACCCTTTTATGTTGTTCTGTACTGTCTATCTCAGCAGGTCAGTGCAGGGACAGCAGAAGGACCAAATAAGAAAAAATAAATAAAAAACCACTGTGGAAAACAAGGAGCAAAGTTAAATTAAAACTCCTATGATGAACGAGTAAACACTTTAATCAAAAATATCTTTTTTAATTTTGAAGAGGAAAAAAACAACTTAACAACAATGTCTTTCTTTATTTTGGGGCAGTTTTGAAAAAGGTCCTGAAGGTCAGTGTCTGGGTGAATGAATTCATCCCACAGAGGAGCCTCATTTCCATCTTTTTTGTATGAATACAATAATGTGACTAGATACTGTAGCAAATTATAATCATATTATTACTAGTTAAAGATTAGCCCACTCTCTAAGAGAACCGCACTTAACTCAAAAACAAAGTGAGCAAGACTCCAAATAACATCCAAGACTGCGTCATATCAAAGCCTTGAGGGTCAGTTCATCAACATTTTGTGAGATAACCATGAATATCTAAATTAATATTCTTTAAGACCTTTTACATTGATTATATTATAACTGGATGGTGAGTCCCTTTAATTAGGCTAGATCTCTGTTTTACATTTCAGAGGCAGAGTGCATGAGATCAACTATGTAATTTCTATTTATTTTGATAAATAGAATGTAAAAACATATAAAATGCCTGACAAATCAATTTATATCGTACTCGCATTGAGTCAAGGTCTCCATCAAACCCGTGAATACTCTGTGATGTTTTGAAGAAAGAATACAAGTGTGTAAATCTAAGGTGTGTGAGTATAATGTGTTGTGTACAGTGAACCTGTTCACCGCTGTCCAGCTGTGCGCAGCAGCAGCAGCAGCAGCAGCGGCACTACAACAGTATCTAAAGCCAATAAACAAATTAGAAAAAAAAAATACTTTATACGAACTCTACTCACCCAGCAGATGACATCTACGTATAATCTGTCTTCCCCGGCAGAAAATGCTGAAAAAGCGGTGTATTTTCAGACACAAATGAGCAATTCGTAAGGCCATTGTGTGCACTGTGCATCATTGTACTTTCTAATTTCCCAGACTCAGAAACCATTGTGGGAAATGCTTTTGTGTTGTCGAGTGCTTGTTTTTTTCTGTGGGTTTTGTGTATTATTTTTTGTGTGTGTAGCTCTTGAAATTGGTCTACACACACACACACACACACACACACACACATACACATACATACACATACATTTAGACATTTGTTCAGGGTTTTTGTTTATTTCTTTTTATTTTAATTTCATTCTTTTTGGGAACTTTAACATAACCTGTGTGTGCGCTCCGGTTCACACATGTCTACATCTAGGTCAAGTCCGAACTCCTTTCATATGAGACTGTAGTAGTTTGACAACAGCAGTGTTGGGGAGTGAATAATGAGGGCGATGAGGCTGACTGTACCGCTCTGACAGCTTACTGTGAACGCAGCATGCGGCCCTCCGACAGCACAACAAAATGAGGACTTGACATACGAGGCAAACACACAACGCCTGAAGATGACAGACATTTTGACACTGAGATGGTAAAGGCCGAGGTTGTGCTCATGGATGGATTTGCAGCTTGAACTTTGACCCTAAATTAGCTTGGGTTCAACTAAACCAGGCTCGAACATCTGTTTTGTTTTATGTTTTTTTCCATTATCACATCAGAAATAATTGTTAGATGAATCTGGTGCATCATGAAATAAATAATTTGACCATTTGGAAACACAAGCACCATGTGCCAGTTATCTTAGCTTAGCTTAGCATAAAGACTGGAAACAAAGGGAAACTGCTAGCCTGGCTCTCTCCAAAGGCTGTTTCATAAAAAGTTGAGTGAAAAAGACCCTGAGTCAAATAATACACAGTGATGTAGGAGCAGTGTGACAGTCTCTTTTCTTCAAATGACCAAAACCACAAAACCACAAAACCAACTGTGGTGGAGATAGAGATGATGCAGGGCAGCGCAGCAGAAGTCTTTACCTTTGGTTGCTAAGTTAACACAGTGGGCCCAGTCTGATCTTTTACACCTGCATGTGAGTAAATTGGTTGATGACAGTGTGAACAACCTAAGTCACATGGATTTATAGCTTTTCAAACCAGATTTCATGTGTGGCTCTAAATCCGATTTGCACACAAGCAAAAATAAACATGGCAGATGAAAAATTGAACCTTAAACATGCTGTTCTGGAAAGAAATCTGTACCAAGCACTTGGGCTCGTAGTGTAAACCTAGTCTAAGTGATGTAATACTAAAAAAATAACTAACTAACCAAAAGCTGGAGATCATTATCAACCTCATCCCATCCAACACAAGAGTAAGCTACTTCCCTCTCCCTTCCCCCGCAAAATGTTGCTCTCCTCTGTGGATGATCAATTATCCATTATCCATTATCCATTATCAACAGGACACAACCACGGCCAAAAATATGTCCGACGCGATAGATGCGATGGCCGCTGACCAGTCAAGTTAGCTTCGGGAGACGACAGCCTGATGTAGCCACGGGATGTCAGCAAGTTTCAAAATGAATGCTGCCGGCATGCATCACCATCCATTTCTATATTTTAAATAATCCAGCACTGCTAATCTTTTGGGCCTGATGGTATGCAGCATTGGTACGCATTAAAAAGAAGCAGAAGCACTGATTTTCAAAGACTTGCGCACCAACTGTATGATTAAATGTAACATAACATCCTCATAACTTGACATAAGTATCTAAAAATGATGGTGAAGAATTAAGAGATTGAAGAGCGACTGGGGAAAATGAATCTACTATCGTTACATTCAGCTCTGACAGACAAGAAACAATGGATGTGAATTATATAACTGTGTTTATAACTGTGGTTGGCCAATGGTTTTTAGAGGTAGAGACAGACACAGTGCGAAGCCTCTTCTGCTTTGAAGCTGAGGAAAGCAGATGGTCTCTACAAAACTTCCACTTTTACTCTTTACACAGAAAAAACCAACAGCTAGCAGATGTACAGTATACCTATCGTGTGAAAAACACACACTCATTAAAATAACAAGGATTTATTTATTGATACTGCTGTTTTCAGCTTCAAATTAACAACATGTGACATTTTACATTGTAAGTGGTTGTGTATTTGAAATACTAGAAACACCTTAAAAGCCAGATTCATGTTGCAACTTCCTCTATAAAACCACAAATGGCACAGGATTAAAATAAATATGACATACAAAAGAAATATCCAGACATGTCTAAACTGGACATGTTGAAGGCAGAGCCAAATCAAGTCTAAAGGAATACACCCATTTTAATCAATTTGACAGGCTGCTATATATTCATAGAGTCGAATATGACAGAGATTGCACTTACAGTGCAGTTTCACTGAAGGAGGCCCAAACATCATTAGAGAGAGAGAGACCTTCCAAATCTATAATTCTGTCTCCACAGTTTATACAGAGGGTCCTGTAAGCATGGCAACCACTCCAAATATCACACACACACACACACACACACACACAAGCGCCATCAGGTATACGCATTGTGCACCTACTACGCTAAAGGACACACGAACAGAGGTAATCATACACACACAAAACTCAACATTGAGAAATCCTTCGGGGAATAAAATCTGTAAAAAAAAACTGAAAACCCAAACTCAATTATAATTTAAAATAGGATCTTAATTAACCCACAATCTTCACAATAATTGGAGCAGAGATGTAAGTTAAAGTGTAAGTATCCCATATTCCCGCTAAAGATAAATGGTCCCTTAATTTCTGATCTTGGCCAGAGTCAAGTCAAGATTTTATATCCAAATTTACACCCACAACAAACTATCAGCCTTACTTTTCCATCAGTTTTACTTTGTGCTTTGTTGCTAACATGCTAAACTAAGATGGTGACTAAGGTCACACCATTGTAGCCTTCCTGCTAATGAGTACTACCTGTAGCTTTTTAACATGTTAGCTCACTGACATTAGCGTTTTGCTCGTCCTTGTGCACACAGTGGCGTCACAGCTGCTAGCACGGCTGCTGACTTGTCATCTTGTTAAACCCGTGTTGACCCTCGTGTTCATTGTCATACTAACTCATCAGCCTTACTCCCTAAACTCAGCCCTAATTCCAGCCCCCCAGCCCACACACTAACACACCTGAACAAATCCACACAGACAATTGTAGTAGTCCTGATGTTTTTAATCAGCAGTGGGGCCCCACCCCGGCAGATAAGCGTCTGGTTACGTGTCTGTAAAGAGCAGTGGGGAAGACGGAGTCGCCTCGGCAGATGGCCCTATCAGCGCTGGGTAAACCAGCGGCCTGGGCCGTCGTGTTTGGCTTAACGGCCTATAAGTAATTCATTGTGTTCACTGAGAAGGAGCATCTGTCAACCCCTCGGCCCTGGAGACGCACACATACACACACACACACACACACACACACACACACACACACACACAGTTATGCATAGATGCAGAGATAAACATACTTACATGAACATTTGGTCACATGCACAACTGCAGGGACACACACACACACACAAACGCACAGGTCTTTCAAACTCATCTGTAGTAGGAAGGCAGTGCAGGTGGCTGGACGTAAAGGGAGAGGTCTTTGTTCCATGTGACCTGCTCTGATCAGATAACACCACTGATCTTAGTTAATACTCACTAAGAGCTCATTTACCTGCTAATGTGAAAACAGAAGAGAGAGGCAGAGGGAAAGAGAGATGATGCAGGGAAAAGTGAAGGAGGAAAAAACACTCTGAGATCAGCTGTGCAGCTGCAGCGCGCCAGGACGTCCACAACTCACCACCAAAACAACACAAACACTGAATTTGCATTTTCACATCAGTGACTGAACAGAAATTACCGCGTAACAGTCTCTTATGGTCCCCATTGAATAAACTGTAGTGCAGTCACACCTCCCTCGTATCGTATCATGTCTTCTCAGTATGAAAACTATTTTTACGCCTCAGCAGTGAGCGCTATTATAATAACAACAAGCGAAAGCTATCGCTCTGGATGCACTAAAATAAACTCCTATTAAATCTCTTTCTTCAGAGGCATGGCTGACAACACTTGCAACGAGGCGTGCCATCTTAAAAAGAGCCCAATTAATGTACAAAATACTTTTGATTAATGCCATTAATATTACCAGCTTCATTATGTAACATGAAACCAAATCTGTAAAGGGAATTTGTTTCCTGTGTTGATATTTTATTAAAGAATAACACTGTTACACATTTTAGATACACTGTCAGTGTCAGCAAATTCCATAACCTGAAATTTAAAGTATGTCAATGAGCTTTTTTTTAAAGTTGATCTTTTAGCCCCTTTCTCCAGACTTCTCCCCAAAGCCACGCCTCCAGAGCACAGGAACGCACAATACTTTAACTTTTCTAATAGAAGAAATGTGAGTGCTGCCCTGGGTGAGGGTGGATGAACCACTCAGGTGCTCTTCAAGGACACAGGATTGAGAAAACCTGAAGATAAAAACACAGCAAGCAGACCGTCCTGGTGCAAATAGTGGTAAAGAGTAAAAGGCAGTCCAAAACTGCTTGCTGTGTTTTCATCTTCACTTTAACTTTTCTGCCATAACATCTCTTCAACTGTCTCATTGAATTTAGCAAGCTGGCATAAGCTCTGGCTCTTGCATCGTCTTTTCCGTATCGTAAATCGGTGAAGACTCAGTGCATGAAGAGGGTACTATACGCAGAGGGGGGAGGGAGGAAGGGGCATATGGCAGCTTGATAGATGCATCACGAACCAATGAATTTGTTCGTGGCTTTCAAAGTTATGGGATGGTGTTTTTACAGGATTGTCCGTTCCACAGGTGACTGACAATTTTCAATATTGTTAAAAAAGCATTTAATTAATTGGGGTGTGAAGAGGATTTCATGCAATACAGTTGAAAATGCTCCAGAAAAGGATCTCCAACCCTATATATACCTTTAAAGGTGTACAGAAATGGCCGTTTGTCCTGTTTGTCACGCCGAGTTGTCACGAGCTGCAACACGAGTTTACCCGAGTAAGGAAAACGAATTTGATTGGTCGTTATCGAACGGGCGGGATATTCAAAGCTTGGGGCGAGACCGAGCTCCGTGTGTGTGTGTGCGTGTCTCAGACGTTTGAATGACGGATTACGGATCCAATATCAGTGGCTGATGAATCGTGTACAGGCTGACGTATAATCCGTGCGCCTGCATTATCCAATGCAAAAAAAAAATACACACTTTCATCCCGGATTTACTCAAAAATATAATTTTGCACAAAGTTTGGTCTACATCATCTGAAAGATGAGTTATTATTACATTAATTTTATGATCCAGAGTGGGCTCAAATTCAGTTTTCTTTTCTGTACACCTTTAAATGATAAATGATCAGTTTAGTGCAGAAACAACAAGTCCCAGATCCCAAATCCCAAACAAGAAGCTACTTATACAGATTAAAAAGAATTGCCAAAGAGTTATCTGACAATATGGCAAAGAAGTCAGACAAACCAATTAAGGAAAAGGAAATATATAATAATATATAATATAATAATAATATAATATACAGCACTATACGAAGAGCATTTCACCATATGCCACAATCTGGAACAGCCTGGATCTGGATCCAACTTCCAATGAGACAAGTCAATCAGATTATCATAAACATGGTTCATCTCAATCAGAACAGAAGGGTTATCACTATACACAGATGTTGTGCTTCCATGTTTAAGTTAAGCCTTCAGCAACAACTCCACACTTAAAGGAGCTACAGTATTTCTAAGTTTTGCTGTTTTGCATGGACGCTACAGTGCTTTGGTACTGTAGCCTGTATACCTGAAAGTAACGAGACAGCCGGACCACGCCAGGATCAGATCTTTCCACCTCAGGTTTTGTGCTGAACTTAAATCTTTTTTTTTTTGTTTAGATTGGTAAGTAAACAGCTGTAAATAACTCTTAACTTTAAAGGCTCTAATACATCTGTGCATTTTTCAGGTTATAATTTAAATGGAAACAAACCAATTGATGGCCATGGATATAAGTGGAAGAAGTAGACCGTGACCGAGAATTAGATTAATTTTCTTGAGCCCTCCACTCACCGCTCTGCTTCTTTGCACTGTCCTCTTTAGTCCTGTCATAATTTACTACCACCATTATAAGTCACCCCCACCACCAAACGTAACTAAATAAGCTGCTGTATTAATGAACTACAGGGTCGTTGGGCTCAATAAAAAGTTCTTGTTAAAACAAAACTGTGGCTGTCAGAAATTCCTGCTGTCTTTGACTTGTGAGAACAAAGCGGACATGAAAAATGATCACCAGGCCTGCGGAGAGCTCGGCCTTCCAGGTGAATATTAAATCATATTGAATTCATGTAAATTTGCACCTTACCGAACAGAGCTGCTATAATATCACACTTCTCAGCAACAAGGAAGATTTTGGCAACCTGCTGATTGTAAGTCGCGGATCAGGGTAAGAAAGCACCAAGTTCTGTTGTGGCGCATTTAGCAGCCAGCGCTGATGACAGACGCAGGGTGGGATATAATACACTGTAACATGTGCAACCACAATTGCTTTTCAAAGTTAACGATACAACATGTCTGACTTATTTTCCAAATACTCCCAACGACTGATGGACATGTTCTTAGAGCATGGTTGTTTCCTTCAGCCAGCACTCTGCCAAGGGGATAATAACAGAAAAGTGCCCAGCACTCTGCTTTTCAACTCACAGTCTCAAATGATAGAAATTACAGGCCTGCTTCAGCTCTAGCTGTTGAGACTTGGCTCTAATATGTTCAGACGCTCAGTCCCCCACCAAGGCCATTCGCCTCTGACAGAACTGGGAATGTGAGAGGGTAGTGAGGCAAGTTCAGGTGACCTCTTTTTAAGCTTTTCCTTTGAACATGGTCTCTTTTTCTTTGGGGAAAAAATGGTGAAAATAATTGTGTCCCAGTCTTCTTATCTTGTGCTTCTAACCCGAGTGAGAAGAAAGTTTGACCCTGTGCTGGAAATTGGCCGTGTCCTGTGTGTTCAAGATCAGTGTCTGATGCTGTTTGTCTGACCAGCTCCTGTTGCAAACACATAAAAAAAAGATTACAAATGAATTCAAACACTATAGCTGCTACTCTTACAGTACCTCCACTGTGCTAAAGCCTAAAATTCAACCAGAAATCAATAGCAAAAAAAAAAAAAAAAAAAGAGGAAAAACTGGGACATGCATCTTTCTGAAGAAAAAAAAACTGAATTATAACTGTAATTCTGAAGTGGCAATTTTCTGTTGTTCGGGATGATCAGGAAAAAGGAATGAATAATTGAGATTTTCCACATTAGCCTACATAAGTACACCTGTCCTGCACACATGCAAATGCAGGGGAAAAAAACAACAACAAAAAAACACACACACATGGGTTGGTACACCATAACCCACACAGACGGACAAAAACAAAGTGAACATGGCTGCTGCATTTTCACCATCCTTCCTCTCCCCTCGGTAACTCACATCTAAAATTATGCCTCACTTGAAGAAAATTGAAATGGAAAATGTGGGACATTTAGCAGGAGGGTTCCCTCATAACCAATTGCACACATACTGTACTGTAAGAAGAACCAGGATGTGGCTCCCAGAAGCCGGGGAGTAATTTTCACCTAAAATAAATAACAGGAGGTCGAAGAAAAATGTGTATGATTAATTAAGACACTTGTTTCTTTTGTGTATGTGTGAAAATTCATTAAGCTTCACCAAAAAACATAAAAACCATGCATGCATTGCTCTCTGTTTTAAATCAGATCAGTCAGCAGTGTTTTGTTTTTTTTCACATGACTTTTAAGATTTGATCTCATGACCATATCATTTATGTTGAGACATCAGTGCAGTGCAGTGTCCTGTCTGTATATTTAACCTGTGAGCCTTTCTCGCGTGTTAAATATCCAGGTAAGAGCACTTTGCCTCTTTTTATTCCTGCTCTTGTCCCACTTGGCCCGAGTCTACCTCCACTCACACACACTGGCGGTAAATACATTCTGAGTGGTATCAAAGGTCTCGGCAGAAAACACATATATTCAAATTGCTGCTGACTCAATTTTATTGGTGGGGGTCACTTAATGTGTGTTTTATCACATGCATTTTTCTTTTTCTTTTATAAAAATGTAACCACCACAAGTGAATTACGAGCTGTACGGTGTAGCAGAGTTGACTGTTTTGTGTATTTGTGTATTTATATGTATAAAAAAAAGCAAACAAAGGGCTTTTTCAATCAATTATTTCGCTCCCTCCCACACACGCACGTCAATTGTGGTTTGACAATGTGTGAATTTTTTCAATCGACTGGATGATTCTTTTCTTATTTTTTATGTTAATGCACAATAATCTACTTTTTTCTTTTTGTATAGTGTCTCCTTTTCATCTATTTTTCTCATCATACACTACTTTTAAAGCTTTATGCTCATTTTTCTAATTATACTTTTTTAGATTTTTTTTTAAAAGCAGTATTGGTTCATTTTATAATAATGTAGTGTGTATTGGTTTGGTTCTACTAAAAAAAAATCTAATATTTGTTTCACAATTTAATGCTCAAACATTTCAGAGAGCTTTTAATTGGAATTTCTAGCTTTATATTTTTGGTACAAATACACAACACTGATACTGTAAATTAAAATATTGGGGGGGATCTTTGCAGCCGTTTGTAGACGGATTTAGCTGCGTTTTCCCCTCCGTCCGTCTCTCCTCTGTCCACCTCTCTCTCCGTCACACAGCCTCACAGGAAGCTGTAGCAAACTGTCCTGACATAATGCATCTGTGATCACTGTAATTTCACAGGGGGGAAAAAAAAATAGCAGAAATCATCCACTGGCACAAAAAGACATGAAAAGTTCAGCTCCATAAGGATTGGAAAGTTGCAGTGTTAAAAAGTCCCATTGTGCACTGAAATTAGGCTGGATAGAAAAGTTAAAAGCTTTTGTTAAATGCCAAATACAAATGTCTGAGTGAAAAGACTATGTATTTCTATTTGCTCCCCATGCTTTGAATAACCTTTTCTACAGTAAGTGCCTTTTATATAGGAGTTGTATCATGTCAGTGTAGTTGCTCTATACTTTTTTATCCAGATGTCCTTTAATGCAAATGCTCTTTTAGAAATTTCTCTTCATTATAATGATGGTAATAACAGCAATCGCAGACTTTGCGCTCGTCTCAGCTCCATTAGTTACAGTACTGTTCTGAAACAGGATGGTAGAAAGTCCTACCTTTTCTTTTTCTGCCTTTTCTTACCTTTTGATGTATTTCACACAAGACCTGTTGCCACATAAAAGTTACTATTTGCTGCTGCTCTGGTCCCATCATTTGGTTGAGAACAATTTGAAGTTTTACTCCATTTTGTGATGGGGTGATGGCAGCAACATCATAAAGTTAAGCTCAAAATGTCTGGTGCTGTTTCACTGCAAGAAAGAGATGTGAACAGGAAGACTGTCTACTGTCTACTTTGGGCTGCAAAAAGGGCCAGAAGGATGAAAAAAGACTGTAAATAAGTAGTGTGTTTTCTGGGAGATGGGGTAAAAAGTGTATAAAAACACTCCAGGTTCGCTCTCCATCTCCACTTCATGGGCTGATGCTAAAAGCTGAGGCGAGGGTCCTGTGTTGTGAGCGGTTTATTAGAGGGAAAATGACAGAAAAACAACTCATGGGTAGTGCATAGTTTCTATTTTGAATTACTGTTGTATGAGTTATTGTTGGAGCACAGGAAGGATGCTCACTCACGTGTACGCGCACACACACACACACACACACACACACATAGAAACACAGAGAATTGGAGGCACAGGATTTACAGAAGAATACAGGCAGCGCTCATGCACACAAACATTACAAAGACATACGCACACACACATCCACATCATGAGACATAAGTTTAATCAGACGTAGTTGAAAAGGAAAATGCCATTAGATTTTAAAGTGGATAATTTCACATCCTTCCCCACATTCATTTCTTCATTTTTCTTTTCAAACTGGCCTTTCATGACCAGCACATGTGCTTTTATGGAAAATTACAACATTTAAACGAGACTCTTTGGTCAGGGATAATTGCACAAAGACCCATTAGCAGTCATGCAAGACCAATGTACTGTGCACATTTTTCTTTTTCTCTTTGTGATGCTATTCTCAATCCGTAAGAACATGTCTCATAAGTAAGAGGATAATCATAATTTAATTATCCGTCATTATGGGGAGCAAAATGCTGGTCACCTTGGGCTCACTTGTGCTGCATGCTGTTATAAACAAATCAATTAAATGGAATAGAATAAACAAACAAGACAGTTGTACAGTGTAGGTAGAATGGTCAAAGGTCCTCTGTCTTTCCCTGCCAATTTAGTTGCAGCAATTATAATCATGTTCAAAGTTTGCCAGAGCACTTGTACTCCTCACCTGCAAACCCACCTACTGATCAGTAAATTGGTTCTTCAGAGAAAACAGCAGGTGTACGTTTTTTTGCCCATGTGTGGCCATCACAAGGGTTTTCTCAAATTCAGTCCACTATAATTATATAATTAAAATAGTATTCATTAAAAAGGTACACTGGGGTGCTCAGAATTAGATTTATATTGTGTTGCTTTTTGTAACTTTCTGGGTACTGGCGTATATACTTTTTTATGGCACCGTTTTCATTCTTTAATTCATGTGGTATTGTTTCATAATTTCGCACAACAACATAACTTTTAGTTTTGAAAATACCATAGTCTGTTGCTTCTTATGTGTTTTAAGAAATTAAGAAATGCATTGGCCTATATCCATTTCTCTCAATAATCAATAATCAATAAACAATATACAGTATACGTATGTTGACATGCACATCCGGTTGTCAGTGTCAATAGAGTCTTTTAAATCCTCCCTAAAATTGCACCTTTTCTCCCTGGCATTCGGTTGAGTTTTTTTGTATTTATTTGTTTACTTAGGCCTATAGTTTGTATTTTATTGCACTTTACTTATGTATTTTATGGTGTTTTAATAATAACTTATCGTTTATATTCTATTGCACTTTACGTATGTTTTTTTTTAGTTTTTTTTTTACAGTATTTTAATAAGATCTTATAGTTTGTATTCTTTACGTGTGTATTTTATGGTTTTTGGTATGTTTTTATTGATCTGTAGGCTACAGCACTTCAACAGCAGTTCAACTTTGGTTGTTTTGAAAGTGCTCTATGGATGAAGTTTGGGGGGGCGGTCTGTGGCGCAGTGGTTAAGGCGGCCGCCCCATGTAGAGGCTACAGTCCTCAACGCAGGCGTCCCCGGTTCGAATCCCGCATGTCATTGCATGTCATTCCCCCTCTCTCTGCCTCCCCCTTTCCTGTCTATCTCACTATGTGCTGTCAAATAAAGGCAAAAACGCCCCCCCCCCCCCCCAAAAAAAACAGGATGGTAGAAAGATGGCAGCAACATCATAAAGTTAAGCTCAAAATTTCTGTGGCTGTTTCACTACAAGAAAGAGATGTGAACAGGAAGACTGTCTACTGTCTACTTTGGGCTGCAAAAATGTAGTTATAGTTTGTATTCTATTACACTTTACGTGTGTAGCTATTTTATGGTTTTTGGTATGTTTTTATTGACCTGTAGGCTACAGCACTTTGTTCAACTTTGGTTGTTTTGAAAGTGCCCCCCGCCAAAAAACTTAAAAAAATAAATGAAGTTTGGGTTGAGTTGAGTTACATATCTGTTAATGACTAATATTGCGCATCACTGCATTGATTAAAGCAGAAGTAAGTGATATATTTGTGTTAATATAAGTCTTAAATAGTTATATCTTCCGACAGCAATCACTTACATAGAGTGTTTGGACTGAAACACGGGTCTCTCAGTCCCTCTGCTCTGCTCTGAGCCGAAGAGAAAACATTTATCGTATCCTACAGTTTTTATCCAATGAGGAGAGAGAACGGCATGCAGGGCTGTGTGTGCAGCCAAGGGACGCCGTGAATGTGGCGACGTAGGGACGAGGACTGTTATGGTGCGTTCAAGGAAACTCGTATTTTTCCGACCGTGAAGTGGTACCAGTTCGATCTGGTACGAGTTCACCGGTCGGAAGTTACGAGTGGCCGTTATAGTGACTTTCACCGGTAAAACAGGTCGGAAAAACTGCCTGAAACGCTACAAAGTCGTAAGTTGTGACTTGAAGCTGTAATTTACGATTTCAAAAGCCTGCCTGGAACGCAGCATTAGCGAAAACGACCGGACCACTTACTTCTGCTTTAATACAATATGAAACCCAATTTCATTGATTCAGCTGCTGTATCTGTTTCCTGCTGGTTGCAGTACCGCTCATCGCCTGAGGACGACGTGGCGGCGCTGTCACTGTGCGTCGCTGCTGTCTTCTTCTTCTTCTACTACGTTTCGGAAGCGGCTCACTCACAACAATCATTTAGCCGCTGCTGCTCCTGGACCCGTTGATGCTTCAGGCTGCCTGTCTGTCTGTGTGGTGTTTTAAAGAGAAATGCGATAGGTTTACACTTTCTGTCGCTCGGGGTAATTATTTAGTAGAGGTGAATGTTTCTCGACGAGGAAGTACAAGCTAAACTGTTAACTGGCCGAGCTCGAGAGCCCTTTAACTTCTTTAACTGTTAGGTGTCTGTCGTTGTTGCTAACACACAACAAAAAGCTGCTGCTGCTGAACTTGGAGGAGCCACAAATCTTTTCCTGTCGGTGGTGGGATAAAGTCAGATGTCTCCTGATATAACTGACGGTGCCTGCCTGCGGTTCACTGAGAAGTTTGCCCGGTAATATAAACAGTTAAATGAATGTGGACAGAGAGAGAGCAGTTAATAATGTTAGTTAGTCAGTGCTTCTGTCACGTCTTGTACGTAAATTTACGTCAACAGTTAGACGCATTCTAAACTGTCGTCACGTACAAGTAGCTGCTACTGTTTTGTGTTGTTGTACCCCGCTGTATAATCTGTGTTGTTCACATTAATGTGTATGATTATGGTTTTAACAGTTCATAAGTTTAACATGACTCAGTTCAAAATGGCTGCAAGGAAATGATGCTTTAGTCACTTAAATAGCCTTTTAACTAGGTCTGAACCTGCTGTATATAATCTGTGTTGTTCACATTATTGTGTATGATTATGGTTTTAACAGTTCATAAGCTTAACATGACTCAGTTCAAAATGGCTGCAAGGAAATGATGCTTTAGTCACTTAAATAGCCTTTTAACTAGGTCTGAACCTGCTGTATATAATCTGTGTTGTTCACATTATTGTGTATGATTATGGTTTTAACAGTTCATTAGTTTAACATGACTCAGTTCAAAATGGCTGCAAGGAAATGATGCTTTAGTCACTTAAATAGCCTGTTGACTATGTCTGATAAACAAACGTTATTTATTGAATACTTTGCTGTGTTAGAACATCTAACAATGTAACTTTAACATGACTCAGTCCAAAATGAATGCAAGGAAATGTTGCTAACTAGGTCTGAAAACAACATAAATAAACATTATTATAATTACTAGTTCCTTGCTGAGGTATTTTGAAAATGTAGCTGGTTTTAATTGGCTTTATGCACCGCTCCACTACTTCCTGAACTTTAGCCAGCTCCTTTATTTCCTGTCTCACATTATTGGACAAACTGACTAATCCAGGTGTGTCTGACCTCACAACAATGGTCAGGCACACCTGGATTAATCAGTTTGTCCAATAATGTAAGACAGGAAATGAAGGACCTGCCTTAAATTCAGGAAGTGGTGGAGCTGTGCATAGAGCCCATTGAATACTTTGCTGTACATGCGTGAACATCTAACAACGTAGCTTTAACTTGGGTCCTTATGAAAACATGTATGTGTCCCTCTGACATGGACATTTAGTGTGTTCACTAATTAAATAATATATTTATGTAGCACTAGAGTGTTACTATCTTTTCCATTTTATTGTAGCTTTGAGTCAAGTCCTCATCTGTCCTGTGCCTTTTCACTTTCTAATGAAAACACAGGTACGGGGCTGCGCTTGTGATGTAGTCCTCTCCCCACACTCTGCGCCTGTCTATCTTACCTACTGAGAGGAGGAGGTTTGAGATCATTCCCTGATGATCGCAGCGATGGACGAGGACACTCCAACCCTGAAACCCAGACGCATCCAGAATCAGAACGTGGTTCATCGTCTCGAGAGGCGCAGGATCTGCTCAGGTCGACCCGGAGCTCACTGGTACAGAGTGCGCTGCTTCCACCAGAACCTCTTCCCCAACTTCACTGTGGTCAATGTGGAGAAGCCCCCCTGCTTCCTGAGGAAGTTCTCACCAGATGGACGCTGCTTCATCGCCTTCTCCTCTGACCAGACTTCTCTGGAGGTAAAAGGAGAGAAACTCTTTGTTCATTTTCTGTCTTACTTTCTCCACATTTCTCCTCATGGCATTGACTGAAACCAACTCCGTCTATCTTGCTGTTCTTCCTCCAGATATATGAATACCAAGGCTGCCAGGCAGCTCAGGACCTGCTGAGAGGCCAAGAGGGAGAGACTCTTCTAACGGCCAATGACCAGCGCTCCCTCAACATTCGAGGCCGTCTGTTTGAGCGCTTCTTCTCTTTGCTCCATGTCACCAATGTGGCCTCAAATGGAGAACACCTGAACAGGGAGTGCAGCCTCTTCACAGACGACTGCCGCTATGTTATTGTTGGCTCGGCCGTTTATGTCCCAGAGGAGCCACCGCCATACTTCTTTGAGGTAACAACACCGTCAGATTTACTACAAATATACCGTACACAATGAAACTGGAAGAAATGATAAAACCACTCCACTGTTTTCATCCATATTTTTTTTTTTAAATCTCCCACTAGGTGTATCGTAACAACGAATCTGTGACTCCTAATCCTCGGTCGCCTCTCGAAGATTACTCGCTTCACATTATCGACCTGCACACGGGCAGGCTTTGTGACACCAGGTCCTTCAAGTGTGACAAAATCATCCTGTCCCACAACCAGGGCCTCTACCTCTACAGGAACATCCTGGCTGTCCTGTCGGTCCAGCAGCAGACCATTCACGTCTTTCAGGTGAGTCATTTCATGGAAATATAAAATGTTGCTCTACATGTAGCTGTGTGAAAAGAGGAACAATTCCAGACATCAGCTTTGTCTTATCTTATCTTATTTTAATGCTAGATACTAGCTGCTGCTGCTGCTGGGGATTGCTGCTGAACAAAATTGCGTTGCATCTCGTTGTACAATGACAATAAAGTTTCTTCTTATCTTATTAGCAACAAAATACCTCATTTTGAAATTATGTTTCAGCCCTTTTGCCCTAGTATTATATTGTTTTTAGATTATTGCACTCAAATTATGTAGCACAGTATTTTACCTATGTCTAGGTTGCTCCCTATTTTATTGTTTTAGACATTGTAGGAAATATTTTTATCATATATTTCCTCTTTGTATTCTATTTATTTTCCTTGCACATTTCCCTTTGGAGCATCCTGGCAGAAGAATTTCCCAGGGATGAATAGTTCCATCCATCCATCCATCCATCCATCCATCCATCCATCCATCCATCCATCCATCCATCCATCCATCCATCCATCCATCCATCCATCCAAGCAATCTCTTTTTTTTCTTCTCACATCTCTCCTTTACAACCAGGTGACTCCAGAGGGGACGTTTCTGGACGTGAGGACTATCGGACGGTTCTGTTATGAGGACGACCTCCTGACTCTTTCTGCAGTTTACACGGAGGCTCAGGCCGAGAGCCAGCCCGGCTTCCCTCGCCTGTACACCGACAAAACCATCAACTCCCTGAAGCACAGGCTGCTGGTCTACCTCTGGAGGAGGGCTGAGCAGGATGGCAGCGCCACCGCTAAGAGGAGGTACGCAAGAACCCTCTCCACTTTGTTCCCATCTAGTTTGTTTTTTATCGCTCACCTGCCTTGAGCCATTCAGCCGTTCTCTGCTGCTTATCCGTGTCACGGATAGAGTTAACAGCACAGTGCTGTACATGTATAGTTGGTCACTCGAGACCAAAATCATGATATAAAACCAGCTTCTTCTTCTTCTTTACTTTATTGCCTTTAATGGACATTAACAGGAAATTACATTACAAAAGAAAACAAACAAACAAAACATATTGAGATTGAGCCTCATCCATCATGAAGAGATATCACTGTATAAAGGTATAAAGGTAGAGCATAAATGCATTTATCTAGTTCTGTAACTACAAAAAGGGACATTTCAAACAATAAATAAAAACAATGATTTAATAAGAAATAAGTGAAATGATGATAATAATAACAGTAGTTATTTAAATTTTGAGGTATAAGAGTCTTAGGCAAGATAGTCAATAACTGGGGTCCATCTTCTCATAAAAATAGGTACGGTAAATAGGTCGATCTTGGGCGGGTTAGACTTCCTCTAATTAATAGTAATTTTTCTTGCAATCATCAACAGAACATGTAATATATAACACTGTTCTGTGTTTAACAGGAGGTCAGGAAACACATCTAATAAAAACAACAGAGTCCCATAATCCTAACCCAAAACCAGCTTCAATAAATTGTGAATGTAGCTCCCGTGTGGTCACGTCCTCTGACGCACTTTTTGTTAAATGACTGCTAAAATACAGAAAGTACGACACAATGTACCTTTGTCTCAACTTCTTTTCATTGAAAATTTCTGCACTTGAGTGGTGATTTGCATATTACCATGGTTGCCCAGTGGCGTTAATTGCTTGTACAGGTCTGGAGATTTCTTTCTCAACAGCTCACGGCCGATAGACAAATTATTTCACAGTAGTTCACTTTTTTTGACTTAATGATAAAAATCACACAGATACAGTCACAGTTTTGTGTTCCGTCCATTTTTGTTTTCACAGTCAAACGGAAGAGGGTCCAGAGTTAAAACGGGTTGGGTCTAAATTTAAAAACTGTATCTATCCATCCTTTAAATGAATATTATACTCTGTGGTAGCTGGACTTGGTTGTCAGTGTGTGGTTGGAGAAGAGAGGAGACCTGCAGACAGCTCAGTTTATTAAATCTGGTCCGTCATTAATTTAGTCCTGGTTGAGAAAAGGGAAAACACATTTAAATCTCTGTCCGTCTCTATAAATGTTACCTGCACACATCCTGTTCATGAATCAGATAAATCAGTAGCATATTCATCAGGTCACATCTCTACTTTAAAGTTCTCTCGCTCCCTTGAGGAAAGAGTACATTGCTAAATTGTAAGAGTCTAAAATTATTGCTGTATATTAAATCATTTCCACAACTGAATTGAATTTTCATACGCCTTACTCTTACTCTTATAAATGAAATTCAGTATGTATATATCTGAAACAGTGAATGTGTGATTTCTCAAATAATCAAAATAGTTTCTGAATAATAAGCTGTTAATTGATTAATTAGTTAAGCTCTTATATTTAGCTTGAAATGCGTTCTGCGGCTAAATTTGCATGTTTTGTTTGAGTTTAATTAATGGTTCATTACCACAGTCGACTGTTTCGCTTCCAATAATGTGCTGATGTTTGATGTTCTGTTATTGATCAGTTCAGTTCACCCAGCTCCCGGGTTTTTTAATTAGACGTTTGTTTGGTGTCGTCAGATTCTTCCAGTTTTTTGATCAGCTGAGGAGGCTGAGGATGTGGAAGATGCAGCTGCTGGATGAGCATCACCTCTTCATTAAATACACCAGCGAAGACGTGGTCACACTCAGAGTCACTGACCCCTCGCAGGTATTAACACACACACAAACACACACATTTAAGTCTGGTTTTATATCCCTGTGAGGATATCTCCATTATAATGCATCATCTATCACCTATGATCGCTAAAACACAGTCTTACCCTTCACAAAGCAGTCTGGACCCATTGGAGCCTTTGATTTCTCTTCTTTTTTTTTTGATTGGGTTAGTGTGTGTTCAGGTTTAGACGAGTCCCCACTTGGATATAAAAACAAGTCCACACACACTTCTGAATTCCTCCCCCTGCTCTCTTTGTTGCTCTCCCCTGCCTCTCCCGTGTCTTTTGTTGTTGGTGCTGTATTAAAAGGATTCCTCGCTCAGGTCTCCAAGGACACGTTTCTCCTACAGATTCTGTGCAGTCCTGTGTCTCATTCTCGGTGACAGTAAATAGATCTGATCAAAGCTCACTCATATTTGTATGAAATCTAAGCACTCTGACGGCCTTGCTCATTAAATGCTTCCATCTCACCGACGAAGAATAAACTATTAATATAATTTTGTCGCACTGAACCAACAGTTTTATTTATCGA
Organism: Trachurus japonicus; assembly: GCF_045865225.1. NCBI lineage: Eukaryota > Metazoa > Chordata > Actinopteri > Carangiformes > Carangidae > Trachurus > Trachurus japonicus. The sequence continues at coordinate 23,694,474 of NC_140912.1, forward strand.
TCAGGTAACAGGAAGAATACTGAATTGATCTCGCACCAGCACTCGGCCCCATGAAAGATTTAATTTAGCCTGTCTCAATGCGTCATGTAATCTGCTGCCCACTTGTGGCAGCATCAGGCTGATCTGAAGCTAGCTTGACCAGCAGCTGTTTCTTGCAGAGTGTTAAGTGTGTTGCGCGGGGCGTAAACATGTTGATAAAAAGAAACAATTTTGTTGTTGTTGTGCACGACGTAGAGCTGCAGTGTCAAATATAAGAGCAGAGTTTTTTCAATTGCCCGTCTATTAGTGGTGTGCGTCTTCACTGGCCTCACGATTCGATTCGATCACGATTCACCAGCCTACGATTCGGTTCGATCCGATTATACGATGCATCATATCCTCAATTTTCTATGTTGCCAAGTCAGCTGTGTAAAACTCAAGGATGTGGGATATTGAAACATCCTGAATGCTTTGAGTGACAGGCAAACAGCCACTCATTTAACAGCTGTTTAGTTCGGTTGTAGCACCGTATCCAGGTGTGTTTATTGACAACAACAGAGGAGATTTTAAACTAAAAAGGACACGTTAGCCACCAAATTCTCTATGCAAGAATTAATTGTTTGAATTTAAAAATCGATAATGTGACATAACTGCATCGATTCAGAATCATCCAATTAAGAATTATTTTCGGCAGCGCTACCGTCTATTCGGTGGGGCGGTACGCATGTACAGTAGTGTTCCCACACTGCAGGCACAATTTTTTTTTTTTTTTTTTTTAAGTGATCGATCCACAGACCACTTGTGTTTGCTGCTACTCGTCTCCTTCTCAGAAGAACTAATGACGGGATTTTCTTCTGCCTATTTGTCAGATACAAAGGGCGTGTGATTTGTGCGCTGTGCGAGGGTCCTGGTGCGCTCTTGTGCTGTACCCCGCGGTGCACATGGAAAAACACTGCGTCCTATGTGAAAAGGGCTTTAGTCATGTGCTGTGACCAAGTTGTGTTGACAAATACTGGATCAGAAGAGCGAGCATCATTTTGTGGACTTTTTTTTTTTTTTAGAGTATACTCGCTATGTGTGACTAGCTATAGCCAAAATGTGTTGCAGTATGTGTCACTGTGCACAATAAAATGCCTCTAAACTATATGTAAAAGTAACTGCACAGTGCACACCACTGGTTTTTACCATCGATAAAAGCTAAAGCGTAAAATAAGTAAATACCTCTGTTTTTTCCCTGATACGCTTATTTTTTAATTCTTGTAGAGGCCTCATACTTAGAGAAAAAATGCCTTCAAAAGAGATTATCAGAGAAAGCCTTTATTCTTATCACCACTCCTCTTTTTCTCCCAGCCGTCCTTCTTTGTGGTGTACAACATGGTGTCTACAGAGGTGCTGGCCGTCTTTGAGAACACCTCCGACCAGCTGCTGGAGCTGTTTGAGAATTTCTGTGACCTGTTCAGAAACGCCACGCTGCACAGCCAGGCCGTCCAGTTCCCCTGCTCCGCTTCATCCAACAACTACGCCCGTCAGGTCCAGAGGAGGTACGTCAGAGTGACCTCCTGGCTGTTTCTGAATGAAAGAAAGAAAAAAAAAAACTGCACCTGAAATTGTGCAGCCAAATGTCAGGGGGGATTTGAAGAGCATGGTTAGGAACGGGGGTGGGGGGGCAGATCAGCAGCGATCGCCTGGAGGACAAGGAAGGAGTTTTAGGACTTAATCTGGATATCGACTGGAGATATTAAGACAGTCTTTGCGGCTGGAGGAGCTATGATTGAATTTGGCAGCATAGGTGACACAATCCTCAGTGGAGGGTGAAGAGGGAGGAGCAGCGGGGGGTGGGTGGGTGGTTGGCTGAGGAAGGCAGGGGGAAAATAAAGGTTTGAATGAGGAAATAGGCTAGAATTAGATGTTAGAGAGGTGAAAATGATGTCGGGGAGGGAGTCGGGAGTACGTTCCACTAACCAGATTTCTACCACTTGCATGAAGCGGAGAGCAGAGTCGAAGCAGGCGCTCCTATAAGACTGCAGATATTTACATAAAGGCCACACTGTCGGAGGAAATGTGTAATTATCTAATGACATTTCCCGTTGCCTCAGGTTTAAGGACACCATAGTGAACGCCAAATACGGAGGCCACACCGAGGCGGTGCGGCGGTTGCTGGGCCAGCTGCCCATCAGCGCTCAGTCGTACAGCAGCAGCCCTTACCTCGACCTGTCCCTCTTCAGTTACGACGACAAGTGGGTGTCCGTGATGGAGAGACCGAAGACGTGTGGAGACCATCCCATCAGGTATACATTAGTCCACCAATAAGTGAATGAATTAATGAACAAACAGTATGTGAGCACAGAGAAGAAAACAAACGTGTAAAACGGACAGCGTGCCAAAGTGTTCGAAACCGCATACTACTGTACATACTTTCCATACTCATCGATCAGACAGTATGCAGAGCGTTAAAGGGATAGTTCAACATTTTGGCAAACTGGCCCATTGCCATAATCCCTATAGTCATAGCAGTAGGTTCGTTACTTTTAATTGTCGGTGCAAGCTATTTTTAGAATGGCGGAGCAGAGCCGTGAGCTGCTCAGAGCTACGCTACGGAGGGTAACAGGATTTCTTGGTTTCCCTCATTAAACAAGTTGTGACCTGCACATTCACCACGCTATGAGATAATAACAGAACGTTACAAGACAGAGTTGTTTTCAGGGTAAATCCATGCAAAACCGCTGATGCGCGTTCCCGTCGGGGGCAGTTTTTCGGCAAGCAGTCTCTGCATTTACCTCTAAAACAACTCGTAGCGTCGTGAATGTGCAGGTCACAACTTGTCCACCAGAGCGTTTTGGAGTTGTTGGATTGTGTATTTGATGAGTTTGATGAGGGAAACCAAATCCCATTAGCCTTCGTAGCGTAGCTCTGAGCAGCTCGCGGCTCTGCTCCACCGTTCTAAATATAGCTTTCACAGACTAATAAAGGTAACGAACCAACTCTTAAAACCATAGGGATTATGGCAATGGGCCATTTTGCCAAAATGTTGAACTGTCCCTTTAAGATCATCACTGAAATATCCTGGAAACGTCCTTGTAAATGGTTTCAGGTTGACGGCACAAACTGAGATCAGACCAGTAAACGATTGTTTCCAGTTTGTTTGAGTGATCAATATTGTTTCATCCTCACCTGACTGACTATTAACTAATAATTAAATCATTTCAGTTCACAGCAACAGGCAGAGAAATTTATTTTTAGCGCAGTGTTGGAGTTGGAGAAGCCTATGTGCTGCTTTTAAAAGTAAGCTGCAGATTAAAACGAATTACAGAGAGGAGTTGATAGATTAATCATTAATAATAATAATAATAATGATGATGATTTGTTTCCTCTGTTGATAGAAAGCATCTAGACGTGAAGTAGTAGTAGTAGTAGTAAACCTTTATTTAACCAGGCAAGAATTGCTAAGCTTGCCATTGCTTATTAGGGCAATGGCCTGGTAGGAGGTGAAAGACCTCCTAAGGGGCAAGGGAGAGGGGGAGTATAACATTAAAATATAGACAATAAAAGCACATATAACAACAGTGACACAAAGAAAAGAAGAATAGAGACAGTAGGCCTAACATATAGCAATGACATACAACAAAGTGACAGTTAATTTGACGTTCAGTGACATACAACAAATTATGTAAAGACAGTGTAATATTAATAACTGTCCGTCTCTCTCTCTCTCCTTCACCCTCCAGGTTTTACGCACGTGACTCGGGCCTGCTGAAGTTTAAGATCCAGGCGGGCCTGCTGGGACGGCCGGTGAATCACGCCGTACGACGCCTGGTCGCCTTTACCTTCCATCCCTTTGAACCCTTCGCCATCTCTGTCCAGCGCACCAACGCAGAGTATGTGGTCAACTTCCACATGAGGCACGTCTGTGCGTGAGGTGCGTGTGTGTGTGACTGACTGTGCGTGTGTGTGACTGTGTGTGTGCGTGTGTGTGTGTGAGAGCCTCTGAGAGCCTGTGGATTCACAATTGGAAACAAAATGCAGGAGCGTGGAGGCTTCTGTTAGCGGCTATTGGTGATAATACAACAAGCGCGTCCTCCATCAGGAGGGATAAAACGCCGAGCTCTGCTGGTCGCCCTCCTCCTGATGGAAACTACTGCTCCTCTCCTCTCTCCCCCTCCATCACACAGTGGTCACTCCACCCTCGCCCCTCCTCCCCCTCCACAAGAAGGCAGCAATTCTGCCTTTTTCCTTTCACCTCCTGTTCCCCCCTTCCTCCACAGAACAAAGAGGGAGCTGTAGGGAGGAGAGGCAGGAGTAAGTGTAAATGGAGATGTAGAGAGAGTGATTGACGCACAAGAGAGGAAGAAGCCATAGGTAGCCAGACCTTTTAGAGGGAATCAGGTGTTTTGTCCTCTCTCTTTCTTTTTTCTACCATGCACTGAACGCTGTGCATTAATATCAGAACTGCTGAACAGCAACAACCAACTTGCTTGTTTCTTATATGGATTTGGAAAGAGGTAATTTTATATATATATATATATTGTTTTTACGCTTCTTTTTTTTCTTTTTCTTGTTTTTTTTTTTACATTTTAACACTGATTGTATATATTTTATGTCAATAAACTTGTTTAAATTTTGCTCACCATGTTTTTTTTTTCTGAGCTTGCACATTTTAACTGTAAATATATATTATTACCTCTGTGCTGGGGAGGAAAAAGCAATTGATTGATGTATTTTCTACTATATGTGGTGGTAGAAAACATGTACTCATTCGCTGTCCCTGTGTCTGAGCTTCTTTGTAAGTAAATAAGGGAGTTTATTAATGCACATGTGAGTGGGGAAGTAAGTGCAAACATTTTTTCATTTGGATCAAATCAGTATTTTATTTCCCCATCATGTTTTTCTTATGTATTTCTGTAGTATCTGTACAGCCAATGGACAGTGGGCATGTGCCTTTGCGATGAAGTTGAAATGATTTTAACACATTTGTACCACATACGGAGAGCAGACAAGACAGTGTGTAAGTGTCATCATATTAAATTTGAATACTGATCCATGCAGTCTGTTCTCCTGCAGCGTATAGGATCATTCATAACGCTGCTGATTTGATATTACATCCATCTGCTGCGTGGACCAAAGTGCACAAAGAGAACATCTGTTTAGCTCAAATGTGTTATTAAAACAAAACCTACACATATAGAAACACATCCACAACTATTCAAATTGGCACACACATACACCATCTCTCTCTCTCTCCCCCACAGTCTGCACATTAATGCAAATTTGCTAATATGTGAACATGTATAATAAACAAAAGGCAAAAAAAAAAAAAAAAAAAATAGCACACACACACCCAGGGCAGCTGCGGAGAGGTCATGGTGGTATGGAAAGCAGGTGCAGAGGGATTAAGTGTTCTCCTAGCCTCTGGTTACACACCAAAGTGGAGATGTGTGTGTGTGTTTGTGTGACAGACAGAGAGAGAGAGACGGACTTACTAGGGTTTAAGGCAAAGGGAAGAAGGTATCTACAAATGGAAAGATGATGCAGGGATGAAAGAAGTAGAGAATAGATCAGAGACGGGGGTCGACAAAGCAGGACAGAGGGAGGTGTGTGTGTGTGTGTGTGTCTAAGTGTGTGTGTATAAGTGTGTGTGCGAGTGCAGTGACTGTTATGCAGCTGCTTAGTTTTGCATAAGCACAGTAAATACTATCTTCCAGATAAAGGCTTAAGGAGGCCGCGGTATGTCACTGTCATTACAGTGTGTTTGTGTAAGCTGGTGTGTGACAACATGCTGTGATAATCAACTAATTACAGGAAGCGCACGCAGCGGGGCGCACACAGACAGACACACAGACAGACAGACCTACATATAGGAGGAGGAGGAGGACACGATGTCTGTTGTCCTCGTCCCCCGGCTGCTGGGTGCTGAAAACAAGGGGAGGGTTATGGATGGACAACACACTTCCTCTTTCTAATGTCATGGTTTGTCGTTTGTGGCATTTTCAGTTTTTCCTGTGTGCAAAAGTGATCTTCAATAGCCTTTAAAAAATATATATAAACTACGTAAGCGATGTCCCCCACAGATGTTTAAGGACTTCCCACCGTCAGCGTCTCCGGTGCAAACTGAAAAATAAAATAAAATAAATAAAAAAAACAGATTCTGCATGAACCTGCTGCCTCCTCCTCCTCCTCCTCCTCGTACTAGGAACAATAATAAGTATGTTGTATCTGTCTTATTCCTGAGATTTAGGTAAACCAAGAGCATCCTCCCTGACCTTGGTTGCTACGGAAACATAACCGCTCTCTGCGTGGTAACCTAGTCTTTTCTAATTGCTGTTGTCTTGGCAACAGCGCAACCAATGTAATCTAGAGAAGGCCACAAAGTGTTTCCTGTTGCAACAGCAGCAGCAGCAGCAGCAGCAGCAGCAGCAGCAGCAGCAGCGCTCGAGCTTCTCGGAGCAGCCACACACACACCGAGAGACACACACGTGCACGCACACACACATGCACACACACACGTGCATTTAGGCATCGTTTGGCTATGAAAATTCAGCAACTGTGGTTCATATTGTGAGGCTTTTGTCTTAATAAACACACAGATTTAGACACAGATACACCATAGCACCAATGTAAAGCCATTTTATAGTTTAAATAAAATAAATATGAAAAATATCACACATCATTACTTTATTATTATTAATTCATGGTCAAAGCATCATAATTCAAGTTGGGTCCACCGTGGGAGAGAAAATAGAGAAATAGCACTTGACCGTGTAGGTCTAGGCTACACTTTACTGAGATTTTTTTCCTCTAAATCTCACAAAATAAGACCAATTTCTATGTTTTAATTACATATTCTCAACCACAGGTCCTTCACTTTGCTGCAGTTATGAAGCAAATGGCTCTCAAACTAAAAGTAAAGTTCAAATAATGACTGAAAATGATACACGGCTGAAAAAGACAGAAAAAAGTGATTCATTAATCGATGAAATAACTTTGAAAATAATGGACATAAATGATATAATAGGATATTGAGGTTTAAAATTGTGGTAGTTCATTTTCTATGATACTTAGAGACGGTTGCAACAAGTCGTCATCCTGTGAAAACTCATGCTGCACATGCTCAGTTAGACTTTCCTCTCACCAGGAAGAAATCTGAATTCTTCCATTCAGATTCAATATTTGTGAACGATACGCCAGATGTATTCATCCTTGAGTGGTACACAGGTGTATTACTGTAACGTCTGGTTGTGAGAAATGCAGTCCTGTAATCTCTCCTATAGTTGCCAGTCCCACCTGATAATAAAAAGATTTTCTGCTCTAAAAAATGTTATACAATCCTGCACGGGGCTGAAAAAGTCATGTTTAACATCTTCAGGCTTGATTTAAGTAACTCTAAAATAAATGTTTTGACAGTGCATGTCTGACTGCAACCTTTTTTCCTACAATCTCAACAGAGACGGCGATGTAGCTACACTTTCCAAACACTCACTATCTTGATGTAAAGATGTTTGCGGACGGTATTTCCTCTCCAACAGGACGAGTCTGTTGCCAAATCACTGCATCATCATCACCAACGCTACTGTACACCCCCAACTCTTCTTCTTCCTCATCTCTGATGGATGGATGAAAGAGCCTCGGTGGTCGGTACGAATGAGTCTGTGTTTTAAGTTTACTATTTAAGAGCAGGGAAAGACCAGATAATCATATGGATACAGAGTTATGACAGAATAAAGGTCAGAAGAGATTTATAGGGGGAGGGAAGAGGGGATTTCATAATTCCTTGACATATAAAGAGCAGACAGTATGTCCACTGATAACTGAGGCACCATAGCCTTATTACTCTGGAGATGGCTGCTGAGTGCTCACTCTCATCATTGTCTTCCACCCCACTTGGACACTACCAATCCTCTCTACACATTCATTTTGCTGTAGGAATAAATGAATGCTCCAGTTAAAACGAGTTGTTAATTATGTGGTTAGAGTAGATGCTTAATCACAATCATCTTTATTGTGAATGGTTTTCAGCACATATATAGTACAGTACAGAGACATGACACGATGAGCAGTGGACTGATGAGCTTTGTGTCCTGTGAAAATAATGGCACATCTTATTATTCATAACTGCACAGGTTCAAATCCAACAATTGGCCTTATTACTGCCATCCCTTTCAAAATAAAACCTCTGGCCCAACATGTGGCCTGAACCCTGGACCCACACACTTCCACTTCTGGGCAGATGCTGGGTGATTTCCTGGGTCTTTTTCATTCATTCATTCATTTTGATTTATTCCATTCATGGTATACATTCTACACATGGTTGCACATATTTACATAATGTACACATTGTCACCATGAATTGAAAAGGAGCAGGATGAAGAAAACTTATAGTACCTGCCCATCTCTGTTGTTACGTATAATTACATTGGCTTACTTCAACACCAATATTATACTCTATTTCAAAATATTAAAGATGATGAAACATAGTAGTGACAAGAAAACAAACAAAATAGCAGTGGACTGAGCCAGAAGAAACAATAAATATGTGGCAGGATTTCCTTTTTTGCTATCTGGGTCTAGTAGGAAAGTAAATCAGCATTAGTCGACATTTTTGATATATTTCATAAATACGCACATGAAAGACTGGGTATTGACATTTCATTTTCAAAATGTATGTGTGTAGTAGTAGTAGTAGTAGTGGAAGTGGAGGTTTGTGCTCCTCGTAGGGGAGAGTGGGGTAATGTGTAGTCTCGCTCGCCAGACCCTCCTCCAGAAAAGAAGGAGACCTAGTCAATTTCATCAACTGTTGTGCCAAAGCAAATTGATTCAGGTAGAAAAACGTATATGATACATGATGATGAACTACCAGCACATAAAACCATGTGATGATTCTGGCTGAAAATTAGCCTGAATTTCTAAGAGAGGTCGTTTTTTCTAAAATGGGGGTGTTGGGGTAAAGTGAGACAAATGCTGCGGGGTAAAGTGAGACCATGGATGTATTATAATAAATCCATGAGTGAGACACTGTGAGCACACCACACACAAAGATTTACACTAGAATCTCGTCCCCCAAGCCAGAAATCTTGCGTGATCAATGATCTGTAGCCACACTGCTTTGTTATGCTAGGTGCTCTCAGTCAGCTTGTTTATTTATTGGTTAATTAACTCAATTTTAGTCACATTCCACTTTGTCGGCTCCCTCCACACACAAGAGGACTTTTGATCAAAATGGTCACGATTGTCGGGGCCTACAATCTGACCCCCAGACTATCTAACTGGTTCTATCTGTCATTTAAATGTTAATTAAAACATTTTGTGTTTTGTGTGTATTTGATTTTGGTTTTGAGTCACTTTGTGTTGAGAAAACAAAAGTGCTTAATTGACCAATCCCCGTGATTCTGCTACTAGTCCGACATTAGTTCTGGGGAGTGTGGTTGTCAAGCTGTCAGGACTCTAACTGTTACAACATGTGTTGTTATGGTAGTTTCAGAGTGGAAAAAGTAAGTGGATCAGTTTACCCCATTGATTTCTCTAGTTTGTGTCAATTTACCCCTGAACTGGGGTAAAGTGAGACACAAGACCACTTTTTTTTTTTAAAACAATCATATTTTCACTGTCCTTCATCCTGAACACATTCTGATAATTTCCATTGCTGGGCAACATCCTGAATTAATGGGAAATGTGTAAATTTGACTGATAAATCATTTTAGCTCGCTTAGAGGGGAGCAAATGTAAAAAGTGTCTCACTTTACCCCACTCTCCCCTAGCTCTGAAATAAAGATATAAAGAAGCCCAGTCAACAAAAGTAAAAAATCTTCAGTATAGGCTGCTACAGCCTTATTCTGATGTGTGTCGACTCAGAGCTGCACCCTAAAAACCAAGTCTTGACCCACAAACAGCCAAAGCACTTCAGAGCCACGACTACAACAACCCACTCCTCGTGTCCGAGCTTCACACACATACACATACACATACACATACACATACACATACACATACACATACACACACACCTTCTGCCCTCCTCATATCCGTCACCTGTTATTGTTATCGACCACACCAGTATTGTTCCTCCCCCGAGCGTATGACAGTGTAACAGTGTCAACATTTCATATTACATGGATTAGCTCTTCAGCCGGCCGACTGACTGATGGAGGCCCGGCCTGGACTTGTGCAGCCTCCCGGTGAGAGCCATGAAATCACAGCACCATCACCTAATGAGAGCAGGGAGCAGGCGGAGGCATGTTGAGGAGGGACGGAGGGGGGTCTAAATATTGACAGCAAATATTTGATTCAAGGGCAGAGGTGTCCCCTCGACTCATGGATGTATGCTCAGACACACACACATCAAATCACATCACACACACCACACACAATACAAAACCCACACTCACATTTTTTTATGTTTAATCTGCAACTACAGCTGCAAAGAAATAGGCTGATGTTTCATTTAAGCGCTAGTACAGTCCTCAAACCAAACACACACACACACACACACACACAGCGTCACTGTGGTAACTGTGTGTGTGTGTGCGTGCGAGAGAGAGAGAGAGAAATCATTCCAGTATGACTTCTTATCTGTCAAAGATGTAATGAGTTGCATGTGTGCGTTCATAAATGTGCTTATGTCATTCATTTAGATTTGGAAAACAAACACAGACGTGACCCTGTTGCACTGTCAGTGAGTCTGCTCCTGTATCACAGATTTTTCTTATTAAAACAAGACTAAGGTGAGGATAAAACAGATTTTTTTTTTTACTATTTCACCAAAGGGTAAAGATAGAGGTTAGATAAAACCTGACCCCTCCCCCCCCTCCTCCAGACTCTTGCCAATTAGACCTGCTCCAGTTTGCTGCAACAAATGATCAGAGTTCTCCACCTGCTGGACAAAACTGAGAACTGCATCTTCCCCTCGGCCTGCTCTGCTTTCTAGTAGTTTTTTAAGAATATTAAGGAACTTGAAAGCTGGTTACACTGACCAACGATGAGAAGTAACTACGTTTATTTACCACAGTATTGGATTCAGTTCCATTTTAACGGTATTTTACTATTGTGCCACTTCTACTTGAAAGTTTTTATTCCACAGTGTGTATCGGACTGACCTCACCACTCAACCTTGTGTCAACAGCAGTAACATCTGTCCATAACAATATGTTTATGAGTTTGAGAGCAATGAATTCAAAGATTCAGACTGAGACCAGCTTTACTTGCCTCGGCATTGTACTGATTATCTCTTTTGGGAAGACAAGTAATTGAAATCATAGTGAGGGGCTGTTTTCAACGAATACACTGAAAATGCAAACAAGAGTGTGTGAGCTGCTGCTGCTGCTGCTGCTTCCAGCCCGCTGGATGATCTGAACTAATCTTGTTAGTTTTGTGGTGGAGGTCACATTGGGTCACATCAGCTGAAGTTTATACACAGTGTCACCAACCTCTGTAAATGTGCTGGGTCACTGTGTTTTATATCACACAAAGTCTTACGCCTCACACTCTTTTTATGTGCCAAAAGTCAAGTTGCAAAACAACTCCTTACTCTTCGGTTTGAGAGAGTTTGTTGCTTTTAAAACTTTGACATCGGGCAGAATTTTTTAAAAAAAGTTCTGTTCATCACGGAGGATATTGGTTTAAAAAATGGTTCTTTAATTCATTCAACTTTTTTTTTTTAAACTCAGGAATACAATGAGGTAGATAATACAAAAAAGGTCCTAGACACGAGAAATAACAATATTGAGCTCACATAAAAGTGTCAGGAAACGCAAACACAATAAAATTGGAAAAGTGTAAAGAAATAAAACAACAATAAAAGACACAGGAACATTAAGGATGAGTAAAAACCTTAACAATCATTCAGTGAAGGTTCAGTCCGGCTCTGACTGGCAGCTTGGAGACCCAGGTAGCCGACTTTGCCCCTGCGGGGGTCGTTAACAAGGCCATTGGTTGGTTGGTCAGTAGCCTACTCCTGGTTGGTGTGATGACTGTCATCAGAGTCGTTAAGATCGATGGTTGGTCCTGGGAAGTGATGAAAAGACATGGCTGAACATGGATGTGAGGTTGCGTCTGAGGCCTCCTCCTCCTCCTCTGTTGAGGGATTTCTCTCCTTCAGGCCTCCTGTCTTCAACATCCAAAACGTGAACATCGTTGTCCATAGATGTAGGCAAGGCAAGGCAAGGCAATTTTACTTGTATAGCCCATTTTTACAAACAGTTTGTTTCAAAGGGCTTTACATAGCATCATAACAACATCCTCTGCCTTCTGCCTTCCTCCTTTTACAATTATCGCGCTCTAAGGATAAAAATTAAGAAGATTTTATATTATTCTGCAAGTTGTTCGGTGTCGTAGCTGCACAATCCGAAAAACTGGATCTTCATAGTTCACTGAAACCAGTTCGACACCTGCAGAGTGATCCAATAAACTGACTGTGTTTGATTAGAGCCCAAGTAAAAAAAAAACACTGAAGTAATGACCAATAAGATCTTTATAAATGAATAAAACCCAGGGTCTTTAACACCGTACAAAGACACGGGGCACCGTAACTATGGTATAGAAGTTGCAGTGATGTGTGAAAATGTGAAGCACACAATACTGTACTGCACAGGGAATCAATAAGCTTTTCTTAATCTAAATTTTGTAGCTGTGTTTATTTATTCATGATAACTATTCACTGTATTATTCACTGTATTTGTATTATTGCATTTATTGTAACGGTATTTAGTATCTTTTATCCTTCTTTAGCCTGACCAGGGACAAAGACTGCAAATTAGCTGAAGCTAGACGTCTTGTATGCATCACATTTTTCATTCTTTGAGGCAATGTTGTATGTATCGTCCCTGCAAAATAAACATTTAAATAAATAAATAAATTTTCAGAACGGTTGAAGGCTCACACATTCCCACAACATATGAACCAGGTTGCCGTCCCGGGCATCTTTGGCATCTTGTCTAGGATACTCAAAAAAACAGTTACTGCAGATCCCCTAGTGCTCATTCTAGGGGACTTGGCCAGACTTCCTGGTTTTACTCTGCATCAGAAAAGGCTTATTCTGCTCTCCACGACAGCCGCTAAAAAATGTATTTTAACAAATTGGAAGTCAACAACTCCACCATCTCTAAAACAATGGTGGAATGAAATTTTATCATATTGCACACCCGAGAAAATCATGTACAGTGTGAGGGGTAAACCAGAAATATTCCTCAATATATGGGGGCCTCTGATGAAAATAATCCCCCAAATCGAAGCTTCCATTGATTGAATGTAATCATGTAAAATTATGTATAATCATGTATAATTATGGCACATGTCTCAAATTGCTCTTTATCGTATGTATTTTTCATATCCTGCGCGGTCTGGCGGGGGGTAGGTAGGGTATGGGAATGTGTTTGTGTGGACTGTCTGTCTTTAAATGTTTTGTAAATGTTATAATTGCAAATAAAAACAAGTTAAAAAAAAATAATAATAAATAAATAAATAAATAAATTTTCTTCATGCATTTTTACTGTTATTCTGTAGCTATGTGTGATTTTCAACCTGTGAAACCAAATCACCTCTCAAACTTATATTGATTTAACTTTTTTGTTACAGTAGCCCACTCTCCAACCTAAGAAAATACATGCACGGATACAAACATGGTACAAATTCAGAAAACTACTGCATCAAGTTGAAAATATGCACTGATATAGGCTAAATGAAAAAAAAGAAAGAAAGTGATGCTAAGATAACACAATATTTCAAAATTACAGTACAGGAGTCTACATATTTGTCTAAGTGATACAATATTGATGTTAAAATAAATCCAACAAACCTACCTTCATGAGACATGTGGCTATATTTGTGAAAGATTATAGCTTAACTGGATCCGTCACTTTTTTGTATTCACAGAAACACTTTCGCTTTGTTGCAAAAACAATGGAAGTGAAAATGAGTTAAGTTTGTTTGATTTATTATAATGTCAATATAGAATATTGTAGGCCTATGGTTCAGATATTACAAACATACAGTATGTTGCTTGAGTTTTTATGGGTTTATGTCCCTGTTGTTTCATGTGTGTTTCTCCTTTTGGTGTGTTACTGCTTTCATGCCAAAGCACTTTGTAAACCCCTGTTTTCTTTTCTTTTCTATACAGAAATAAAGAAATTTCTGTTAGGCCTATTATTTATCATTTATCAACATGTACTACTATTAGCTTTTCCTTACAGTCTTTAACCAGGGTCGTCACTTTTTGCTGTCCCCGGAAACACTTCACTCTTGTTTATATAGTGCATTTGTATATTTGCAGGTGCTGTGGGATACTGCAGAAGTTGTTTTCTGAATTTGAAGTATAGTAGGCTTGTGTCTTTGCATTTCTTTGCAGTTGTTTGCAAGGGCTCCCAGGGCCAACAAACTCTATATAAACTGTCCTAAAAAAAAAGAAAAAAAAGATAGAAACTCAATAGAAACACTGGCCCACATCCATTCACCCAACCCTGGTGCTTCGATGTGTTTATGTAACTCTAATGAAGTGTTTTTTTGTCTTTAATTGAATTTGGCAGGAGGAGGGAGGGAGGAGGAGGAGGAGGGGCGATGACGCCAGAGGTCAGCTGACTGGTTTGTTTTGCTTGCTCGGATAAAAACACAGGCAAAGGAAGGAAGCGACGACATCAAACCGTCTGTGAAACTAGTGACTCTCCTGCCAGTATTTTTTAGTGTTTTATTTTGTATTTACGCCGCGGACACTTTTTTATATATATATATATATATATATATAAACCTGTTTTTTAAAAGCTTCTTTTTCTATTCTCTATTTTATTTTTTCTATTGTTGCGTTGTTACAGCCTTTACCTCCCCGTTTCCAGCCGCTGCCAACTGGTTGACTTTGACGCAATATGCCTTCAGAGAAAACCTTCAAACAAAGAAGGACGTACGGTATGTTTTTTATTATCATTATTGTTATTATTAATGCACTTCATTTGCTTTTATCAACCCGGCTACTGTCATTTTATATAACACTATAGCTTAGTAGCTGTAGCTGCTCCCTCTGCCTCAGAAAACATAGTTGAAGTGCAGCAGCGCTAATGTGGACAGGCCATGCAGGTAGCCTATAGACTCTGCTGCTGGTTAATATCCCAGAGTATTAACGTCCAGTGGACAGTTAAATAAACATACAGGAGGTTTGTGTGTGTTTGTGTGTGTGTGCACAGCTGAATTAGACACATACAGGGGTTTTTCAGACCTGTCAACTTATCTATAAGAAAGACGAAACACAAATGGCTCCCATATGTAGGCGCTATAGCTACATCACAGGTTTAAATATAGAATAGAATAGAAATATAATAGCTACAATAGAAGAATAGCAGCATAGGGGTGTTTACTGCATGCAGGCCTCATCTTGTGTGTGTGTGTGTGTTTACTTGCATCGGAGCGGTGGGGGAAAACAAAGTGGTGTCGAAATGCAGGGCAGAGCAGAAAGAGAGAGCTGCAGGATTGGGGGATGGGACAGTGTGTGTGTGTTTGTGTGTGTGTGAGGAGGAGGAGGAGGAGGAGGAGAAGAAGGAGAAAGAGAGAGAGGGAGGGAGAGAGTTTCTGTCAGGGCACTAGATGAAATGATGATAAGTTTTTATTTAGTTTAAAGCTGTGGATGTTTTAAGGCCTCACAAGCCTCAATGCAGGGTTTTTAGTTTTTAGTTTCACTTGTGTTTCCCCAGCTACAGACAAAGGACTCACATGGTAACTGTGGTCATCCATCCTCTCACCTATAAAAAGCATATGACAGCCCATAGTTAAACTGTGAAATCCAGTTTAGTTCAGTGTCATACATAACTATACACCTTGAACAATGGGGATGGAAAAAACATGTTTTCATCTTTTCTTTTTTCTTTTTTTGTTCTGGACACGCATTTCCCGAGTGTGACTAAAAAGTATCTGCACTTCCTGTTCCCAACTCACGTGATTGGTCCAAATTTACACAGCCACTGCACGTGAGGGCCTGCCAGAGAGAAACATATATGTCACGTGTGTTGAGGGTGTATTTGAGAAACACCCCAAAGTGAATCAAAGTTGATGTTTTTGAACTTAAAACTTTTATGTGAACACGTGAACAGGTTATATATTTACTGATAAAGGAATAGTCTGTGTATTAGTAATGGTGGTTTACAGTGTGATAGGCCTACTGTTCACCAGCTGGTACAGAGTGTTTATTTTACCTCTGGTGCTCTATATGTTGTTATCACATGTACATGTAGGCTACATTACGTTGTCACCAGACCTGTGTGTGAACCACTGTGTCTAAAGTTCAACTTCCACATGGGAAATGGTTCAGGTTACTCATCCGTATAGTATAAGGCCATATAACATGACTCAGGGAGTGTGTCAGGCGCTGCTGACCAAATATTCCCATATTATGACAGAACTGAAAAAGTTAAAAGGGGCACTTCAAGTTTTTGCGGTCAACTGGTTCCCCTTTTTGTTCGGTTTGTTGATTTTTATTTCCTGTTTGACTGAAAGATGATGACTCACATGCTGTCCGGACGGTGCTTGGACTGGTCATGAGATACAGAGCCGCTCTGTTTTCACATGCAGCAGGTTTTTTAGCTCATCCCCGGTTGGTCGAAATGTAATCATGGAACAATGTCCCACATTTCCTCGAGTTAAGCATGAAAACGTTGCCCTTAGGAAGACAAACATTTGTCCCTTTGGAAGCAGTGTGTAATCAGCTGATTGAATTAGATATCCCATCAGAGGGGAGGGCACATAAATCGTCCGCTCAGCCAACACAAAAAAAACACACAAGACAGGACAGGATACCGCTAATTCAATTCACTAATACGACTTCAGCTGACTGACAAAGCTCAGAAGGGTCGGCGGTGGCGGTGCGCTGCCATGTTCGACCATGTGTAGCCCACTGATCCTGTTGTTGTTGTTGTTGTTGTTAGGTCAAAGGGCACCGACTGAGCAATTGTTGTTATCTGTTGTTATCTGTTAGTGCCTTACAAATCACTTCGAATTAGGTTTAAACTCAGAAAGGAAGTTGCCTGCTTTGCCCGAGGTCACTGATGAACAAGTGAACCGTCCTTTCAGCACCTGACCCGACCCGACCTCTGGAGCTGCTGCCATCAAGTTTTTCAGCTGAGCCCCCCCCCCCCCAAAAAAAACGAAACACAGACATCTAGCTACTCGTGAACATTGTGCAGCCTCTAGGATCACTATTGTATGATAAAAACATTTTAGTTTGATTTCTCCCATGCTGGTGTGTTTAAGAATTTGTGAAGGCAGCTCCAAAACTATGGAATGATCTACCACTGCACATTAGGCAGGCCTCGTCACTGTCTAATTTAAAGCAGAAGTAAGTGGTCCGGTCGTTTTCGCTAATGCTGCGTTCCAGGCAGGCTTTTGAAATCGTAAATTACAGCTTCAAGTCACAACTTACGACTTTGTAGCGTTCCAGGCAACCCACTCGTGTTTTTCCGACCTGTTTTACCGGTGAAAGTCACTATAACGGCCACTCGTAACTTCCGACCGGTGAACTCGTACCAGATCGAACTGGTACGACTTCACGGTCGGAAAAACACGAGTTTCCTTGAACGCACCATAACAGTCCTCGTCCCTACGTCGCCACATTCACGGCGTTCCTTGGCTGCACACACAGCCCTGCATGCCGTTCTCTCTCCTCATTGGATAAAAACTGTAGGATACGATAAATGTTTTCTCCTCGGCTCAGAGCAGAGCAGAGTGACTGACAGACCCGTGTTTCAGACCAAACACTCTATGTAAGTGATTGCTGTCGGAAGATATAACTATTTAAGACTTATATTAACACAAATATATCACTTACTTCTGCTTTAACTATAATATATAATATAACTCTTCTTAAAACCCACCTCTTTTCTTTGGCTTTTTGCGCTACGTAGGTTGTTGATTTTATGTGCACAGAATGATATTTTACCTGGGGTGGACACTAGTATATTTATTCCCTATGTTTTATTGTGTTTTTTTTTTATCTTTAGTATTTTTTTCCTTTCTTAGTATGTTATATGGTTTTTATTTTACTGTACAGCACTTTGGAAACCTTTGTGTTTATTCAAATTGTGCTTTATAAATGAAATGGATTGGGAAATTGGGAAGCATATTACACAGCACTGACACACTTGTCTGCACAAACTGCTCTAAATGAGTGAAAACTGAGTTGGATCTCTTTATAATTTCTGTATAATAATAATCTGCTAATCGCTGTGGTGGAACAATGCGGTTCCACCATGAGTGGATTTTAGGAAAGCCCATTATGTTTACACCAGAGAGCATTAGTCTACTAAGCGCTTGGTTAAATACATCGTTCCCACATGTTTCTGCTCAGCTCAGTATTAAAACCATAAAGTTTTTTATTTTATTTTGGAGCCTGGTTGAGATCTTATGAGAAGGTGCGATGTGTAACACCTACAGTACACAAACCTGTTGAACCGGTCAATGTAGTAATCAACTGATCCTCATGTGATCGCTAAAGGAATGGTTTCAATACTTTTTATGCAAATTAAGCAGCATGATAAGACGTTAACACCTGCCTGGTCTTCTTCTCTGGCCTTGTTTGGGTTTTTTTTTTTTTTTTTTACCGTTGGCCTGACTTTGCATGTGTGTCTACTTTGTATATTATCTCATTTGTGTTTTATCAGCAGATGACTTTCACCTCTGTTAACCTGTCTGTTTTTTTTTTTCTCCCTTTGTTTTCCGCCCTGCAGAACAGAGAGTAGAGGATGTCAGACTGATCCGGGAGCAGCACCCTAACAAGATACCTGTGAGTTTGAAATAAATACACACGAGAAAAGTCAGTTCACTCATTATGTTCACACACTTTAAACTTTAAAAAAACTGTTTGTCATCATGTCACGCACAACAAGGCAGCAGGAAGACACACAAGTTAAGAACAAGACAAACTCCCTCCCTCGCAGAACGGAAAGTCTGACCACATGTTTCCTGGTTGTTCTCTGCGTGTGAGACATGTGTTATCTCCTGTTATTCAATAATTCAGTCTATATAGCTCACAAGCAGTGTGGCTCAAGCAGCAGCAGCAATTGTTTCTGTTGGCGGCTCTGTAAATGAGCAAAGGGTGGGACCATCGTCACCGCCGCCGCCGCTGTAACTGCCAACAAGTCAGATGTCTGGCGTCTCCTGGCAACCGGCAGTAAACAAAACAAAACGCACACCTCGTGTTTCACCTGCTCAGTTTATCATTTTGAGATAGAGTGTCGCAGCAGCAGTCGTCCAGTCCACCTGCTGTGTCGTTTAAGACCTCCACTCATCTTAAAAGCACCCCCCCCACACACACACACACACACACACACTGTGTATATGTGTATGTGTGTGTGTGTATTTCCTGTGCACTCCCCCGGGGTTATAAACTGCCATGTCATGTTGGTTAAGTGTCGAGACCAGAGGCAGATGCACTGTCTCACTGTAACGCAACCTCATCTAGACAGCCACAGTCACAGTGGAGCCTGTGGGTGAGGGAGGGGTGGGGGTGGGGGGGGTGGGGGCAGGGGGCAGTGTGACAGACTGATTATAGCTGTGAGAGCCGGCCCTGCCTCCTGCAACTGCTTATCTGCTTCCATTTATGCCTCAATTACTTACTCTGCTGAAACTTTAAATCACCACTTTGCTTTCATTTTCAAGTTAGAATAGAATAGGTATACTTTATTGTCGTTCAAATTACACAGTGTGCATAGAACGAAATTTCGTTTCACTGACTCTTGGCAGACTAGGAAATAGATTGATATGATGAATCAATGTGATATCAATATCCTGTATGCATGATTCATTCTCTGAGTCACTGTATTTCCCAATTCTGTGCACTTGGCTGCGCTACGGAGAAGTTCACCAGGAAACATGTGGGTAAAATGCAGAGAAAATCAGCTTTTTCATTCTAAATTTGTGTAATATATTTGTTACTGTTTCTATTTATTATTATTTATCTCATCACCTATATATATTTTAAAATGTATAGTTATGTATCAAGTTTTATTCTTACATGATTCCTAATTATAAGTGTAAAAAGATTATGTGCAGCCGTAAAAAAGGGAGAAATGTAAATGTAAGGAAATGTATATATTATAAAAAAAGAAAAGAAAATCAGCTTCTCAAAAGTTTTATGCATCCATCATATGTTTTAGGCCTCAAGGACACACTCTTTAAACATGAAGTGTTTACAAGACGGTTGAGCATAATGCCCTCTGTCTGTGGCTCCCGACATAGAGAGAGAGTGACTGAAAATGTCACCGTGTGTCTGGAGCCTCAAATAAAAAATATCTTGGACTCAGCTGCTGCTGTTAATTTCTTTAAATCTGTCTCTGACAGTCTGAAAAAAAAGAGTTCAGTTAATCTTATAGTTCAACACTAGAACCGAACATCTTTCAAAGACTTAATAAAGTACGAGGCCACTGTTAATTTAACTGTGTGTAAATATAAACGCAGAAAACAACCACAACAGTCACCTCTGTCTTTTGCTGCCTCTCACTTTGAAGCGACATCTATTTATTTATCACTTATCTCTTAATGTGTTTAGAATAAAACTCCACACGTGCTGATTCAATTCAGTTCCATTCAATTCAAAAAACTTTATTTATCCCCGAGGGGCAATTCAAGAGCATGAAGAAGCGACAATATTCATTCCACCCCATTCGTATCTAATCAAATGTAATGTTTGATAATAAATCACATTACTTATACTCTGATAGAATAGTTTTATCCACTAATTAATTACAGATAACATTATTAAAATGTTACATAAGCATCGTTAGGACTCAGCAGTTTAGGCTGTGAGTGATGGAGACAGTCGTTTCTTGTGTGAACTAGATTAGTGCAGCAGCAGATTCATGTCATTTGTAACTTGCAGTCAGCGCTGAGGAGGTTTTTGTGCCATTTTTATTTATCTGAAACACATCTTCACTTTACTTTACTTTACTTTATTTGTTTATTTGACTGGGACAGCGCACATCAATGTACATATAAGAAACATGTAAATGTGCCGGATTATAGCATCGATGCTAATTTCCATCCGGAGTCCCAGAACATAAATACAATACAGTAACAGGGGAACACAAACTCGACTGAATTGTTTTCCGGCGACCAAAAGATTGTGCGTTCGTTCGTTCGTTCGTTCGTAGCTCCAAGTGGAATCAGTCTCGGTCCGGTGGAGAAGTCGAGAAGCGAGAGAAAGTGCTGTCTTCTATTTTTACCTCATCATCTGATATGTGTGCTGCCTCCTCTCTCTGTTTCATCTCATCTATTGATCACACAGACACCGGCCGGCCGGCGGGTCTGAGCAGTTTCAGCTGTCAGCCCTGAAAACGGCCGCGAGAAACACGAGACAAGAGCAGAAATCATTGATTGATGATGACGTTTGTGTGTGTTTGTGTCTCTGTGTGTGTGTGTGTGTGTGTGTGTGTGTGTGTGTGTGTGTGTGTGTGTGTGTGTGTGTGTGTGTCTCCTGCAGGTGATAATTGAGAGGTATAAAGGAGAGAAACAGCTGCCCATCCTGGACAAGACCAAGTTCCTGGTGCCGGACCACGTCAACATGAGCGAACTCATCAAGATCATCAGGTAGAAGAGCTCATCTTCCCTTCCCTCCTTTCACTCCTTCATCCTCTCCTTCTCCCCTGCCATTTCTTCTCTCGTGTCCTTCATCCTCCTCTCTCCAGCTTCCTCACTCTTCTGTCCTTCTCCTTTTTTTTTACCTCTTCTGGTCCCTCTGTTTCCTTTCCTATTTTTTCCTCTTTACCTGCCTCCTTTCCTTTCCTTTCCTTTCCTTTCCTTTCCTTTCCTTTCCTTTCCTTTCCTTTCCTTTCCCCTTCTCTGTTTCTTCATTCTCTTCTTTCCTCTCTCCAGCTTCCTCACTCTTCTGTCCTTCTTGCTTTCTCCTTTCCTTCTCCTCTCATTGTCTCTCTGTTTCTTTACCTATGTTTTCCATTTTATCCTGTCTCCTTTCCTTTCCCCTTCTCTATTACTTCATTCTCTCCTCTCCTCCCCCTATTTCTTCTCTATTTCCTCTCTCGTGTCCTTTATCCTCCTCTCTCCAGCTTCCTCATTCTTCTGTCTGTCTTGCTTTCTCCTTTCCTTCTCCTTTGATTTCTTCTCCTCTCATCTCCTTCTTTTTTCACCTCTCCTTGTCTCTCTGTTTCCTTTCCCATTTCTTCATTCTCTCCTTTCCTCCCCCTGTTTCTTCTCTCATGTCCTTTATCCTCCTTTGTCCCTTTCACCTCTCCTTGTCTCTCTGTTTCTTTACCTATTTTTTTTCCTTTTAACCTGTCTCCTTTCCTTTTAACCTGTCTCCTTTCCTTTCCTTTCCTTTCCTTTCCTTTCCTTTCCTTTCCTCCCATTCCCCTTCTCTATTTCTTCATTCTCTCCTTTCCTCCCCCTGTTTCTTTTCTCATGTCCTTCATCCTCCTCTCCCCAGCTTCCTCACTCTTCTGTCCTTCTTCCTTCCTCCTTTCCTTCTCCTCTCATCCCCTTCTTTTCTCACCTCTCCTTGTCTCTCTGTTTCCTTTCCTTTCCCCTTCTCCATTTCTTAATTCTCTCCTTTCCTCCCCCTATTTCTTCTCTCATGTCCTTCTTCCTCTCTTCCCCAGCTCCCCCTCTCTTCTTCTCTCCTTCTTGCTTTCCTCTCCCCTCTTTCTCCTTCTCTCACCTCCTCCTTTCATACCTGCCATTTCTTCCCTCGTGTCCTTCATCCTCCTCTCCCCAGCTTCCTCATTCTTCTGTCTGTCTTGCTTTCTCCTTTCCTTCTCCTTTGATTTCTTCTCCTCTCATCTCCTTCTTTTTTCACCTCTCCTTGTCTCTCTGTTTCCTTTCCCATTTCTTCATTCTCTCCTTTCCTCCCCCTGTTTCTTCTCTCATGTCCTTTATCCTCCTTTGTCCTTTTCACCTCTCCTTGTCTCTCTGTTTCTTTACCTATTTTTTTCCTTTTAACCTGTCTCCTTTCCTTTCCTTTCCTTTCCTTTCCTTTCCTTTCCTTTCCTTTCCTTTCCTTTCCTTTCCTTTCCTTTCCTTTCCTTTCCTCCCATTTCCCCTTCTCTATTTCTTCATTCTCTCCTTTCCTCCCCCTGTTTCTTTTCTCATGTCCTTTATCCTCCTCTCCCCAGCTTCCTCACTCTTCTGTCCTTCTTCCTTCCTCCTTTCCTTCTCCTCTCATCCCCTTCTTTTCTCACCTCTCCTTGTCTCTCTGTTTCCTTTCCTTTCCCCTTCTCCATTTCTTAATTCTCTCCTTTCCTCCCCCTATTTCTTCTCTCATGTCCTTCTTCCTCTCTTCCCCAGCTCCCCCTCTCTTCTTCTCTCCTTCTTGCTTTCCTCTCCCCTCTTTCTCCTTCTCTCACCTCCTCCTTTCATACCTCTCTTAGCCTCCTAACCTGTTTCCTTTTCCTTCTTTTGCCATTTCTCATTTTTCCTCTTCTCCTCCTCCTCCTCACTTCGTGTCATGTCCTCCTCCCCTCCACCAGGAGGCGCCTCCAGCTCAACTCGAACCAGGCCTTCTTCCTGCTGGTCAACGGCCACAGCATGGTGTCGGTGTCGGCCGCCATCTCCGAGGTGTACGAGCGGGAGCGGGACCAAGATGGCTTCCTCTACATGGTGTACGCCTCCCAGGAGACCTTCGGCTCTACCACCACCTCCTCCTCCCAGTGAACCTCCTCCTCCTCCTCCTCCTCCTCCTCCTCCTCCTTCCTCCACCTGGCTGGCGATTGGACACTTGTAGTTTATAGCCCCTCCCCCCTCCCTCATCCCCCCTCCATAGCTCCTGCTGCACACCTTTAGTCCTGACTGTGTAAGATCGAAAACACAAACTACTAAACCTAAAACACGGCGAACGTAGGCCACGATCGTCTCTCAGCTCTAATCGGTTCAGGTCGAGCGGATAAACTGATCGATTGTGTGCGACCACACTCACCCAGTAGCATAAAGCCACAGGGGAGGGGAGGGGAGGGGGGGTCGACCACCACCACCACCACAACAACAACAACAACAGAGTTTAAAGGGATAGTTCACCCTAGAATGATATTTCGCTCATTATCTACTCACCCTCATGTTGACTAAGGGCTGGAAGAATTTTCAGAGTCCACCCGAAAAAAATTAAATAAGTCTATATTTTAAGCTTGTTTGTAGCGGAAGCTTCTCGAAGCTCCTCTTCCTGGTCCGTCCAAATCTCGCGTGATTTGCGCCGGCGTCAGTGCGGTTACTGCGAATCACGCGAGATTTTGGACGGACCAGGAAGAGGAGCTTCGAGAAGCTTCCGCTACAAACAAGCTTAAAATATAGACTTATTTAATTTTTTTCGGGACAATTACGCAATTTGGGGCTTCAGCACAAGACGGACATTACATACGAGCATCATGGAGGTATTTGGATGTTTTTTTGTGTGTGTTTTTTTACGAAGAGCTCTGGTGTCCCTTTGCAACCGTTATATGGACATGCACTGCTACGCCAAGACCCCCTGTAACTCAGAGAAGGGACGGTGGACTCTGAAAATTCTTCCAGCCCTTAGTCAACATGAGGGTGAGTAGATAATGAGCGAAATATCATTCTAGGGTGAACTATCCCTTTAAAGTAGAGAAACTCCCCTCCCCCCAAAAAAATCAGATGACTTGGACTCGGGCCTAAAGAGTCTTTCACCGTGTGTCTCGGCTTCTGTGATGTCCCTTTCCTCTCTGGTGAATCATGTCGTTACAGCAACGTGCTGTCGACGTCCTCAGTGTTGTCGTCGTCGTCATGTGTCTCCCAGGCTGTGCTTATTATATAGAGAGCCTAAGTGGAAGCAGGAAGTAAGTTAACGGTCACCATGGGACCTCAACTCTGGAAAAACACCGCCATTCAAATGAACGGGACTGAAAGTTTTATTTCGTGATCCGTTTGAATTGTGCCATGAGGAAAAAATATGTCCTCTACCTGTTTAAAACATCACATTTCATGAAGAGAAATCAGCAGTTTAAAATAAAATTCAGAAGAATCTGTAAGCAGAAAGACTACAAGTCGCGTAGGTGACGTCACACACCAAATGCCGCCCTTTCCCGTGTCAGTTGGTGACGTATTTTTTGTGGGACACAGATCTGTAGTCCGTAGAGCGGTCTTTACACAAAATACATTCTTCTGTTGCCGTTTTACGATAAACTGCTGATTTCTCTTCATGAAACGTGATGTTTTAAACAGGTAGAGGACATATTTTTTTCTCATGGTGCAATTCAATCGGATCACGAAATAAAACTTTCAGTCCCGTTCATTTGAATGGCGGTGTTTTTCAGAGTTGAGGTCCCATGGCGCCGTTACTTCCTGCTTCCGCTAAGGCTCTCTATGTTAATGTATATATATACAGTTCAGTTAGTGATAGTACATAGAAGTGGTGAGGCTCCACCATTTATCTATAGTATATACATTAGCCGATGAACAAAGCCGACCTTGATTTCAAGGTTTTATTTTGTTTATGTTTTTTTTTTTGTTTCCCAACTCGCACATTGTTTTTAATGAAGCTTTTTATGGCAGTCTGAGGACAAACTGAAGTAGAGAAGACCCTTATTAATCAACACATCTCCTCACATTCCCTCTATGGTCCTTTATTTTATCTTATTTTATTTGTTTTAATCCCTCTGTTCCTTGTAGCCTGAAGCGTCTTCTTCACTGTAACAAAAAGATGTTAGGAAACTGCTTTTGATCTTGAAACTGATGATTGTAGTTTGCAATTTAAAAAAAAAAGAAAAGAAAAGAAAAAAAAGATGCCTTGGTGTACAGATAATATTGACTTTATGGCTTTTTGAATATTACAGTAAAGAGGGTTTCAATTGAGAGTGTAACCAAGTTGTATTTGGACACACTAAGAGGAGCATGGGCTGATTGCATGTGTGACTGGAGGATCATGACGATGGTGTTTCTGTTAATGCTGATGAGGGGGAGGAGGGGTCATTTGTCGTTTCCCTTTTTTTTTTTTCTGTCTTGTTTTGATCTTGTTATGGAGAAAAGGTCCTGAAACCCGGCGGGCATGTTTGATGAACGTCAGGTCTTCTCACTGTCGCTGTGGGGCCGTCACACCTGCCCAGTGGGTTTGCAAAGGGCTGAGCATCCTAGTTTGCCTGTAGATGGTCCTTCCTGCGCTCTCTGTGCTGTTGTGCTCCTCCTCCTCCTCTTCCTCTTCCTCTTTTATTAGATCTGAGGTTTAGCTGCTTTTATATCGCAGTATTTTATCTGTTTTTTTTTTTTTTTTTGGTTCTTTATATTTAATGTGATTTTTATTTCATCGTCTTGGCTCTTCCTTGTCGACAGTATGTGAAGGTGATGTTTTCTTTCTGACTGAAAGCCACTGTGTGTTTGTCACAGCGGAGGAGTGTCCTCCTGTCTCATACACACACACATACAAACACACACACACACCTCCACACACAGCAATATCACACAGCTTCCTCTTATGTATTTATGTTGGTATTTTGTAAACAATAAATAAAATGCAAAAAAATTAAATGATTACGAGTTTCTTGTGTTATTCTCACGTTAAATTAGTTTTAGAGGTAGCAAGTAGATTTATCTGATGATCATCTTTTATTGATGGAGAAAAGGGCCAAATGTGACGTCTTTAAATATTGCTCCTGAACTTAAAGAAAGATGTATAATATATATTAGGGCTTTTTGTTTTCCCAGATCAGTCAGTTTATCATAATTGGCCTGAAACTGAACATGTAAATATAATGGCCATTTAAAAACAAATCAAATGAGAGCAGAAAAAAAGACAATAGTCATTTTTTGTCCCTGTGTTTTATTGCATCGTGAAAATATATATTTTTACATGTATAAATAGAGTTTTTATATTCCACTGTGTTCTCTGTAATTTTCGGTGGATGAGAATTGTGTTTTTATTTTATCCTCTGTGACAAAGTGAGACCTGTAATCTCAGCGCTGCGCCATGGGACAATTTTAACCCAAGTCCTGCAGTTACAAGATTTAGATCTGATTCCTTAGTTTTACGAGTTGTTGTTGGAGATACAGACACTCACCCAGACAGATTGAAATGAATGGAGGCTGAAGTCCAATTGGCTGCTTCAGTTTCTGTCCATGTTGGCTCATTGTCATTGCTGTCGAAGGATCAGGACTGCAAATCATTGTGAATCAACGTCTGTGTAATGAATAAACCACATGGACGACGTGATGAAAGGAGAGGATCAGCAAATGTTGTTTTTTTTATTAAAGTTCAACACAATTAACAATATAAAATCTGTCCTACAAATGAAGTGCATACTTATAAACTGGGTTCAAACATTTGCACAAAATATTTCAAAAGCAACATGCATGCTGGAGCATCACGTTACCATGCCGTACTGTGAAAATAAGAAGTAAAAAAAAAACCTCACAGAGTATTCTTTGGTATTACGTTTATAAAATGATGAAAATAAAGCTGTTTTCTGATTTGTAACTGATGAAAAAAGGTGTTTTTTTTCCATCAGGACAGTTGCACAGCTGAAATCTAAATTTCAACACAAGACAGAAATTGTTTAACATACTGAAGTTTCGTTTTTTTTTTTTACTATTTTAAATAAACATACCACATCCCTATGCTGCGCCCTCCAGGGGCACAGATAGAGTTTCGTCTGGAGGACCAGCTGTCCTCGTGTCTGTCTGTGAAACTCTGGGTCCTGCCCAGCAACTCACTCACACACACTCAACAACACAACAACAACAACAACTCTCAAAAAATCAGCCGTCCTGGCTTCAATCTGCCATGAACACTGTACATATTCCTTACAAAAAAGAGGCAGCTCCATCGTTCCTGGAGCGAAAAAACATCCGGTCAGGTTGACATCATCAAACCCAGACCGGGAAGAAAATCTCTTTCTGTTTCTGTTTATTCTCTTTGGATGACACCTTGCAAACGCTGGTGTGAACTGCTGATACTATCAGTGCTAAAAGTCTGATAGGAGCTCTGTTTGACAGCAAAGTGGCCGCCTGTGCCAGAGGTAGAGAAGCTGCGGATCCAAAAGGCACGACTGATGAAGACACGAAGGTGACCGGTGCAGTTTCCATCTGTAACGACCGTCAGAGGCCACAAAGTTACTGTCGACTCTTTAATGAGGCGCCCCAATGATCCTCATCGATACACATGATGCTGTGTTTACTGATTACTAGTAAACGCATCACAATAGGCAACAATGGAAAAAGTTTCTGTGAGGAGCCCAGGGATGAAGTCCTATGATCCTGTTAGCAGCAGCAGCCTCGCAGCTCCAGACACTGAAGTCGTGTGGATATAGTGTGTGTACCGTGAAGCTGCTGCATCATTTGCACAGTGTCTTGTCACATGCAGATTAATGGAGCTGCATGCTGCTGCTGCGTGTCGTTTTCTACTGGTGCATCGACTGGTTGACTGGTCTCTAGAGGATCAATCCCTCAAATCAGTTTCTGAGATTGGAGACGTCTTGATGTATAAATGTAAAACAAACCAAAAAAGACACTTTTGTGAACATTTAGTGTTTTTCCTCGAGGTGTGACCAACATTGCTGTGAGTATTTCCAAAGGGCACTTTAGACAAAACAAAAACTCTTAAAAACAGTTGAGCTGTGTCCTGAATCCATAGTACAGTTGCACACTTTTCCTATGACCCTGTGTAGTTTCCACCACAGGGTCAAAGTGACAAAGTAGACTACACTCAAACAGTATGTCAGTATGTAAAATTAAAAACACTAGACTCTTTAGTGTTTCAGAAAGTAAAATAGCTGCAAAAAAATTAAAAACTAACCCAGAAACACCTCAGAAAATAAAATAACAATATTTTGAAAAGCATGTTTTCTGTCTCTTTACGAAGTGAAACTGACAGCGGCAGTAAAGTTGCCTATGTTTTCCTGTTGTATAATAGTTGCCAAAAATATATGTAAAGTAGAAATGTGAATATAATATACAAGATATATAGCTTAGAGTGTAGTATGGAAATGGGACACAGCCCTTGTAGGATGAGATCTGTGGACAGAAGTCAATCAAACCTGATCAGAAGATGAGAAAACGTCTCTCTTCATTTCTCCTGACAAGGGAAAATAACACTGGAGCTGCTTTGTGCATTTAGAGACATGAACATACAGTTTATCCAAGGAGTCCAGTCTTTCAGAATAAGAGCATGAATCAATTAAAGGGACAACAAGGAGTTTCTATTTGGTTATAAAAAAGTCTCACGTTAATGTGGATGAATCTCCGCTACCCACACTTGTTAATGGGCCCATTTTCGATAAATATATCGTTTTGTCTCTATCGTTATTTTGTTATTATTAGTGGTGGCGGAAATGCTGGGCGAGCCGACCAGCGTTTCTTTACTTTCGGTTTCGTGGCGAGTCATGAGAATAACGCAGCCGAATCGCCGTTTATGGTGGGAACTACGACGGTATGTGATCGTCTTCGAACCTCTGACTTTAATTATTGATGAATGAAAACATGAGTCTGTCTTGCGCCGGTCAAAGAATTTTACGGTGCGCGCGGAGGCTCATAAATGTAGTGTGAAAACGCTTCGCTTTTCCAAAACTCCTCGTTGTCCCTTTAAAGTGGGTTTTATGGTTCAGAACAAGTTAAAATGCACTGAGACTCAGTCATCTAGCTGGTGTTTCCTCTGTGGATGTCAGGCCTTACAAATCCCACCTCTCCTTGAGATCTGAGGAGGGATCTGTTCTCCGTCTCCATCCTCGTCTTGGCTCTTTTATCCGCTGCAAAAGAATCACAGAGGATGAAAGAAGGTGTCTGCGTTTGGATCAGGAGGAGCAGGAGTCTTGTCTCGCGTTGCCTCGTCGTGCACAGACGCGCACGCTGGCTCTTCACGCAGGCACGTCGCCGTTCAGCTGCTGCCCGGCGTTCAGCAGGAACATGAGGTCGCTGTTGTCTTCAGGAGTCTTCAGATCCACTGGTGTTTCTGCTGGTTAGTCCCCTGAGTCCTTACTGTCGGAGTGAGGAGTGTACTTCAGCCGGAACGTCCCTGTGAAACACGGAAATAAGAAATAATGAAACTTAAACCAAATGAAACCAAATAAATTCTGTCACTTTTTTTCTAATCCAAAAAATGTGACATTTCCACTTAAAAATGAAACAAAGTGGTTTGGAGCACTTTAATTTACAGGTGGCTCTTTACACGTCTTGTAAAAGCAGAGATACGTTTTCAAATTGATGGAAACTGTGGAAGGAAAATGGATTTGAAGCGGATTGATAAGATAAGATAAGATAAGATAAGTAGTTGTTTAATTCATCATTGGTTTAAATGACTTGATTATACTGTGTAGACAAGGGGTAGGACCATATACGTTTTTTTACTTCTTCCTACTCCCTTTCGAGCATGTAAGACTGTTGATGAATATGATTTATTCATTTTATTTTTTTTCCATTACTATTTGTGGTAACACTTTATAATAAGTACACACTATTAAAGGGATAGTTCAACATTTTGGCAAATTGGCCCATTGCCATAATTGCTATAGTCATAGCAGTAGGTTCGTTACCTTTAATTGTAGGTGTAAGCTATTTTCAGTACGGCGGAGCGCAGCAGCTGGCTGCTCAGAGCTACGCTATGGAGGCTAACGGAATTTCTTGGTTTCCCTCATTAAACTCATCAAATACAAAATCCCAAAACTCCACAGCGCTTTTGTAGACAAGTTGTGACCTGCACAACCACCACGCTATGAGATAATGACGGAACGATATGAAACGGAGCCGTTTTCGAGGTAAATTCATACAAAACCACTGATGCGCGTTGCGTTCAGGGACAGTTTTTCAGCAAGCAGTCTCCGTATTTACCCTGTATTTACCTCGAAAACGGCTCCGTTTCGTATCGTTCCGTCATTATCTCATAGCGTGGTGGTTGTGCAGGTCACAACTTGTCTACAAAAGCGCTGTGGAGTTTTGGGATTTTGTATTTGATGAGTTTAATGAGGGAAACCAAGAAATTCCGTTAGCCTCCATAGCGTAGCTCTGAGCAGCCAGCTGCTGCGCTCCGCCGTACTGAAAATAGCTTACACCTACAATTAAAGGTAATGAACCTACTGCTATGACTATAGCGATTATGGCAATGGGCCAATTTGCCAAAATGTTGAACTATCCCTTTAAGCATTAGTTAAGCATTAAAGCAGAAGTAAGCGATCCGGTGGTTTTGGCTAACTTCTTGTCAGCAGATGGAGTTAGCAGTCCCCGCTCTCGTCCCTACGTCACCACATTCACGCGCATCCCTTGGCTGCACACACAGAGAGGACCGCCCCTTCATGCCGTTCTCTCTCCTCATTGGATAAAGCTTGTAGGATACAAGGAAGTATACAAGACGTTTTCTCCTCGGCTTACAGCAGAGCAGAGTGACTGACAGACCCGTGTTTCGGTCCAAACACTCTATAGAAGTGATTGCCGTCGGAAGATAGAACTATTTAAGACTTATATTAACACAAATATTCCGCTTACTTCTGCTTTAAATACTGAATTTTCATTTATAACGCATGAATACTAAGTAGTATGTAGTTTATAAACACAGTTAAAAATGTTTTACTCACCATTGATAAGCACTGTTTATAAACTGTGTTTATAAACTACATACTACTTAGTATTCATGCGTTATAAATGAAGAATTCAGTATTTATTAGGGCTTAACTAATGCTTAATAGTGTGTACTTATTATAAAGTGTTACCATATTTGTTTTTCTTTTTTTGTGTTTTTTTTTGTAGTTGTTTGCTTTGTCTTCTGTCAGTTTCTTTAGGCCAGGGGTCTTCAACGTTTTTCAGGCCAAGGACCCCCAAACTGACGGAGAGATGGAGCAGGGACCCCTACTATATTAAAAAATTGTGTATTATATTGAACTGGGCCCAGTATCATGTATAAACATAGCTTGTTATTGTGCATTCAATACTAAGCTATTCATTCATGTTTTTTCTAAACGTGTACAAGCGGTACAGTGAGTAGGGGGCTGTCCCTCTGCCATTTATAAACAGACCTTGTTCACTGATGCCAATGCCAATATCAACTTTGTGTGTCAACTGTATGATAATCATGCAGACAAGCTATTCCAGTTGACATTTTTATCTGAAACATAAATGTGAAAACTAAAAGATATAAAACTTTGTCTAGTCAACCAAAGATTTCACGACCCCCCTGCAGCACCTCCGCGGACCCCCTAGGGGTCACGGACCCCCTGTTGAAGACCTCTGCTTTAGGCTATACCTTCATGTTCGAAATACTTATACTTTCAATACTTATACTTTCTAAATACTTATACTTCCATGTTCGAAATAAAGGCTTAAAGCAGAAGTGAGTGATCCGGTCGTTTTCGCTAATGCTGCGTTCCAGGCAGGCTTTTGAAATCATAAATTACAGCTTCAAGTCACAACTTACGACTTTGTAGCGTTCCAGGCAACCCACTCGTGTTTTTCCGACCTGTTTTACCGGTGAAAGTCACTATAACGGCCACTCGTAACTTCCGACCGGTGAACTCGTACCAGATCGAACTGGTACCACTTCACAGGTCGGAAAAAAACGAGTTTCCTTGAACGCACCATAACAGTCCTCGTCCCTACGTCGCCACATTCACGGCGTTCCTTGGCTGCACACACAGCCCTGCATGTCGTTCTCTCTCATTGGATAAAAACTGTAGGATACGATAAATGTTTTCTCTTCGGCTCAGAGCAGAGCAGAGGGACTGAGAGACCCGTGTTTCAGACCAAACACTCTATGTAAGTGATTGCTGTCGGAAGATATAACTATTTAAGACTTATATTAACACAAATATATCACTTACTTCTGCTTTAATAATAATAATGATAATAAAATTACAGTTAAATAGAGGAATAAACTCACCTTGCTGAGCTGAATCCATGGGCGGCTGTTTGCAGTCCTCTGCTCTGTGTCCGTTGGCGCCACAGTTGTAACACGACAGACTCCCCGCCGCCCGTTTCTGGCCTCCGTTTCCCATGGTGCCGTGCGGGTGGTAGAAGCCGAAGCCGTGCTGCTGGTCGTGTGACACGGGGCTGTGGCGGTAGAGCGGCGGCGGCGGCGGCATCATCATGGGGTAGGAGAAGGGCGCGGCCGCGGCGCCGGCGCCGCTGGACGAGGCCAGCAGGGGGCTGAGGTGGAGCAGGGGTCCCAGCGTGAAGAGGGAGGGGCCGGCCGAGGCGAACGGCTGCAGGTAGCCGGCCGCCGCGTATCCAGGCAACGCCCCGTAGGTGCCGCAGTTCCCCCGGCAACCGCAGGAGCTGCAAACACACACGGAAGTGGCGGCGTGACCTGAACTTTGATCCAACGACAACGAGGAAGAGGCGGAGGCGGAGGACGGGGACGGGGAGGAGGGGCTGGAGGTGGGCTGGGGGGGGTAGTAAGTGTTGCCGGGCACCGCGGCCACGGGAACGCTGCCGGCGGTTGCCATGGAAACGAAGCCACCCCCACCTCCTCCTCCAGAGTTCCCAGACTGTGAGCCGGACTTCGTGGAGGGACAGGGGGAGGAAAACGATGAGAAGGAGGAGGAAGAGGAAGAGGAAGAGAAGGAGGAGGAGGAAGAGGAAGAGAAGGAGGAGGAGGAAGAGGAAGAGGAAGAGGAGGAGGAGGAAGAGGAGGAGAGGTGGAAGTGGAGCGGGGGGTGGGAGACGTGGTGGAGGCTGTTGGAGGTGGAGGTCAGAGCGGAGCTGGTCTCCACCATCAGACCCACGGCGCCCAGACAAACCGTCGAGTCCTGGAGCGCCGACGATCCGTCCACGCCGCCGCCGAGCGCCGGGAACAGGCTCTCCAGCCGCACCGCCCCCATCCCCGACATCCCCATCCCCACCCCGAGACCCCCGAGACCCCCGGGGCTGAAGCCTGCAGCCGCCGCCGCCGCCGCCGCCGCAGCAGCAGCAGCAGCAGACGGCAGCGGCTTAGTCCTGTCGTCCGTGCACAGCGGAGGGGGGCGGGGCTTGCGCGGCGAGGTCATGATGCGCGCCGGGTTGGAGACGACGGGGGAGAGCAGGGTCTGGGGGTAGCCGCCGGCCTGCTGCTGCTGCTGCTGGTGGTGGTGGTGGTGGTGGTGGTGGTGGTAGGGGGGGGGCTGCTGTGGCTGCGGGAGGCCGAAGGGGAGGTGGGAGGAGCAGGAGGAGAGGGGGAGAGGAGGAGGAGGAGGAGGAGGAGGAGCGGAGTCGGTCTGGACGGGGAGGACCTGCGCCGTGGGGCGACTGGAGCCGCTGGCGTTCAGGATGAAGAGGCAGGACCGGTCCTTCTCCGGAGCCGCTCCCGCTGCGTCCGACACACCTGAGACACCTGAGACACACACGGGGGGTTACATGTTACTTGTTTCGAGGGAGAATTGAAAATTGCTAAAAATGGGTGAATTTGCCGAAATGTTGAACTATCCCTTTAACTATAAATGACATGTTACTTGTTTTGAGGGAGAATTGAAAATTGCTGAAAAATGGGTGAATTTGCCGAAATGTTGAACTATCCCTTTAACTATAAATGACATGTTACTTGTTTTGAGGGAGAATTGAAAATTGCTGAAAAATGGGTGAATTTGCCGAAATGTTGAACTATCCCTTTAACTATAAATGACATGTTACTTGTTTCGAGGGAGAATTGAAAATTGCTGAAAAATGGGTGAATTTGCCGAAAGGTTGAACTATCCCTTTAACTATAAATGACATGTTACTTGTTTCGAGGGAGAATTTAAAATTGCTGAAAAACAATTTTGCAAGATCAGTGCCACAAACGCGCCCTGTGACCTCTTGTTTATGACAGATTAAACTACACAAATGTACATGTCATAATATAGTAACAGTATATGATATATATGTTAAGTAGGCTACCGTTCTATTGATTGATTTCGCGCTGGCTTTGTTACAAATGCAAAAACAAATGCACATGGCCGGGAGGAGGGTTAGCAGAACGGTGGGAAAGCGACCGGACTTGCATAGTTTCCCTTTAAAAAACAGAGCTGTGCATTTGTGAATATACTGGGGCGACTAAAGACAAGCGCTCTAAGTTAAATTCCTGGGGATGGGATGTTGTTTTCTGATAAATGTTTGAGTTTTGTTGGACAAAAGCGATTTAAACTGCACTTTAAACGCCCTCCTTTGTCGTTCTCAGGTTTTCACTCGGTCCAGTTTAGACACTTACGCCTGTGAACGTCTCTGCTCCTGTTGAAGGTGGAGTCGCAGCACAGCGGCGTCCGAGGGGAGCAGGAGGAGCTGGAGTAGCCCGAGGAGGAGCTGCTGTCTGTGGAGACGGGGTGATGGTGCGACGCCGCGTCCACCTCCACCCGCAGCTCTCCTGAAACACATTTCAGCACATCATCATCGTAACCATCCAACAGTTTCACACTGTGCATCTGCTAATGGTGAATAATGTTTATATATATATGTGCATTTGTGTGTATAAAGGGATGTATACGCATGTTTCATATCATTTATTTTTACTTTTTAAAATAAAATCTTGCTTAAAATGAGAAAAATGTCAATGTAATGAATGAAAAACATAATTAAAATGAAAACTAACACTAAAGTTAACCCTTACCTGCAGTGGAGGTTGTGTGTGCTGAGGGTCCCATGTGACTAGAAGGCGTCACCCTGGCGATGCCGCTGCAGGATCGCTTCTCCATCTTCATCTCCCTGCTAGAGACACAAAGAGGCTTATTAAACAGTACAAAAAAAGACATTTTTATATTTCTAAATATATCTAAAAATGTTTTTAGAAGCTTGATTTGTTAAAGGAATAGTTCACCAAAAATTGAAATTCAGTCAAGGAGTCCTGTATTGAATTTGCCTGGGGCGCGTGAACGTCAGAGTGCAATACAGGACTGTTTAGGCTGTAAAAATGTCCTAAATGATGTTGTTTCGAGTAAACTCTGGACTATATCCCTTCAGGACGTTTGGATTGCAGCGGACGAGCAGTAAGGAGGAAGATTACAAGGTTTTTGTGTAGTTTTATAGCCGTATTTGTGTCGGACATTATTGACTCATGGGTCTCGGGTCTCCAGATGCACTTTGAGGAATAAAAAACTACTCCGGAGTATTCATCAGCATGAGGGTGAGTCAATAATGACTGAATTTCATTTTTTTTTTAGTGAACTATTCCTTTTTATTTATTTTTTAATGAAAATGTCCTTTTAACGACCAGCAGGGGGAGACACTGTCCACTCAACAGGCTCCTCAGCATCCCAGCTGCTGCTCCACAAACACATCTGCAAACACGTCGCATGGAAAACCTCTGTAGGAACTTTCCATATTCATGTCTTGTTTAAGCATGCACACACACACACACACACACACACACACACACACACACACACACACATACACACACACATACACACTCTGTCACCTGCCTGATGGAAACCTGTTGATAATGCGGATGGAAACATGATTACAAGATAGGAACAGCAGGTTCACATGTGAGGAATGCAGGTGTGTGTGTGTGTGTGTGTGTGTTTGTGTAATTAAGGGCGAAGGAGCATGAAGGTGCATTTGCTTGCACCTCGGTGTTTTTGTGGTTTTGCATGTTATTTCTGTCTGTTATCTCCTGCTAAGTACATCTTATCTCTCCGGACCACCGACAGCAGGTTAACCATTGACGACATACAGACCGTTCCTGCTCTATATTCATTGTGAAGGCAGCAGCTGCACTGACACACACTAACACACATAGATCAATCACTTATATTAATGTTTTTACAGGTGGGAATAAAATCAAAATTGTAATTTATACCTCACTCCGCATGTAGACGTATCTTGCTCACAGACACCTAAAATTATGAGATTTTAATTCACTCACAACTATGCAAGGAAGGAAAATTGAAATCCCACTATAATCTATCTGCTGGTCCAGATCTGAGCGTGCACATTGATAAAGTTTGTAAGGACAGAATGATTCTTTTAGGAGCAATATCTGAGCTTTTTTCCCCCCCTCTAGTTCAAAATCTGCTCTTGTGATTTTCTCCAGATGCTCTGGAGGTTTCCGAGCACGTGAGAATGTGAGAGGAAGCACAGTGATCCAGTTTTGGGAAACAAGCTTCAAAGGGACACATACATGGAGAGTCTAACAGGATGACACTTCAGCTTTTGAGGTCACAACCAAACGTGTTTTGGCCTCGGTGGAGTTGTTGCACACAAGGGATAAAAACATAGTGAGCAGAGGCGATCCACTGAGGACAGGACAACATAGAGGCAGAAAAAAAGTTGTGATTTGTGATTGTTGTAGGTTTGTCCACTGACTTTTGTAGCTCGAGTTGGGTCTTGAGTTTCTTCTTCGCTCCTTGGGTCAAGTCGTATTTGTTGAGGTCCTCCTCTGTCAACCCTAAAAACTGGAGGTTGTACAGGAAAACACACAATCAGAACATATAGAAACATTAAAGAGAGGGAATTTGTTGTTTTCTGCTAAAGGGATAGTTCAACATTTTGGCAAATTGGCCCATTGCCATAATCCCTATAGTCATAGCAGTAGGTTAGTTACCTTTAATCGTTGGTGCAAGCTATTTTTAGGCGGAGCAGAGCTGCGAGCTGCTCAGAGCTAGTGGGATTTCTTGGTTTTCCCTCATCAAACTCATCAAATAGACAATCCAGTCCAGGCAGTTTTTCAGCAAACAGTCTCTGCATTTGCCTCGAAAACATCTCCGTCTCGTAATGTTCTGTTATTATCTCATAGCGTGGTGAATGTGCAGGTCACAACTTGTCCACCAGAGCGTTTTGGAGTTGTTGGGTTGTGTATTTGATGAGTTTGATGAGGGAAACCAAGAAATCCCATGAGCCTCCGTAGCGTAGCTCTGAGCAGCTCGCAGCTCTGCTCCGCCGTTCTAAAAATAGCTTTCACCGACAATTAAAGGTAACGAACCTACTGCTATGACTATAGGGATTATGGCAATGGGCCAATTTGCCAAAAAATGTTGACCTATCCCTTTACATGTCCTATATAAACTACAGTAATG
Organism: Trachurus japonicus; assembly: GCF_045865225.1. NCBI lineage: Eukaryota > Metazoa > Chordata > Actinopteri > Carangiformes > Carangidae > Trachurus > Trachurus japonicus. The sequence goes on from NC_140912.1 coordinate 23,732,297, forward strand.
ACCCACCTCCTCCATGGTGAGCTGCTTGAAGACGGGGTAGTACTTATGGAGCCGAAGCTTACGGAGCCAGTCCAGGATGCCGTTCTGCTCCGGGGTGTTGGGCTGAGACTGAGACGACGACGGGGACTGACTGTGGGACTGGGAGCGGGACGACTGGGAGTAGGAGAGGGACAGAGAGTGGGAGTGGGACGCCGGCTGGGAATTGGACAGGTGAGGAGGCTGCTGTGCGCCGCCGGACTGGCCGCTGGGTTGCAGGTGAGGGTGGTGCTGCTGGGAGTACGCGTGCGACTGGGGATGCAGCGGGGAGGAGCCGTCGCCCCCGCCCGCCAGGGGGGACGGCAGCGCCGGAGGGAGGGAGCAGAGCTGCGGGGAGGGCTGAGGAGGGAGAGGAGGCGGAGGGAGGGGAGGAGGGAACGCCGAGAGGTGAGGAGCGGAGCGGGTCAAGACGGAGCTGTGGGTGCTGACGACGGGCTGGATGCTGGCCACTCGGTACACCGCCCTGGGAGAGGAGACACCGTCAGAGGAGGAGGAGGAGGAGGAGGAGGAGGGGGAGAGGAGGAGGAGGAGGAGGAGGAGGAGGGGGAGGAGGAGGAGGAGGGGGAGGTTAGAGATGCACCGATCCAGTTTTTTCCGATCCAATCCGATACCGATATCTGGGCTGAGCGTATCGGCTGATACCTTTTTTGTATAGTTTTATTGTTTTATTATGTTTTATAGTTTTATTATTTTTATATGCAAACATTGTGAATGTAGCACTCTAGTTTATTTATGTACCATTGGTTTTATTCTATTGGTTTAGTTTTTCTCCGTATCGAACCACTGCGCACATAGCACTTTAACTTAAGAGCTGCTGGTTTGATGGGAAGCACCCTTCACTTTTTTGAATGTGTGTTAAATGTGTGAAAGTACTTTGTATGAATGTCTCGTATGTATTGTTTTGTGTATGCAGTGGCTCAGAGCCCAAAACAAATTTCTCTTTGGGACAATAAAGTACAATCCAATCCAATCCAATACCGATCCGATACTACTGTTGAATGAATGCACCGTATACCTTTACATAAACATCTAGCCTTGTTAAAAAAAAAGGTAACAAATTAACACAGATATAAATGTACTTAATATTATTTATTAACACATAATAAAGTGTAGATTAGCAGCAAAAATAAATAAATAACACTAGATCGCTGTAACTGTATTGTTGTGTATGATATTAATAAAAAAGAAATGACAGGATCAGAGCTAATTAGTCAATATCAGAGCCGATATCTGATCCAGGTATGGGATCGGTGCATCTCCAGAGGAGGAGGACAGAGGATGGACAGAGTAAACAATCTCACCTGTTTGCTCCTCTGTACTGAAGCATGCAGCCGAGATCTGAGAGGAAAAACAACAAAAGCATCAGCATCATTAGAACAACACAGTCTCTCATCGACCAAACAACAACGACGACACTGTGAGTCCTCGGATGAAATGCAGATGTTTCCACAGAGCGAACGCACGCACGCACGAAGGCTGCTGCTGCTGCTGCTGCTGCTGCTGCTGCTGCTGCTGCTGCTGCTGCTGGTATCCAGTGTGAAAGTGATAGTGAATCATCACAGTCCGCACATCTCAACCCAGTCCAGCGCCTAAGGGAGCGATGTGTCAGACGGCGCTGTAGCTACACAACACAACACAACACGACCATCAGCAACATACCGAATGAGTGATGTTCACTCCTCCGGTGGAAATCAGACGCTTGTAAACATCTTTGACCACCATCGTCCCGGACGCCTCTATAAGCCCAAACAACCACAGACGAATCCGGTGCAGTGTGAGTTGTAAACCGGACGCAGGCTCCTCTTTAATCAGTGTGAGCGATGCTGCACCGGGGGGAGGAGGAGCGGCCGTCGTCTGCTGCTGCTGCTGTGGAAACTGTGATATTAACGTGATGATGATTTGATTTAACTCCGGAGGCCGAAATGTTGTGTTTTCATAAAATAAATGTTTTTTTTTTAGATGAGAGAGTAAATCGTGGTTGAATCAAAAGGTCACACTTGTGCAACGGTGTCAGTTTTTCTCCTCTTCTCTTTCTCTGTTCCAAGTTTATCTTGACTCATTTAGCAAAAAGAAAAAGAGTCCAAATATTTGTCCTAAGCAGCTGGAAAGTCAGCAGCAGCTATTCTCAGTCCAGAATCAGTATTTGTGTAGGTTATATAAGGCCTATAATTCTGTGACACTGCAACAAGTCATTGTCAGCTTTCATATTCAGGGTATCAGTTCTCCTGTTATCTTTTTTTCAAATGGTTAATAAAGATAAATACAGCTTTAGAGACACTTGCACTCACTAAAGTCCAAACTCTGATGAGGGATGGTGGATAATGACACCACTAAGGTTGGCTGCATGTCGCTAAAATAATCCTGTGTATGATTTTCCTACTGGTCCCGATCAAGCTGGAGCCTCCCCGATCCTGAATCGTAATGATATCAGATCGGGCTGCATACCTCCGACGGAAATCCGAGAGCAAGCAGAACAGGTGAGCGACAACAACTGGATGTTACGTACTCACATCCAGTACGCGTTGCAATGTGTTAAGGCCACACCTCTACATCGTTTAAGTGAAAGTTACCACCGTATCCTAGTCCTCTTTTTTTCATTTTTCGCTGTTAAAAAGTGTGCACCATGTATTATATGAATGTAAGTTATTATTAGGCCTATTATATTATATTATATGTTCTTAAAATAGATCCATGGAGCGCACGCCAGAACAGCTACTACAGTATAGTGTTATGACATTTATCATCCTCCACAGGTATTTGATTTTCATCTAAAATCACGTTTGATCTCGTGAGTTTTCTGTGAGATCTCGTGTCTGGAGACCAACCTCCCTCCCCCCACTGTGAAATTGTTACTATAAACTACCTAAGTGTCCAGTGTGTGTATGTTTGGTGAATTATAATGTTATAAATCGGTTCTTATTACAAGCTTTAAAGTCACTACGTCAACCAAGAGTTTTAACCAGCCTGTGAAGCCAAATGCAAATATAGACAAATGCAAATAAACACTTTTAGATCAGTATTGTTATTATTATTCCAAAACCTACGCTTCATTTTGTTCCTGTCTGACAGAAGTGACTGCTGACTGAGTGTTTATTGAAATGAAGCCATTAACCAAAAACGCCGGTGAGCCACGACGATCCAACGCTGTGACATTACGGCGCTAATATCCAGCTCATGAAAGATGGACTGTGATTAGACTGTGGTGGCGCAGGGCCCAGCTCCGTGTGTCTGTGGCTGCGCATTACAGCAAAGTTATAGACACATTCATGTTATCCCTGCTACCCCGGGGTCTCCAGTGAGTCTGGCTCGCGCGTACACACACACACACACACACACACACACATAAACACACAAAGAGGTATAAACAGATACTAAATGTACAAGCACACAGAGAAACACACTGCACCGCCAACTATAAATACTCTCTGGGATGAAGTCACACTCACAGAACTGAGTACACACACACACACACACGCACAAACACACACACATCCTCACACACACGCACACATCAACATGAGGTCACCACACTCTAGGCTTCCCAACACAAACATGCCACGCTGAATTCCCACACCAGACTAAAATAGACCTCGTCCGCTGCTTCCAACACCTCCAAAACACAAACTGAAAATCCTGCCTGCAGCCTCACCTCTCTCACCTCGTCACCGCCACCAACCACGATCCAGAATCACGGCCTTGTCCTTTCCACTGCCTTTTCTTTTTCTTTTTCTTTTTTCTTTTCTTTTTTTTTTTTAAAAACTCTCTCCTGTCCAAACCCCAGAGCCCAGACATGACATGAACTCTTTTATCTCCTCTCTCTCTCGCTGCATCTAAGAATAGAGATCTCATCTTTTATATCCCTTGACCTTAAAGACTTTGCTGCCTCACTCTCTCACAATATCAGCGCTTCACATCTATCTGACGATTCCAGCTACATGTTGTTTTTCTAAAGCAAATGAAACTCCAATAATGGACTTACTTGAGCTGGAGGAGGAGGAGGAGGAGGAGGAGGAAGAAGAGGTGAACGGACAGGTCGGGGCTACGGGAGCTGTGGGAGGGGAGGAGGGTAAGGGAGGCAGGGAGGAGGAGGAGGAGGAAGGAGGGAACGAGGGAGGACAGTTGGGTGAGAGAGGCCTGGTGGAGGTGAAGAACAGCTGGACGCTGTGGTGCTGGAGGACGTGGCCGGGCAGCGCTGTCAGACTCCTGGGGGGAGGGGAGGGGGGGGGGGGAGAAAAGACGGACGCTGTGACTTTGACTCCACATCACATCCGAGTAGCATCATTATAGGATGCCTTGTTACCTTGACAACAGTGTTTGCGGTAGATGAGAGACTGTAGATGAATTCAGTATCAGTCATGCTCACCAGATAACTAATAGTAGGCTACAAGTTACTACAATACACTCAGGTTTTATTAATTTAACCTTAATTTTACCAGGTTGTCCCTTCAGAAATTAACAATACAAACATTTCATCATTCAAGAATAGCAGGTGCACATTTCTGTTTATTCAGTTTATGTTTTAAGGTTAGTGATATACTCAGTTTATCTCGCTTCTCACTCAGGTTACCTCATTTCTCCTGCACGCTATAGTCTTAGCTTTTTTAAAATGTATTTATTCTTAATAGATTTTTTTTTTTTTTTACTTTTGTTGATAGTTGTGTTCAGGTTGACATGGAAAATAAGAATTTCATTCATTCATTCATTACATGGCTTCAAATTGCTTTGTTTTTACCATCTATATGACACTAAGCCTCTTGAAACTTTGAAACAGCTGTTCACAGATGCTGTATTGTATTGTATGTATGTCTTATCTCTTCCTGGTACAGCCTCCTCTCATCCAAACACAAGATCAAACTTTCCCGCACAGTTAACCAGGCCAGCAAAATCATTGGAGCACCACAAACCCCCCTCTCAGAACTGTATAGCCGGTCTGTGATCAGGAAGGCCACCCTGATCACAGAAGACTCCTCCCACCCCCTTCACCACTGCTTCCAGCTGCTGCCATCAGGCAAACGCCATAAGGTCCCACTGGCCAGGAAAAACATCTACAAAAAATCCTTCATCCCCTCTGCAATAACCATCCTGAACAATAAGAAATGAACATTCTGCTGCTTTTAACAGCCCCCCCCCTCCTCTTTTTAGAATGATTGCACAACATTGTTGTTTTTAATGTCTGTTTGTTTCTTAGTGTTTTTATTGAGCCTGTCAAAGATGAATTTCTGTCACTCGTGACAGACAATAAAGCTTATCTATCTATCTATCTATCTATCTATCTATCTATCTATCTATCTATCTATCTATCTATCTATCTATCTATCTATCTATCTATCTATCTATCTATCTATCTATCTATCTATCTATCTATCTATCTATCTATCTATACGGTATTGTGCTGTACATATCTGTCTTGTTCTCTCAACATCATTGAAAATGAGGGCTTTCTTTCAATGATTCTTAAGATTAAATAAACGTAAAAAAAAAAAAGGCTGTACATAGGCCTACAGGGACGGGGAGTGTTGTCATGCTAAGACTGTCCCTTCACCTACAGTAGTGAAAACCTCTTGATGCTAAACAGGAAAAACTCCTTATGTTATCTTCCCATGTTCACATTTTAGCTCATCCATGTTGGCGTGCTAACAATTGCTAATTGGGGCTACAACTCAAAGGCCAAGACAGCCAAGACTGATGGGAATGTCTTTTTGTCTGGCACTAACAGAGGAGATAAAGGTGTTAATATATGATCAAAGGCACTATAGGCTAATTCATCCTGTGAGATATAAAACAATACGGTCCACCACAGTTCACAAAAATCATTTGACTTCACGCAAAGTCACGAATGACCTGGAGAAAATATTTAATTTAATATCTAAATGTCTGCATGAAATTTCATTGAACTCCATCCAGTAGTTGATGAGATATTTTGGTCAGGGATGCATAAGCAGAGCTGCGTCTTGATGTACTTCCCCTCCCTGCTGGGTTTCATCCTTTGTTGCCGACCACAAAGACAAAGACACAATGAACAAACAAACAGGTGGAGCTGAGGAAACTGACCTGGGGTCCAGATCTGTGGACTGAGGGAGGAACTTCTCCACTCCTTCGTCGGGAAACGCCTGTGACAGCTTAAAGAGAAAGGTCCCGCAAGTGAGACAACTAACTAAATACACAGCGTCAATGCATCTCTATGACGACAGTTAACAATCATGTACTGAAAATGAGACATTCAGCGATCCTGACCTGGGTCAAAAGCTCTGTCACCTCCTGCTGAGTTCGGACAACGTTTAAAACAAAACCATCTGACCAGCTCACCTGGAGGAGAGAGGAGGAGGAGAGGAGGATGGGGGGTGAGGTACAAACATGAACAAAAAACATCTGGAAATACGAGCAGACATCGATGTGTGTGTGTCAGTTTCCTCTGTGCTCACCTCGAACACATATTCACCGGCGTCCTCAGACTTGTGCGTCACTCGTCTCAGCGCCACCCTCTCTATCGTCACTGAAAGACGAGCAGAGTGTCAAACAGACCGTTAAACACACTTCACAGCTTCACGCGCTCCGGTAAAGCTCAGAAAACTGCGCTACAACATCCGAGCATCCGAGGCTTCGCTTTAACACATCGACTGGTGGAAAGTTAACGGCCTGGAGGAACTGAAATGAGGCCTGTCAACAAAACCTCAAGTGGCGAAGTACAATACAATATAATAATCGTTATTACGGTTGCAATTTGTCAACATCATTTATTATTTATTTATTTTTTATAAGCTCTTTCGACACAATTGCACTAACACAAAGTTTTAAAACTGAGACGATCGGCAAAGTTCTTACACAAAAATCAAAATCCCACAGTGACATTTTTTTTTCAAGCTGAGGAAGATCCAGTGCATCAACCAGCCATGCACTTTGTTCATAACAAAAAGAGCTCGTTGATCATTCACCTTGGTATCACTCTGTCTCTTTGAAAAATTTAATTTGCATGGATAGTTTCTATCTTTTCAAAACTGATCTGTAATTCAGCCTTTGCTACTATTTACAATGATATATTGATCTCTTCTCTTTTTTTTCCCATTCGTCTACAAATATTTGTCAATTTTTTCTTGGTCTTGGGCCAAACAAACATGTCCATTTATGTCTTAGGTTTGTATGATTTGATTTGATGCACAACAAACAGCAGCTCCTGAAATTGAAATATTATTTCCCTATAGAGCAGCAGAGGTGACAAACCCATTTTAGTTCAGGGGCCACAAACAGCGCAACTTGATCTCAAGTGGGCCGGACGGGACCAGTCAAATAATAGCATGATAACCTTTGTTTTAGTACATTATTAAAATGTTTACAGTTAATGAGCTATCCTTTTACAAAACATACTATGAACAACCTGAAATTTCTTGATAAAAATATGTGCAATTTCAACAATATTATGCCTCCTCTGTCTTCTATGTAATTTTCACACCCTCTGCTGGGCCGTTTTTGCCCGAGTTTGAATACATCACGATTTATTCGTTGTGCAGCCCTTATTTGAACCATTTCATACTTCTCTTCACGTAATAACTTGGTGATCTCCAGCTCTACACACTGAGACCGTGACTAACTGAGCAGCTTGGACAAAAGTCTTGCCCACAACTCTCCCACCACGGGAATGAACTGTGTCCACTCTGGTTTCCCATCTGGACAGAAACTCTGTTGTGGCTGCGCTGCCAAAGCTGCTACAGCACCGACTGTACAACTCATTCAGGACGACACGACACGACACCGCTCCACACCTGGGATTCAACTTCCCTAAAATCTGCTTTCTGTCCTCCAGTCCCACCACAGCCTGACTGGAGAAGATATTTGTACAGTATGATCATCATGACCTCTTAAAAAGTCATCCATCCTCCACGTAACCTGAAAACACACACACACACACACACACACGCACACACACACACACACACACACACACACACACACACACACACACACACACACACACACAATCCATCTGCTCTGTACTTTGATAACTACCATGACATTACATGTAATTTTCTCCGCCTCTGGTGAAGAGGCAGGTTAGGACGGCTCCACTGCTATTAGATCCATGTCATTAGATAAAAAGTGAGTTGAAACGGTGGGAATGCTTAAAGGGATAGTTCAACATTTTTGACAAATTGGCCCATTGCCATAATCGCTATAGTCATAGCAGTAGGTTCGTTACCTTTAATTGTCGGTGCAAGCTGTTTTTAGAACGGCGGAGCAGAGCCGCGAGCTGCTCAGAGCTACGCTACGGAGGCTCATGGGATTTCTTGGTTTCCCTCATCAAACTCATCAAATACACAATCCAACAACTCCACAACGCTCTGGTGGACAAGTTGTGACCTGCACATTCACCACGCTATGAGATAATAACACAACGTTACCAGACAGAGTTGTTTTAGAGGTAAATACAGAGACTGCTTGCTGGAAAACTGCCTCTGACAGGAACGCGCAGCAGCGGTTTTACATGAATTTACCTCTAAAACAACTCTCCACAGCTCTGAGCAGCTCGCAGCTCTGCTCCGCCGATCTAAAAATAGCTTACACCGACAATTAAAGGTAACGAACCTACTCCTAAAACTATAGGGATTATGGCAATGGGCTAACTTACCAAAATCTTGAACTATCCCTTTAATAGATGGGCGTGTGTGTGTGTGAGCAGGAGACCTCCAGGTATCGATTTAGACATGAAACCACATCATGTAGAGACAAGCAGCAGGGGAGAGGAGGATGTGAGGAGACGGAGAAGGAGGTGAATAATTGTTAAGAAAAGCGTTATATAAATAAAGTTTATTGTTGTTAATATTGTCACTACACACACAAACACACACTTCATCGCCTTGCATCGTGACAGTTGGGCAGCAACTGTGACAGGATCAAAAATGCCAATCTGAACCGCCACCCACACACACACACACACACACACAGAACTGGGCACACACTCTTTCTTCAGCGCAGCAGTGTGTGTGTGTGTGTGTCTGTGCACATGACACGACACGCTGATGACAGAGATAATAAATATCTCTCATGTTGTATCTGTGACTTCGCTGCTGTACGACTTAACAAATGAGGTACTGTGTATGTGTGTGTGTGTGTTTGCGCTTTCCTGCATTCGTGTTTTATGTTGTTTCTACATACTGAATGTGTTTGTGTGTATTTTCTATGCTGGTGACAGCTATGCGGTGTGACCATGAGGTAGTGAGATAGCTGGGTATTGTGTTACAGACAGAGGCGCAGGGCCAAGACAATAACAGAGTGGGCTGCCGACCCCGCCTCAAACCACATGCTGCACTGTGGGGTCCTATGATATCAATACATAAATGAGACTATTTTGATTTGCCTCATAACTGTCACGGTTTATTGTCCCACTTTGACAGAAAAATTATGATAATGTTACTTACAGATTTGTCTACATACAAGTTATAATGAATAACAACCTCACAGTTTAAAGTGCTTTCAGATAATGTGTGTTATGATTTCGCCTTTTGAATTGAACTGAACTTGACATGGTGAAGCAGCATTTAGCTGTTATGCTGCACACAACTGGAACAAACTACCAGCAGAACTGAGATCAGCTCCAACTGTGAGCACCTTTAAATCCAGGTTAAAAACATTTCTCTTTTCCTGTGCTTATAGCTGAGCTCTTTTTAATAACTTTAAACTTTATCTATGTTCTTTTCTTTTACTTTTTTATTCCCTCTTTGCTCCTGCTTTTAACTGTGTTTTTTCTTTTTATGCTTTTTGTCTTTATTGACATTGCCTTGGTATGAAATGTGCTATATAAATAAAGACCTTGCCTTGAACTGATTAAGACTTCTGTCATTATCATGTTTGTTTCATTTTAGCCTTTTTCATTTCTGAGTACGAATCACTGATACTTAGAGACTTGATTTATTTTCCCAGTGTTTGAGATGCAACTGAGATTTCTTTCTGCCCGTTAACAACAACAAAAAAATAAACACTTAAACCCATGGAATAAAAAAGTTAACATGAAAATATCGAGATGCACGACTTTGAGTTCAAATCTCAACAGTTTTTATTCAGCTTTAACTTGACAGAGACAGATCCTAAAGAGTTACGATGATCGACCCTGAACCTGTTTTCATGTCCATCTTCAACTCACATACTACAACGCAGATCACTCTCTCTCACACACACACACACACACACACACACGCAGCCTTAGGGCAGCATTCTTTAAGCTTAGTAGAAGAGCTCAGATGTGCCAACATGCCACGTCTTGTTCAACTGGGCTTAACTGGGTGCACACACACACACTCACACACACTCACACACTGCATGCCGACATGCACAGATGGAGGGTGGGGGTAAAAAGCCCCATAAATACATACGTACAGCACAGTTAGTGAGTGAGACAGACAGAGAGAGAGACACTGAGGTTGAGTAGAAGAACACATCAGCACAGGAGAAAGTGTTTCCATTACATAAGAGTGTGTGTAATGTAACTGGTGCAGGGTCGTCGTCGTCGTTAGTGAAGCAACATTTTATTAAGAAATTGTCATAAAAACAGCAGCTTGTCCAGTCGCTCACCTTTTCCTGCTTTTCCCCTTGTTGTTGTTGTTGTTGTTGTTGCTGCATCCAGGCCTTGTCCTGCAGCAGGTAGAGGAGGGGGCAGATGAGGAAGAGGAGGTGGTGGTGGAGGTGGAGGAGGAGGAGGAGGAGGAGGAAGGAGAGGAAGGTCTGGGAGAGGAGGGGTGAGGTCTTGGCCGACAGTTTGATCCCCTTGTCCCTTGGTGACCCCGGTGGTTGTGCCCGCCGCCTCTCTGGCCTGGCCCTGGAGGACGATGGGGGAAAGGGTCAAGGGTCAAGACCACATGATCACAGACCGAGGAGAAGGTGGGAGATCAATAAAGTGTGTCCAAGCTAATTTCAGTAGTAATAAATAGTAACGTTGTGACAGTTTGTATGAATTAAATTCAACCTTTATTCTCACTGTACAGCCCACACATGACACGATACATAAGTTTAGTGATGGGGCCATTCAATAATACTGTATTATGTATTATTCTATGTCAAAGGGATAGTGCAACATTTTAGCAAATTGGCCCATTGCTATAATCCATATAGTCTTAGGAGTAGGTTCGTTACCTTTAATTGTCGGTGCAAAGCAAGCTATTTTTAGAATGGCGGAGCAGAGCCGCGAGCTGCTCAGAGCTACGCTACGGAGGCTAATGGGATGCAGAGACTGCTTGCCGAAAAATTGCCCTCGACGGGAACGCACATCAGCAGTTTTGAATGAATTTACCTCGAAAACAACTCTGTCTGGTAACGTTGTGTTATTATCTCATAGCGTGGTGAATGTGCAGGTCACAACTTGTCCACCAGAGCGTTGTGGAGTTGTTGGATTGTGTATTTGATGAGTTTGATGAGGGAAACCAAGAAATCCCATGAGCCTCCGTAGCGTAGCTCTGAGCAGCTCGCGGCTCTGCTCCGCCGTTCTAAAAATAGCTTGCACCGACAATTAAAGGTAACGAACCTACTGCTATGACTATAGCGATTATGGCAATGGGCCAATTTGCCAAAATGTTGAACTATCCCTTTAAATATATCATCAAATTCTACCAATGGAAATTTGCTTGGACACACTTGAAAATAGTGACTGAGTTTGTTCTTGTGTCATATGTGAATGTCTTTGCTAAAGATCAGTCAAACAGTGAATTCTGCTTCCCACACTGTTTCTCCCTCTTCACACACACAGGGCAACACTCAACCAACATCTAAAACGAATGCATCACTTAAGCTCAGTGCTGTCAATGCATGAACAAATTCAAAGCCTCTCTCTCTCTCTGTCTCTCTCTCTCTCTCTAGAGCTGGCACGGTGCTAAAACAAAGTGAGGAGAAAGATTTGGCAGCGCAGAGCAAACCAATATTTAACCAGGCAGTTTGACTGAGAGGGCGCTCGTATTTATAGCAACACCCTCGAAGAGCAGTTTTAGGGAGATAGAGGAAGACAGAGAGACAACATTCGCATATTTGAACCCGAAGCTGCTTTTTCGGATGAATCGGATGAACAAACAACGGCTGCAATGTGGCGTCAGGAAGACGCTGCAGCGATGAGTCTGATGTGATGTCACACTGACATCAAAATCAAGACGTTGGATCAACACAACGTAAAACTAAAACTCTGTACCTTACATGGCCAGCGACAAAACAGCTTCCACAACATAATGTAATGTAATAATGCATGTCATAATGTAGCACTGTTCAGTCAATGTACTTAACAAGCTAATATTGCTGTATGTGCAATATTGAAGTACTTTGAATATTTAAATCCCCCACTCTTATTTAAGTTATGCATACAATGTATATAGCCAAGGTTTCTATACATATTTTTTCAGTTTTTATACCTGTGTGCTTGAGCTGCCGTTTTATGTAAATGTCCCAACTGAGGGATGAATAAAGTTTTCTAATTCCTTATCTTGACGTCAGATTGAACAGCTAAGATTTTTTTTCCAGGTAGACAGTTGAGACCAAAACAGAGTCAAAAAGAGTGAGCGGACTAAAAATAAAATCCATCATTCACGTCTCATCAGCTTTAGGAGGCAGGAGTGGAGCGGGTCATGTTGTGCCCTCAAAAAAAAAAAAAAAAAACTGGGTACAAACAAAAAAACAAAACAAAAAACTGATAACTGCAACTGATATTTTAAAGCAAATCTGTTGTTGGTTAGTTTAATGAATGTTTTACCAAAAGCAGAACATTAGCATGTGGTAATCCTGAACCACAGAGAGTCAGTCTCTTCACACAAACAACACGATTCTTCAAACCCAAAAAGACCACATGATTATGAAATATTACCCCCGATCCAAAGCCAGCGCTGTAAACAGTTTGTCACTATACTACACTGTTTATAATCTCAATGACACATTATCAAAGCATATTCTGCCTCACTTTGGCCAAATATTTCTGTTTGAAGAAGAGATTTTAGGTTCAATTCATTGTTTACTGTATCTTTCAATGTTGTTTGCTCTGTATAATATATGGACATTTGGCCAGCGAGTATATTTAAACCGACTGTAACACATTGTTACGTTTAAAAACAGGCTGCAGATGCAATGTGGTTTTGTATCTCCCCTCGTTTAAATAAAGGTTATTACTTCAACCTTCATGTTTCTCTATGTCAGCAGGAAACACGCCATTAAAGATAAAAATGTTGCACTGGAGAGTACGGCTGTCCAAAAAAAATCCAATATGTGCTATTACATAGAGTCACACACACCCACACACACTCACACACACCCACCCACCCACACACACACACACGTGCACACACAGTATGAGGTAGTAGATCTGAAAACAATTAAGTGTGCTACTGCCACATCTGCATGTTAGTGGCCCAAGCTGCAAACTCTCTGCAGACTGGAAGCGGATCCAACTCTGCAACACTGTAGGTGCACGAAGCAAAAACAGGGACGTGAGTCAGCGCCATGGATTGTCAGGAAAGAAAGAAAGAAAGAAAGAAAGAAAGAAAGAAAGAAAGAAAGAAAGAAAGAAAGAAAGAAAGAAAGAAAGAAAGAAAGAAGACATTGGGAAATTAAATAAATAAATACATGTTCCAGATATTTCAATAACACATGAACCTCCTCGAGTGCTGCTTGTAACAACAGTACAGTAAAACAACCAAAAACTATAAAAACCCAGCGTGTGCCGACAGCAGCTCGCCCTCCCTTCTCCTGCAGCAGCAGTCAGCTTAACTCTGCTGTTAATTCTGACACTGGCATTGCTTTTTATAGATATATAAAGCACTCATATAATAGGGTGATTATGCAGGTCTGCACAGGCCCAGCAGTTGTGGCCCGATGCATTGAATGTGCCGTTCATCAGCCCACCGCAGCACGTCTGTTGTTCAGGACCCTGACGGAGAAAACCAATTTCAGCTACTCCTCCTCCGGAGTGACTCGGCATCCAGCTGCTTTGTGTTAAAATAAACTTGTGCAAGTTGACTTAAAATCCTGCAGGAAGAACTGGCTGCAGCATCTGGAGCAACATTAAAATTGTGCTAAAGTGAGTCATTTGGATGAGGAGTCCTTTTACGTCTTTGTACATCCACTTCAAAATGAAATATGGTTAATCCACTACATTTATCTTACATACACAGTAGAGTCACTGGTTCATTTTAAGTTTTAAGGACCTGTGTGTTGGGCGAAGGATACAATATTCAAAATTGTGTTTTCATTCGAGTAGATCACCTGAGAACTAGTACTTTTATTAGATTAGCATCACCCCTGCATGTCTACATGGGGAGTGGGTCGTCTTCTACAGGTTTTGTCAACAGCAGTGGCCATCGAGCCTTTTCAGCCAAAGATCCCTGAGCTCAGAGGAAACATCTACCTATTGTAACATGAAGAGGAAAAGATTTCCAACTTGAGGCCTCTTTATTTGGCCGAGCAGCATTTAAGAGCAACAGCAAAAGAATTGCACAATAAATCACATTTTTAAAGCAGAAGTAAGTGATATATTTGTGTTAATATAAGTCTTAAATAGTTATATCTTCCGACAGCAATCACTTACATAGAGTGTTTGGTCTGAAACACGGGTCTGTCAGTCACTCTGCTCTGCTCTGAGCCGAAGAGAAAACATTTATCGTATCCTACAGTTTTTATCCAATGAGGAGAGAGAACGGCATGCAGGGCTGTGTGTGCAGCCAAGGGACGCCGTGAATGTGGCGACGTAGGGACGAGGACTGTTATGGTGCGTTCAAGGAAACTCGTATTTTTCCGACCGTGAAGTTGTACCAGTTCGATCTGGTACGAGTTCACGGGTCAGAAGTTACGAGTGGCCGTTATAGTGACTTTCACAGGTAAAACAGGTCGGAGAAACACGAGTGGGTTGCCTGGAACGCTACAAAGTCGTAAGTTGTGACTTGAAGCTGTAATTTACGATTTCAAAAGCCTGCCTGGAACGCAGCATTAGCGAAAACGACCGGACCACTTACTTCTGCTTTAATTCTAACTGAATATTGAATTTCATTCCAACAAAAACTACGGGCAAGGCCGCCTATTTTGCATTTTAATGAGAAAAACTAGTTTGTTCGCACTAGACAAAAGAAAAATCTTATATATAAGCACCATTGTTAACTGTTACTGTTTCACTCCTTGTCTGCCCGCGGAGGCAACAAGTAAAAACACAGACAGAGCAACTCTGCCGTCGCAGCCCACACTGTGATCAGAGATGGAATTGCAGCTTCTGGAAAAGTCTTAAAGGGGCCATATTATGGAAATATCACTTTTTTAAGGCTCTTTAACATATATTTGGGTGTTTGCCTTCCGGACACCAAAATGTGAGAATTGACAAAAAAAATCTATAATTTTCAGGCTACCTAGTTTGAAATCCACGAGCTGTTCCCTCAGTTGTCTTCCAGTGATGTAACTAGGATTTGAATTTGCATATCCCACCCCTACCTGGTACTGGTAGAAGGGGCGGGACAAGCAGTGGCATTTAAAGGGACAGGCACTGAAACCAGTCGTTCTGAACAGGGCTGTTTTGAGAGGATGAAAAGAGCTGTGATGTTTGATCCTTGGGGTATTTTGACCAAAGCATGTCACAGACTTGTCTTTAAGACACCTGGGAACTATTTTAATTTGTGGAAAAGGGGGCGTAATAGGTCTCCTTTAAAGATCTGCCTGTAGTTTTTTACTGTTTTCACCTAATGATGACATTTTAAAGTTCAAGAGAATCAGGGGGAGATTAATGACAGGAAAATCAATGTGCCACTGCTGACGATTGACACTTTTTGGCCACAGTGACAACTGTTTTGTGAGATTTACATAATTAGAGCTGAATTAAATTAAGTAAATGACGACTTGATGAGTAGAACAAACTCCAATAACTACTCTCTCTCCTTTTAGCAAGCTTTCAACCATCTCCTGGCTTCATCTGGCTCCACATCTGTTCCTCCACTACGCGCCAACTTTAGTCTGTTTGGTGCTGATCAGTAGCACTTTAAAGTTTGTGCCTCTGATGAGAAGTTGTTATAAAACTACCACAATGAGCTTAAACACTGTGTAAAGCGAAGACACAGCTGAGACCTGATCCTTTTCCCATTACTCTGAGTCATTTGACTTACTGTAAATATAAAAATGTGGATTAGTGCAGCTTTAAGCAAAGGTTTCGAACACTTCTTCTTCCACCACTGATAAAATGAGACCTTAGCGATGGTTGGTTACTATTTATACTCCCTCTCCAGCTTCCTCGCGCTGCGGCTCTCGTAAACCTTGTTGCACAAGAGAAAACACGTCGTTACAGCCTTCAGCCCTTTACTTATTGTGTCAGATTGTATCTACATTTGACGACAGTGGGCCTGGATAAACGCTGCCCTACTGTAGATAATGTATGAGACTCCACTGGTTCACAATGAAACCCTGTCATTCCTTTTCCGAGCACTAAGGGAAGGAAAGACAGCCAGAGAGAGAGGGAGAGAGAGAGAGTAAGAGCATTTATAACTTCCTGGGGATTCACTGGAGACACACACACACACACACACACACACACATACACACACATGCACAGGCTCACAGGCACACACGCTCACACACACACCACAGTGGGTTGATTTCAGCATAGAGAAATGTGCTGACCTGCACTAAGCAGGAGCCAAGGGCAACAAAACACTAAATACAAACGCTCCTCTCTGAGCTGGGTACTTTCCCTTGACTGCTCACACATGTTTAAACAGTGTGTGCCTCTGCCTGCCTCTCACTGAACATTCAACAGTGTGTGTGTGTGTGTATGTGTCTCAGTGAGTGTGTGTCTGTGTGTCTCTGCAGAAGACAGGAAAAAATAAGCACCGTTTTGCCTCTTCGACTTTGTTTTTCCATCTGTCTTCATCTCTTTCACGCTGATAAATAGTTTCTTTCTCTTCCTTAATCTCCACAAGATGATCCCAGATGTTACTGTAAGAGGAGGTTAATGAACCACTCATTTCCCCTGCATCAGTGGGAAACCCCCCTCCCATCCCTCCATCTGTGATCTTCGTCTTTTATTACAACACGTCCAGGCCAGTGCGACCACATTTGGTTGTAAACAACTGCTGCCTTTTCCTACCTGATGTTTTTTTTTCTTTCTTTCTTTCTTTCTTTCTTTCTTTCTTTCTTTCTTTCTTTCTTTCTTTCTTTCTTTCTTTTCTTTTTTTTTACTGTATAAACCCTATTTGGACATTTTATGGTTTGACTGCTGCTGATGCTGTTGTTGTTAGAGTGGAGCGCATTACTTCACATTGCAAAAGAAAATGATCACATGACAGAGGCTGGGCTTGTTCAAACTGCACATGCTGCTTCACTAACTCAGCACATGCTATTATTACACAGGATGTAAAAATTAAAAAAAAGAGTGGGACATCGAGAAAAACTCTGAACATCTGAGCAACACGTCATCGTTTGTTTATCTATGCAAATACAGATGTGTGAAGTTACAGTTCTCCTACAGTACCCCTCTTCATGGTTCAGTAATAACAATAATGTTTGTCAGATTTTTGTCATATGTTTTAAGTTTCTTACTTTTGAGCCGTTCAATCTGGAGTTATTTCATTTTCAGCTTTAATATTTAAAACCCCAAATATTTGGTGTGTTAGCTCTGTGCTCAAGCCATAACAAATCACTTTTTTTTAATAGATAGGGCGTTTTAAAGTTGCATATTCACAAGAAAAAACCTCAGATATTCTCAGAAATGTGCAAGAAAAAACTCTAAAATTTGTGTGGTTTTTTTTCTATCAAAATAGGAATCACGTCCAACTTTGCACACCCAGACAGTTGTTGCTTGTTTTGCGTTACGCCTGCAGTGGAAGATCTTATCAAACTCTACTTTCAGTTGGATTTGGATTTAGCAATAAGGAAATACTTGTTATTTTAGCCCAGAATTACCTCATCACTCTGGTGCATGTGCTCTTCCACACACGTGTTTCTTTCTATGATTAAAAAAAAGAGTTGTGTTCTTGCAAATGTGACTTTTTTCTCGCACACTTACACGTTTCTCACTAGATTTTGCATTTTCTCTCATGAATTTGTCATTTTTATATAAAAAAAAAGTGTATTTTTCTCATAAACGTGCAACTTTAAACTTGGAAATTTGCCCTTCTCTCCTTTAGCTTGTCTTTTTTTTTACTGCAGTGACCCTAAAATGCCGTCCAACATGAGTTCACTGTGACTCAGAAGTTTGCAAGGCTGTGTGCTGATGCTAGCAGCCTTTCATTTCTGAGCAAGTCACAGCCACAAACTGTAACTGTGAGGGTGTAAAGCCCTGCACGCCTCCGCTGTTAAAGTTAAAACCTCAGATGGAAACAAAGCAGGAACAAACACACAAACACACTCTGCTCTATAGCGCCACCAGTGATCAAATACTCAACACTTCCCACTGTGGAACCACAGGATACACAATACTGTAATACTTGTGAGTGCTCTTAAAGGGATAGTTCAACATTTTTGGCAAATTGGCCCATTGCCATAATCCCTATAGTTTTAGCAGTAGGTTTGTTACCTTTAATTGTCGGTGCAAGCTATTTTTAGAACGGTGGAGCAGAGCCGTGAGCTGCTCAGAGCTACGCTACGGAGGCTCATGGGATTTCTTGGTTTCCCTCATCAAACTCATCAAATCCAACAACTCCAAAACACTCTGGTGGACAAGTTGTGACCTGCACATTCACCACGCTATGAGATAATAACTGAACTTTATGAGATGGAGTCGTTTTAGACGTAAATGCAGAGACTGCGTGCATCAACGGTTTTGCATTAATTTACCTCTAAAACAACTCTGTCTCGTAACGTTCTGTTATTATCTCATAGCGTGGTGAATGTGCAGGTCACAACTTGTCCACCAGAGCGTTTTGGAGTTGTTGGATTGTGTATTTGCAACCAAGAAATTCCATTAGCCTCCGTAGCGTAGCTCTGAGCAGCTCATGGCTCTGCTCCGCCGTTCCAAAAATAGCTTGCACAGACAATTAAAGGTAACGAACATACTGCTAAAACTATAGGGATTATGGCAATGGGCCAACTTGCCAAAATGTTGAACTATCCCTTTAATGTGACTTTTGTTTATATTTTGCGTTTTAATTTCAGCGCTCCGTGGCTAAAATGAAATATATCATGCTTTATATCTACAATGAATCTATATTAATGAAGATTTTTGCAACAGAAACACTATTCAAAGGGTTCCTCCCTCCTTTGCATCCACTTACAACTGAACACATAAACTGATATCCAGCCAATTTAGCCAAAGTTCAAACAACCAAATATTAATAATAAGTCATATACTGAGAATGTTTTGCTGTCATTAAATGTAGATGATGAACACCAACAGATCCAGACTATACGTCGCTTCCCTACCCGGTGCCAGCAGGTGCAGTGTGCGTGGCAGGGCTGGCAGGCAGACAGGGGCAGGTAGGCGGCGCTGGCATCGGGCAGCGAGCAGACAGCGGGGGACAGCGAGGCGGCGGCCGGAGGCAGCGACACGGTCTGATGATGCTGATAGTGGTGGTGATGCGGTTGAGCGTAACAAACGGCAGCTCGATCCCCGCCTGGCCCTGCTGCTTGAGCCTCTCCCGCTCCACCGCTGCTCACCTGGAACAAGCAACATGCAGGGGCAGTGAGAGGAGGAAGGGAACTGTCCGTCAAAAGAGTCGGTTTCACTGTAAAGGCAGCGTTTAGAGTTTATAAATGATCAACATCCTGATCTGAACCTTTAGCAGCTGTGATTCACATATTTTGCATGTGTGGCAGTGATTTTGAGTCGATATCTTATCAAACTAAAGCTCTGCAGGCCTTTAAGTTACAGTTAAGCTGCTGCTTGAAGAGGAAATTTAAAGGGATAGTTCGACATTTTGGCAAATTGGTCTATTGCCATAATCCCTATAGTCATAGCAGTCAGAGGAAGCTCAGAGGGGATCGTGCCTTCGCTGTGGCAGCTCCAAAACTGTGGAACAATCTGCCTCAGCACATCAGACAGGCCTCCTCTCTGTCTGTTTTTAAATCCCACCTTAAGACCCACCTATTCTCCCTGGCTTTTAACACCCAGTAGGCAGTTGACTTCATTTATTTTATTTTAATGATTTTATTTATTTGTTTTTATTTGTTGATTTTAATTCTGTTTTATCGTATTTTATTTTATCTTATTGTGTCCATTGTTTTTATTGTGCTTCTGTTGTGTTACCTATATTTTATCTTGCTGTGCAGCACTTTGGAAACCTTTGTGTTTGTTTAAATCGTGCTATATAAATAAAATTGGATTGGATTGGATTGGATAGCAGTAGGTTCGTTACCTTTAATTGTCGGTGCAAGCTATTTTTAGAACGGCAGAGCAGAGCCATGAGCTGCTCAGAGCTACGCTATGGAGGCTCATTGGATTTCTTGGTTTCCCCTCATCAAACTCATCAAATACACAATCCAACAACTCCAAAACACTCTCATGGACAACTTGTGACCTGCACATTCACCACGCTATGAGATAATAACAGAACGTTATGAGAGACAGAGTTGTTTTCGAGTTGTTTGCAAAGCTAGAACTACATCCCATACAGTGATTTCAAATGCGCAACTATTTCCGAGTATTTGCTTCATGTGTCGTTAATCGTGCTACATAATCATACATGATTATATCATAGCTCGCGTCTCTGCCCCGCCGATCTCAAAACAGCTTGCACCGACAATTAAAGTTAAAGCAGAAGCAAGTGATATATTTGTGTTAATATAAGTCTTAAATATTTATATCTCCCGACAGCAATCACTTACATAGAGTGTTTGGACCGAAACACGGGTCTGTCAGTCACTCTGCTCTGCTCTGAGCCGAAGAGAAAACATTTATCGTATCCTACAGTTTTTATCCAATGAGGAGAGAGAACGGCATGCAGGGCTGTGTGTGCAGCCAAGGGACGCCGTGAATGTGGTGACGTAGGGACGAGGACTGTTATGGTGCGTTCAAGGAAACTCGTAACTCGTGTTTTTCCGACCTGTGAAGTCATACCAGTTCAATCTGGTACGAGTTCACCGGTCGGAAGTTACGAGTGGCCGTTATAGTGACTTTCACAGGTAAAACAGGTCGGAAAAACACGAGTGGGTTGCCTGAAACGCTACAAAGTCGTAAGTTGTGACTTGAAGCTGTAATTTACGGTTTCAAAAGCCTACCTGGAACGCAGCATTAGCGAAAACGACCGGACCACTTACTTCTGCTTTAACAAAGTTACCCCTGAGGCTATAGGGATTATGGCAATAGGTGAATTTGCCAAAATGTTGAACTATCCCTTTAATACAGAAGCTATAAAACGATAAATTCACCAGAAAACTAACTGCTGCAATCGACAGGCTGAACTCCCGCTCACTGTCGGTTTTCACTCACAAGCATGTAATTTACTGAGGAGGAGGAGGAGCGTCGTGTTAACAGCAGCTCTGTCATTGACAGCGGCTCACCTGTAATTTTTTGGGTGTACGGTTATGGTAGATTGTTGCACTCATTTGTCATACATTTGTCCTGGGTTTCGTTGTGGAAACACCTTGACATTTTGTCAGCGTTTCACCTGGTGTGTTGTTGTGACACCGTCTGTTTCCTCTGAGCAGGTGAAACTCCACCTGTGGCCCCTGACGGACGTGCAGAGGTGGCGATGACTCAGACACTGGTTTAACACCCAGTGCTCTGAATCTTATCAGACGGAGGAGGATTCACAGCACTATCGCTCCTGATTCATCAGATTCTTGATAACAACTATTTGTTTAAACCGTCGTTGGGTTTCCATGTTTTCAACCAGTCCCCTCAATGAGACCTTTACCTGTACCATGAGACTGTACAGGATCATTTTTGGGAGCTGCTTCCACTTCATCCTCGCATGGAAAGTGTTTATTATTTAAAAACTGCATTGGTGATAATAAGTTAATTTCTAAGAGCATATAAATAATAAAGTTAGATTAGAACTTGTCTTGACATGGGTTAGGGTTTACTCTTAATCTATCCCTGCTTTCAGCTATTCCCTCTCCTCCACTTTCATTATAAACATTACCCATTACTTTCAGCAGAGGTGTGTTAATCGGCTCCATGTGCTTGTGTTCTGATCTAGTTAAATATATATATATATGTGTGTATATTTATTTTTCTTTACCTTTGTGTATTCATATACAAGATACAAGATGAGTGTGACAATGTATGTATGGTCTCAGTATATGGGGAATAAGGGCTTGACAGGGTGGAAGGGGTTCGAGTTCAAATTGTGCTTCTACTGTATTCAAATGAACAGATGTATTATGTTTAAAAAAACAAAACAATAAAAACATGAGAAAGAAAAAAAAAGATTTCATAATCTCCCTGCTATTAAATTTCAACACATGTGAGGTGGTTTCTTGATGCATACGGTTTGCATGAGACATAAGTTATTTCCCCTCTCAGCAGATTGTAAGACCAGTGTTTAAACTTCTCCTCCTAACTCGTGTTGTTTGTAAACTCTCTGCTCAGAGCATCCCTCCCCTCCCCTCCCCTCCCTCCCCTCCCCTCCCTCCTCTCCCCTCCCCTCCCCTCTCACCTGCAGGATGTCCTGGATCTGGCTGAGCTGCTGCCTCAGCACCTGCTTCTGGTGGAAGCTGAAGGCCGGGTGGTTGGAGGCCATGGTGAACAGCAGCAGGAACTGCTCCTCTGTCCTGCCGTCGTTCAGCGCCAGCCCGTAGTTATTGATCACCGTGTCCGTGTGGGTCAGGGTCCGGTAGAGGACCCCCGCCGCCTCCCGGTTGTCCGAGCTGAGCAGGGCGAGCGACACCAGCAGCTTGCTGCGCACCACCTCGTCGGTGATGTTGGTGAGGCCCGACAGGTCGGCGGGGTTGTTGGCTTTGATCTCCGCATCCCGCAGCGAGTGGTAGTCCTTGCGGGCCAGGTCCTCCAGGCAGGAGCCGAGGAAGCGCAGCTCGATGGGGACGCAGAGGTCCAGGATCCCGCACAGGAACTCTGCTCTCTGGGCCGAGGAGAGGGAGGAGAACCAGCGGTACACCCCCTCCCTCTGGACGCAGCTGCGGCTCTCCACCATCCTCATACATCCACTGAACCGGCGCTGCTCGGACAACAAGTGGTGCGGAAACGTCAGACTTTCTACTGAGAGTGAACTTGACAACAAAGGGAGCGTGGGTGTATGTGTGTGTATGTGTGGACTGTGTATGTGTGTATGTGTGTGCGTAATTGCGCAGGAGCGCGTGAGCGGCGCTGCTCTCAAGTGGCCATAAAGTCAGAGTTTAGTTTATTTACCAACTTCGCTGAACTCGGTGACTGAACTGAGGCTGTTTCTCTCGCTACGTTTGTTTCCACTCACGGCGGCCACGGGGAAAAGCAACAGTCGTTTCCTTTGTTGGAGGAACCGAGCAGCAGCAGCAGCAGCACCGGGCCTTTCCCCGACCACAACCTCTCCAAAGTCGCCTGTTTTGTTTTTGTAGAGCACGGTCAGTCCGGACTGGAGTCCCTCCGGCTTGTCCCCCTCCGCCGGTCGGACCGCAGCCCCCCACCCCGCCCCCCCCCTCCCCTGGAGCCGCAGAGACGGATCCTGCAGGCTGGTACAGAAGATGAAAACACGCCGCCCCATTCAAGGAGACTATTTGATCGGAGCCGCCCCGCTCTGCTGTCCCGCACAGCACAACAACCCATTCCTGTGGAGTCGCTCCTCCGTCCTCATGGTTTCCCCCCCCACCACCTCCAAAAAAAAAAAAAAAAAAAAAAAACTTGTGCAGGAGGAGAAAGCAACAAACCGCAAAGTCTCGACTGTGCTACCGAGAAGAGACGGTGCTGGGGTTAAACTCTTAAAACAAAGCTGGTTTGGCCTAAAGCTGCTGCTGTCGCCGCTGGAAATAACATTATTAACATTTCCACACAACTTGTGGTGGAGGGAAAAAATGACTCACCGATGATACCGCGGGGTTTCTTCAATGTCCATGAATGAATTTAGTGCAGAATCGTAGCTGTCCAGTCCAGCTCCTGTAATCTGCCATGAGTCTTCAAGTCGAGAAAAAAACAGCTGTGTTTAACATTATCCCAACTCTGGCACCGAAACCAGCCCACTATACAAAAAATACTCGCTCTGATTGGCTGAGAGTCCGGTCTGTCATCGATTGTCTCTCGTGATTGGCCCAAACCCAACCCTGCTGTTTCACATCTTTTTCTCATGTGCTCATACATATATCAGCTACCGGAGCTTTAAAGTGCCAGACACACGTGTATTCGACTATTTTAAGATGATAAAAGTTCATATTCATACTCCTGACGACTAATTATTATTTATTAACTTAGTTCATATTACTTTATTTGACTTTTTTTAGAGGGATGATTATCAGATATCATAGTTTACTAAACAATAAAGATAGCTAAAAAAAAAAATGTAATTGAATTAGAAAGGAGTGTGACAATCACCACATGTGTTCAAACTTATGAAGATACTTTAATAATTTAAAACAATGCCAATGTTGTTCATTTTTTGGACACCACAAATAAAAAATATAGCTGTATGAACATAAAGTGTGGCTATAAAGACACCAGCTGTTATGCTGCACTTCTTATTATTATTCTGTAGCCTGATATACTGATGGTTATAAACTACATTTTGAGTTAACTCCTCTTGTGTCCAACTGTGCAGCCGCCCCCCTGATTTGTAGTTGACATCTAGAGCCAGAAGATGGCGTCAAACACCCACAGAGAGAGTCACACAGAGTGGATGTGAAGAAGATGGTCCATGTTGATGCAGCAGAGCAGAGCAGAGCACTCAGTCTGCACGCTGATGATGGATGTGGTGTTGTAGCCTCCGTGACACCTGCACATTACCTGTCTGAATCCGCACCCCTCACTGTAAATCACCGCTGGTTAAACACAGATTCAGACTGACTCGGTAATGAGACGTGTTTCCTCTTTAATGTTTGTTTTCCTGTGTTAATCCTCTCTCTCTTTCTCACATCCTCCTCCCCTCCCTCCCTCCCTCCCTCCCTCCCTCCCATTGAGAACCTTGGTCTCTAGAGGTATAAACCCCCCCCTCTCCTCCCATCCAACATGGCCCCGCCCCTGCACTGACAGAGGAAAATTCAGTTAATGTTGCTATAGTAACCATACCACATCCTCTCAAGCAGGCCTGTACCACTCCCATCTCCGCACCGGGGATGCTGCCTAATGCACAATCACACACACACACACACTCACACAGACACACACACAGAGTGAGTAGTATGATATTAAAAACACAAGAGCCAGTCGTCATTTTCTTTCCAACACTTTCATTATTTTCTCCACATAACTCAAAAACAAAACAGAGTAATTCCCAGAAACATAAAGAAAGAAAGAAAGAAAGAAAGAAAGAAAGAAAGAAAGAAAGAAAGAAAGAAAGAAAGAAAGAAAGAAAGAAAGAAAGAGTCAAACTATAGAGAGAGAGAGAGCGTGGCATGCTGTAGCATGCTGCGGACTAACAGGGTGGCGCAGGGCATCGTCACCAGGCTGATGATGGCGTGGTGGTGGTGGTGGTACAGCAGAGCTTCTTCTTTAGACCGGTTTCCGTCTGGGACCCAAAATGAAATAGAAACACAATCTGTTCTGTTCTGCCTCTCAGGGTGCAGGCACGTTAGACTGGATGTGGGGGAAACACCAGAGATGAACCGACTGCAGAGTTTGATTTCCGATTCCATATAGTTTGAGAATTGCTGTCGGACAAAAAAAAAGAAACACAGCAATACATATATACTCTCTGCCGCCCCCCCCCCCTGCGCAACCCCCCTCCCCTTCCTCCTCCTCCTCCTCCTCCTCCTCCTCCTCCCTGTTAAGTTGTTACCAATGGCAACAGGCTCAGCCATCCCATCCTATCATGTGAAAGGAGGAAGATGCACACACATGGTCACACACTCTGATGAGCATTCATGTGCACACAATGCAAACAAACACAAGAGGTCGATCTGCGTGATGAGTTCGAGGGACACGGGAGAAAAAAACAGACAAACTGTCACTGGTGTTTTTCTGACTGAGGGGTCCTGGGTCGGTGGAGGTGGAGGTGGAGGAGCAGCTAAAGAGTGGAGGCGGTAAATCTCGACATCGATCCCAAGCCACTGCTGCCGACTATACGCTATACGACACACTTCCAACATACATTTGCACTAAAAATTTCTCTGAGAAAGTTTGTTCAGAGCATCACTTAGCCCCACATACGTAGAGACTTCCAGTTGGTTTCTGGCATCTGCTGCTTTTACTCAGCTCTCGGTGCCAAATAGGCCGTTCTCCAGGCGCTGCTCCTATCAAAACCTAACGTGTCGCATGTGCTTCTGAAGCATCTCTTTTTTGCTTTCAGATTCAATGCACAACTAAGATATTACAGTACATATACATGCATTGTTGTTGTAGTTGTTGTTGTTTTTGTATTTGCGCTACAAAAGCAAAGGCAGGTGGCGAGTCGACTAGTATGTTTTTTTTCAGACATCTTATGCAAGTACAGTATAAAAGATGTTGTTGTCTTCAGGTTAAGTTTTGAGAGAAGCAGTGGGAGACACTGGTTTATCAATATCATTTAGTCTTTTAAAAGCCATATTTACGTTGTTATACACACTTCACTGAAGGCGGTGTTTCCTCTACATACTTTTTGGCGAGCAGTAGGCGAAGGATGGTCATCCTTGAACTACCACCAACTCAGAGGAAGCTCCGTCCTCTGACTGGTGTGTGTGTGTGTGTGTGTGTGTGTGTGTGTGTGTGTGTGTGGAGGAGGAAGAGAGTAGGAGGGAGAGACTGAGAGAGAGAGAGCACAGCTGTCAGCCGATGCTAGTAGGCTAGATGTGGATGAGCAGTGACTGTGTCCTCATGAGATGCTCTTGTAAAGTTCATGAACAGCGTGAAAGGCCACTGAGCTACTTGGAGGCCACGCACACACACACACACACACACACACACACACACAAACATACACTGATGGAAAAGACGTCGAAGGTTGTCACAGATGCAAACACACTCACATTCTGCACAAAAAAAACATTTACACAGATGTACACAGCCGGCGATACTGTATTTACACAGTACAGTATGCACACAAGCATGCACCCATTTGCTCAGGAGACACACAACAGAGCAACAGAGGACAGATGAATCAGAGGGTAGATGAAGTGTGCATGTGTGTGTGAGTGTATGTGTGTGTGTGTGTGTGTGTGTGTGTGTGTGTGTGTGTGTGTGGGGAAGCCATCAACCAAGCATGTATCCAGACAACAGCGCACACTTGGCAGTATAAGCAACGCAGACACACACACACACACACACCGACACAGACCTCGAACCATCAGTAACAACACCTGGGCAGGCACCTGGGCAGGTGGAGGAAAAACCAAAAAAAGGCAGGAGTTGTTATATATAAAGAGGTGTGGAGGGTTACAAAATAAAGAATATATCCATCATCATCAACGTATTTGTACATGAGAGGAAATGTTAATAAATAAATTCAAAGTTACAAATCTGTTGAAAACTATGATTTGAAGATGAAAAAGTCTGTCTCGTCAGTCCTGTCTGCAGACAGTGGAAGCAGACATCCTAGCTGTAAATGCCAGATGCATCTCTCCTGGCCTGAGAGTCAGTCAGACCCGGTTCAGCCCACTTGAGTCCGGTTTGGGGACTAATTATATATCATCTTCCCCCCTTTGGTCCGGTATAAACTGGACACACAGTCCACCTTCCTTTTCTTCTCCTTCTTCTTCTTCTTCCACGTCGTCCACGTCTTTGGGCTTCTACGCAACGTCGCACATCTGTTTCACTACAACAACTGCACCAAGCTGGTCCAAAGTTAGCCCGGGTTGGTTTAGCCCCCGTTTAGCCCTCCTTGGTCCGGGTCAGTTCAGTTCAGTCCTCGCACCGGAAAAACACGAAGTAGTGGGGGGGCGGAGGGGACAGCGGGTTTGTCATAATACTCATACAGTATGAATTTATAGTTGTTGTTGTTGTTGTTGTAGCATAGATAGGCCGACTCTGAAAGCAGTGCTGTCTTTAAATAAAAAAGTGGATAAATAAAATAGCCACTCCTATGTTGAGCAGAATCACCATGACAACCAGGATAGAGCTGTAGGCCTGCGTGGGAGAGAGAGAGAGAGAGAGAGAGAAGGGGAGCGTGTCAATAATAAGGACACACACACACACAGAAAGCTGTTTTCAAGCGTTCATTATATCTAACCTGCACAACACATACTCACCCATTTACCATTCAAAACAACAACCAATACATTTACAATACAATACGACATGATATAATAGGATTATTCAATTAGATAATAATATAATAGGGCACATAAACTTCTAAACCAGCGTGTAGGTGGTAGTTTTAATGCACTTTACAGAACAAACTCACTATTTCGAACAGAAAGGTCAACAACCCCGACTCCTTTATAACCATATTTCTATGAAAGTGTTCACTGGACTGCGTAACAGCATGTGCATCAATCACTGCTCTGCTGTCTGGTGAATTCTGGGAACTGTCACTTGAGCTGGAGGAGGAGGAGGAGGAGGCTCTTTTACTAGTTCAGAAAATCCCACAGCCCTGGGGTTTATAAAAACCCCTTTTCAGAAAGAAAAATATAAGCGAATTCAAAGACACAGGTGTCAAGTTAAATACAATCCTGTGACAATTTAGAGTTTTTTTTCCCACATGACAACCTGTATTGAGTTGCCACAGTGTGGTTTATGTTCTCTTCGGAGGAAGCCCATCTATTTGGTGACGTGAACAAAGTCTGTCCACATTAAAGCTATAAACCATGTGTGGTCATTGTTTCTGAGAAACTTGAGAACAAATGATAGAGTCAGCTCAGAGGTGAAAATAATCGTCACTTGTCGTGAATGATAGTGACGCGTATGAATATTTAAAGTGAAGAGGAAACTTTAACAGCAGCCTTCATGATTAACGCTCAGAACAGCAGCGGCCAATCAGAGAACAGGATTCACCTCACAGTTCATCCTTCAAAATCTAATTAATCCAATATCTAATTTTAATTTGTGTCAAATCCTCCATATCTCCAAAAGCAATTACCATGTCAAAGTAACTACAATCTAATATGCTTACAGTATAATCTATTCAGGAAATACATATGGATGAAATAACTGGAAATGAAAGATAAAGCAAAACTGCAGCTGGAATAAATTCTTATAAAGAGAATCTAGTGCCACGTTGACACTGAAAAATAAATGTCAGCTTTATTTGTAGTGCTTACATCTCTGATGCTAATCACCTTATTCTGGTTTCTACTTATTTAGCTTCTGTTGACATTGTTTATCACAAACTGTCTCAGATCTACTCGTAACCAACTCAGGAGACACCTGGAGTTGTTTTACCTTCAAAATAACTTCTAGGTTGTATGTTTCTTAATTTGTTTTACCTGCTTTCTGCTTGAGTCCATTTTTTTTTACTTTTACAAGTTTGATAAACACAAGTCCCGCACAGAATTATTGTTTTGAGCTATACCCAGTATTTCAGGAAGTTAATGATATTAAACAAAGTTATGAACAAAGTTATGAAGTGATGAAGAATGAAACTTCTTAAAGGGATAGTTCAACATTTTGGCAAATTCCCAATAGTTTTAGGAGTAGGTTCGTTACCTTTAATTGTCGGTGCAAGCTGTTTTTAGAACGGCAGAGCAGAGCCGTGAGCTGCTCAGAGCTACGCTACAGAGGCTAATAGGATTCCTTGGTTTCCCTCATCAAACTCATCAAATACACAATCCAACAACTCCAAAACGCTCTGGTGGACAAGTTGTGACCTACACATTCACCACGCTATGAGATAATAACAGAACGTTACCAGACAGAGTTGTTTTAGAGGGAAATTCAAACCCGCTGATGCGCGTTACCGTCGGGGGCAGTTTTTCGGAAAGCAGTCTCTGAATTTACCTCTAAAACAACTCTGTCTCGTAACGTTCAGTTATTATCTCATAGCGTGGTGAATGTGCAGGTCACAACTTGTCCACCAGAGCGTTTTGGAGTTGTTGGATTGTGTATTTGATGAGTTTGATGAGGGAAACCAAGAAATCCCATGAGCCTCCGTAGCGTAGCTCTGAGCAGCTCGTGGCTCTGCTCCGCCGTTCTGAAAATAGCTTGCACGACAATTAAAGGTAACAAACCTACTGCTATGACTACAGTATAGGGATTATGGCAATGGGCCAATTTGCCAAAATGTTGAACTATCCCTTTAAGACAAATAACTAAATCCAGTGTTGATTCCACCGGTACGCCCACTTCCTCCGACAGAGTGAGGTCAGAGGTCGATCGTGGCTGTGGCCCAGTAGCCTGTAGCTGTTGGGGGGGTCGGTGTCTTGCTCAGTGACACTTCAGCAGCTGCTTGCTGACAACCTGGGTCACGTGGGTGAAGGCCAGTCATTCTGACCACCTGTCTACCTCTGGGTAAATATGTGAAAGTGAATATAGTATTTTCACTGACATTAATATCATTGATGCAGCAGCTTTTTTTGTTGTTGTTGTTGTTGCATTGGTATTAACATGGAGCAGCCTATATTCTGGTCTTACTAAAGGATTAATCAAACAGGGAGGTGCAGAAGACCTATGTTTTTAATTAAGTCTACTACGGCTAAAATAATTTTTTACAATAGCTGCAGCGGGAGAGAGAAAATGGGACTCGGAGTAACACTACACACTGATATTAAGCTGCATCAGTAACATTGTTGTAAATGAATCAGTCCAGAGTGGCTGCTAACAAGGTTTCTGCTGATCAAACCGGCGATAGGCTTATCCCAGATCTGTGTCAAAGTGATTACAGGACCACAGGTGATGAATCCTCTCATCATCCGTCTTTTCTGCCTCTATTTTATAAGAAAGTTATTTTTAATATGAAGCCACACACTTCAGTAGTATCCTTGACATTTAGACATTTGTATAATTTTTCACACAGGAGCTTCTATCTTTGAGTGGTTGGTTCATTACTGAGCAGTTATGATAATTATTTGGTATTTGTGTGTTTATTATCCTTCCCTCCCTGCGTTAGAAGACATATTTGTTGTTGTTGCTTTTCCGTGTTTTAATATAAACATTTAAGGGGCTATACAGTAGTTTCAGAGTATATTTTGGGGGCTTTTTGCCTTTAATTGATGGGAAAGTACTGTAGAGAGAGACAGGAAATGGGGAGGCAAAGAGAGGGGGAATGAGGAGCAAATGCAGTGAGGACTGTAGCCTCTGCATCTCCTATTGAGCTATACGGTGGCCCTTTAAGTTTCACAATGGGACTTTGGTTAAATCTACCCTAAACACAAGGAGAAAAATTGAGAAATAAAAAGAAAATGGATGGTTCGTATTCTTTTGTCACTTAAAGCAACTACAAAGAACTGTTAACTGGATATGCAAAAGTCTCTCATTTCTGCTGGTGTCTCTGTATAACCTACAACAGCAAATGATGCCATCGGTGGGGAGATACGCTATTTCTAAATAGTGTAACTCTTAACCTTCGGGAGGCAGTGGTCCGCCGGACGAAACGATTTACGGCATTCAGACCGGAGAAGACGGCACACCTGAGCATTGAGTTGTTGCTACGCCAGCCAGTAAAAACCTGAGCTCAGTTTCATCGCTTTATTTTGCTAACTGCAGGATCGGCAAAGAGAGAAACACTAACGCTTTTGTCAGCAGGGGTCGCCACCATCAACACGAAAGGAAAAGTTCTTTACTTTGAATCTTTTTAGGGGTAACACTTTGAGGCGTCGCAGTTTATGTTGGTGCATTTTCAGCACACTGCCTTTTGTAAAAACCTGTATTTATTCATCTAAAACGGTTTCACAGTGATTCATTTACCTATAGTGCTTTAAAAACCCAAATGCAACAATCATTCCTTCTTCGATCCTTCAGTGTGACTTGACAGGCTTGCCAGTTGCCACTAAAAATGCTGAACTCACTACTACTGTACTTAACTGTTGTTTACTTTTCCACAACAGTGCTGGTTTATTCTTTAATCCTCCTGGTGTGTAAATCCTGCAAATGCACAGACAGAGCACAGGGCAGCAGCCCTGAGGGATAGCAAAGGTCAGGTTAAGTATGATCGCAGAGCAAAGCTGTGTGAGCCCTCCTCGCCTTTGGTTTCCTTTTCCCTTTGCCTGAAACTACGATGAACCACTTTGCTGCCATTAATTAAATCTCTGCACCAGCTCGCTTGACCCCCACCAAACACCTTTTTATAACAGAATGCACATTATCACAAGGATGAAGTGCTGGCACAGAACAAATAATTTCTCAGCCCACTGACATCTTCCCCTGGGCACAGAGCGCTGACACTGTGAAGCATCCATTAAAGACAAGCCGCGTCTGAGATTCTTCTTCCTAACATTTACAGTATATACGGCTGAAATCATCATAAGGGACAGTTTTAACAGCACTATACTTTAATCATTGTGTTTTACATTAACACTTAATCAATTGACCGAGTGGTGTGAAAATGATCCATCACTGAATTTTACTTCCCAACGTCCATTTAGCAAATTTCTTTGCTAAATTTTATTTAATGCGCTGCATTTTGTTTCTTTTTTCACTTTTACCACTTCCAGCTGCAGATGTTTTTTGGCAGGCAACCTCTTATAAGCCAGATGTGCTCCACCTGCCTAGCAACACAGGGCAAAGCCAGATGTTTGAGACCAAAGCAGAGCTAAAAAAGAGAGTGAATAATACTGGACTTAGATTCATCAGGTGGTCCAGACCAAATGATGCTAACCCTTAAAGGGATAGTTCAACATTTTGGCAAATTGGCTCATTGCCATAATCCCTATAGTTTTAAGAGTAGGTTTGTTACCTTTAATTGTCAGGGCAAGCTATTTTTAGAACGGCGGAGCAGAGCCGCGAGCTGCTCAGAGCTACGCTACGGAGGCTAATGGGATTTCTAGGTTTCCCTCATCAAACTCATCAAATACACAATCCAACAACTCCAAAACGCACTGGTGGACAAGTTGTGAGCTGCACATTCACCACTCTATGAGATAATAACAGAACGTTACCACACAGAGTTGTTTTAGAGGTAAATTCAAAACCGCTGATGCGCGTTCCCGTCGGAGGCAAGCAGTCTCTGAATTTACCTCTAAAACAACTCTGTCTGGTAACGTTCTGTTATTATCTCATAGCGTGGTGAATGTGCAGGTCACAACTTGTCCACCAGAGCGTTTTGGAGTTGTTGGATTGTGTATTTGATGAGTTTGATGAGGGAAACCAAGAAATCCCATTAGCCTCCGTAGCGTAGCTCTGAGCAGATCACGGCTCTGCTCCGCCGTTCTAAAGATATCTTGCACCGACAATTAAAGGTAACAAACCTACTCCTAAAACTATAGGGATTATGGCAATGGGCCAATTTGCCAAAATGTTGAACTACCCCTTTAACTACAGTAGCTGCCTCACACACACCTAAACGCTCTGGATGAAAACTATTTCTTAAATTCTTAAATTAATGTTTATGTCACAAACCTATTTAATTAATTACAGACATACAGATACAGCAAAGTCCTAATAGTCCCATCATGAAAATAACCTCCTACTTCCTGATCCTAATCTGAATTTTGAAGCTCACATATAAAGTGTCACCAACATGGCCTCTTGTTTTTTTCTTTTTGTTTTTTTTTTGTATCATCTTAAGAAATTCTGCAAAGGTACAGCCATATCTCTCCCACGCAGATACCGAGAGGCCGATGCGTGCTTTTATCACTATCGGGTTTCACTGCTGTGCTGTAATGCTTCCTCTTTTTTGTGTGGCCGACCCATGAAAGCTTTAGATAAACTGCAGAGAGGCCAAAATGCAGCAGCATGTGAGCTGACCAGTATGAGAGGCCACACACACACACACACACACACACACACACACCTGTTTAAAGTCCCTCTGGTAACATATTCCTCTTTGTACATTTTTAGATGCTGGTGTTAAAAGGGGAGGTTTTTTTTTCCTTCATACTGTTACCAGGGGTGCTAATGGTGTGGTGTTGGGTCTCTGTAATCAATATTACAAAGAGCAGCAGCTCTATATGAAAAGATATGTGTGTGTGTGTGTGTGTGTGTGTTCATGATCTGCCACAGATAGACGAGTGTATAATCCTCCGGAGCCGTTCGCATCACAATCAGTCGACGCTCTTGCTCTTGAAATCCCTAATCTGTGTATCAACCGCTCATATTTAACTCTAATATTTTATTTCTTTACTTCGTCAGCGCGTTAAGTTTTGTTATTGTCGACCATGATGGTGTCGGTCGGTCGCCTCGGGGACGCATCTTCCAGTAAATATGAGCCTCTGGGATGCACAGAGGTTCGTTTGTGTGTTCCATGATGACGACTGGATGATGTGTTTGAGTGGACACGGAGGTACAGCAGCTATTTTGGAAAAGAGGTTTCATGCTACACTGGGTACAGTAAAAGAGAAAAGCAGCAGCATCTTGTGTATTGTTGTTTCTGCATAATGAGCAATCTTACACAAAATGACGCACTAGGAATATAGTTCAATTGATGGATAGACTTAGAGAGGAACCAGTGTGTGTGTGTCTGTGTGTGTGTGTGCACATGTGTCAGAGCAGCCCCAGCGTTCCCACGGTGTTCGCGGTGCGCTCCGAGTGTGTATATATATATCAGAGTGTGATAGTATCTGTGTATGTGCTGTGAACCTGTCTTACACAAATCTCACTTTCTTCTCTGCGGCTGCAAACACACACACACACACACACACACACACACACACACAACAAGCACCCCACCTCCATTCAACCCCCGCTACCCCCCTCTCCCCTCCCTACCTCCACCCCTTCACTGACACACGCCCACCGATTGGCCGCTATTGAAGCAAGGCATAAGCTGTTCCCTAGCAACAGAGCGCTGGTTAACCAATAGGGGGCCTTCTGTGAGGAAGGGGCTAGTTTGCCAATCTGCTGTTACTAAGGTGCAGAGAGGACCGCCGAGGTTCTCTCTCCGCCTGTATGCATGTGTGTGTGTGTGTGAGTGAGAGCGTGTGCATGTGTGTGTGTGTGTGTGCATGCACGTGTGTGTGCATGTGTTTAAGGCTGGTACTAAATACCTTAACTCACTGCTTGATACATATCAGTGTTTAAGTTTGAGTTGTGTGAGGGAGAATGGAGCTACATTTAATGGTTTACACATAAATATTGCATGTGTGTGTGTGTGTGTGTGTGTGTGGGATATTATTCATAATATGCTCAGTGTATGTCTGTAGCGTACGATGTGTGGTTTGCGCTCGCTGCTGATTTTCCTGTTGGTTTCATTAGCTAATGCCGCTGCCGTATTATCATCCAGGATTAGTGTGTTTGGGGCCATCCACCAGGCTGAGTCAAGACGTAGCCAAAAAATTATATTAGAACAGCGTAATCCCCTCTGCTAGCTCATACTGCAAAAAAAAAAAAAAAAAAAAAATCTTTCTTTATTTCACAAGGTTAAACCTTGTGCCTCTCCCCCAGGATTATCTTAATATGTGGGATAACATTGTGTTATGTCATTGGGGATGGGATGTATCCTCATGACAGTGGGCAACAAATCCTTTTAGTCAAATCAATGTGTGGCAGTGACATGACAGATATGACAAATGCACCGTACAGCTGCCGACCGTCCAGTGAGAAATTAAGGCCAAACAAAGCCACACAGAGGTTGAAACTACGAAAACCTGAAGCTGCTAGCATCAATATTTTTATATTTTCAACGACTGGTAAAATGACTAGCTACATGTAAAAGGACATGGGTTGGGTTTCTTTTAGTGGGGGAATTAACAGTGTTTTGTTTTGTTTTTTTTAACTTTGTAGATGTATTATTGGTTCAATTTCAGCATCAGATGGCAGATTAAATTACAAACTAGATCGTGAAGAATTTTATTGATATTTCCCTTCAATGAAAAACAGCAAAATGCAAAGTTATGCTTCATCATGGTTGCGAGAAAGGTCAACAAATGGATGTTAACGTTTCAACAACACGTCTCTGCAGGGTGTAAATTGTAATTGCATGGCCGAACCCTCTGCAATGTCAACTTTATAAGATAAGGTTTTCCCAGTTTAATGTGGAGGACGTTGACACGGAGCCCCACGTAATGAGCTCGACTCCACCCGACACATTAAAAGAGTGAAGTGGAACGCGAGCCAGGCGGCGTTATTGCTCAGCATCGGCAGCACAGTCTTTACTAACGCTGCTGCAGCTGAACGGCCGAGTGGCAAAATCCCTGCAGCCAGGTTCTAACATAACATCTGGCGGAAAGCCTTCCCGGAAAAAGTGGAGCCTGTTGCAGCAGCAGCAGCAGCAGCAGATTATTGCTTACGGTTTTGGAATAACATGGTCATCAGTCATAAATGGGTCAATCACAAATGGTGCAATGTTCACAGTGCCGACATGCTTTAGGCCATATTGTGCAGCATGATCAGCTTTACTCTTCACTGGCTAAATAATTTAGAGTGGAAGCTGTAAACACTGAAATATTATCACTTTTGATGCTGACATGTAGGAAACGTTTACATCCAGCACATACAGAACAACGTTATTGCTTATTAGAGTTGTGTTCATGTGCACCTGATGAATGTAGGTCCAACTAACTTCACTGGAGGGAGATATCTGATCTTTGAATTTGGCTCTGTGAGGCACTTATATATTTTTATTTTCAATCAATTCCAGTTTAGATAAGTATAATTTGTGTTCATTTATTTAGTTAGTTAGTTAGTTAGTTTCAGTTTATTTCGGACATGTTAAAAGAAAAATAAGAAATAATACAGTAATGGACAGACTAGACATAACAAATAAACACTTTACAAAGACAACACATGAAAAAAATTAAAATAATTCGATTTTTCATATGGAAGGAGTGGGAAGAAGTGAAACTTATCTACTCCCACCCCCTATTCATAAATTAACTATCAAGCTTCCTTGTCATTATAATCTATACAACAAGTTAATTTATAAATGTATTTAGCTGGATTTATTCTAATATCACTAATCTTTATCTCTCTAATATATAGGCATGTACAGAAAGACATATACAAACACATATACACAGACAAACTGAAGACAACACCAACAAAGCAAAAAAAATAAAACTAAGTGAGTAAATACCCAAATAATTAAATGAAAATATAATACATTTGTATTAATAGTTTAATGCCTGCACATGAGAAAAAATGTTTTAAAAGATGATGATGACTGATGTTTTAGTGTTGTATGAAGTGGGGTTTGTTATTATGGTTGCACAATAATAACCCCCCCCCCCCCCTTTCTTATCTCTTCTGTTTATGTACAGTATAATGTTTGTAGATTATTGTGATTATAAATGTTTCCTATGATAGCAGTGCTGTAGTCCCCCAGCATTTCATTTATCGTTAACAATGTAATTAGAGTTAATTAGCCTTTAATTTAACCGTGTGTAGCCTTTGAAGCTGACAGATTGTGTGTAAGGTATATTTTGTTTGTATACTATGATTGTAATTCATCTCTGTGTTATTATTGCACTGTGCTAATCTATGATTTATTTATGTGTTTATTTATCAAATATATTGTGGTAGCTGTGATAAAACTTAAGAACTGAACCAACGTGAGTGTGGAGGAACTTCTGATCCTGAGGAAATTGCCTGCTGACCCTCTCCACAGGGAGGTCAGAGGTCAGACTCAGAGCTACAGACGTAGTTTCCTGAGTGTGTCTGCACCGCCGACACCTCGGCAGAGTGGGAGCTGTTTGTTTGGCTCTCTGCTCGTGCCGTGCCACATAGTGCTGCTAACCCATAACAGTGCACCCAAAAAACTATTTAATCCTCTAATCCTCTAGGCTGTGGTTTTTTTTTTTTTCTTTTAAAGCTGGGAATATTCACAGGGTTGCGGGTTTTTGTGTAGTTGTATTTTGTGTCAACAGGCTCATAATTGTGGCAGCGTTATACAGCACATTAACACAGATTAAAAGCTGCAAAAGTCAACTCTGCTCCAGTTGAATGTTTGTAGGAAACTGTTTATTTACGCTGTCGGGGACACTCGGTCCCAGTCTGTGGCCTTAACCCTCCTGTTTTCCTCCTGGGTCTAGGAAGGAAGGAAGGAAGGAAGGAAGGAAGGAAGGACGGACGGACAAAGGGAAAGATGGGAGGAAAGAAGGAAGGGAAAAAGGAAGGAAAGATAGATGGAGGGAGGGAACAGATTCGTTCAAGGAAGGAAGAAGGGAAAAAGGAAGGAAAGCTGGAGGGAGGGAACAAACCAGGTCAATTTGATCAAAAGAGGGTGGAAGGAAGGAAGGGAAAAAGGATTGTGGAAAGAAGGAAGGAAGGAAGGAAGGAAGGGAAAAGGGTTGTGGAAAGAAGGAAGAAAGGAAGGGAGAAAGGAAGGAAAGATAGATGGAAAGAGGGAACACCCTGGGTCAATTGGGTGAAAAAGGAAGAAAGAAGTAAGGATGAAGGAGAGGAAGAGAGGGAAAGAAGGAAGGGAAAGGGGAAGGAAAGAAAGATGGAGGGAGGGAACAAATCAGGTCAATTTGATCAAAAGAGGAAGGAAAGAAGGAAGGGAAAAAGGATTGTGGAAAGAAGGAAGGAAGGAAGGAAGGAAGGAAGGAAGGAAGGAAGGAAGGAAGGAAGGAAGGAAGGGAAAAAGGAAGGATTGTGGAAGGAAGGAAGGAAGGAAGGAAGGAAGGAAGGAAGGAAGGAAGGAAGGAAGGAAGGAAGGAAGGAAGGAAGGAAGGAAGGAAGGAAGGAAGGAAGGGAAAAGGATTGTGGAAAGAAGGAAGGAAGGATGGAGGAAGGGAACAGGAGGGTCAAACTTGCCTCTCAGAGTTTTTACGTCAGTGCGGTGTGTGTGTGTGTGCGTCTTACCGAGTTGCCTTTGCTCTGCGTGAGGCCGTGGTCCTGCTGCTCCGGCGTGATGGGTGAGGACTTGAGAGGGGGGGAGAGGGTGAGGTCCCGGCGCAGCGGCCGCGGATCCATCTTCTCCCCCGGTCTGTCCAGCTTGTGCACCGACGAGTCTTTACTCCCCCCCTCTTTCCCCCCCTCCCTCCCCTCCCTCCCCTCCCTCCCGTCGCGGTTCTTGTGTCTCTGTCGCGGCGCGGCGTGCGAGCGCCCCTCTCCGTGGGCGTGCGCGCCGTGCCCCTGCGGCCTCTCCTCGCCCCCGTGCCCATGGGGCTTGTGGGTAGTAGCGGAGTCTCTGGGCTGTAAAGGCTTCATCTCCATCTCGTAGTTGCTAATTTTCTCCTCGTCCTGCTCCAGCAGCCGCCCCCCTCCCCCTCCCCCGCGGCCGTGCACGCCCCTGTGCCCCGACGACGTCCACGAGGCCGACGAGGACGACTCTGTCCACCTGTCCGCGCGGGCCTGTCTGTGATTGGACGAGCCGTGCTCCCGCGACTTGTGATTGGAGGAGCTGTGTTTGTGTCCGTTGGTCCGACTCGCCCCTCGGCCGCTGACCGCGCTCCCGCTTTTTGACAACATCCCTCTCCTTTTGTCCTCGCTCCAGCTGTTGGCCCGTGGGTACTCCCCCTTTCCTCCCCCGCTGCCTTCACCTCCTCCCTCCATCAACACCTGGATCTCCGTCTTCCCTCCCCCAGCTTTCTCCCCCCTGTCCCCTCCCTCCTTGTTCCTGTCCCCGTGGTCGACGGCGGTCTGCCGGTGGAAGCGGGCGCTCTTGCTGCGCTGGGTGGGCCGGGCGGGGGGAGGCGGGGTGTGGGGAGGCGAGGAGGACGGGGGGCTGAGGTCGGGGGTCGCTGCGTCGTTGGAGGGGTCGTCAGATGCGCCGCTCTTCACGTAGAGATCGGGGCTATCGGCCGTCCCGGCGCTACTCGACAGCCCCTCGCCCTCCACCTCGCTGGACACCTGGCGTTTGGGGCGCTGCACCTCCATGCCTGCAGGAGACAGAGGTGATGCTGCAGTCATATTATATTTTAAAGGTCCCATATCATACTCTTTTTACTCAATTTCACTCAGCTGTCAGACGTCCAACTAAACTGTATTCGAAATGTATTGCCCCAAACTGATCCGTGGTCCTGAATGTCAGCTGTCTAAAAGTCGCTCAAATGAGCTCTACTGAGAACAAGCTGTTTCTGTGCCTGCACCTTTAAGTAACATGGTTACTGTACACGGCAAAGATTATTACCACTTTATGATTTAAAATTGGTCGGTATTTCATCAATTTAGCTCAGGAGAAATAGACGTGGTAGGCGTTTTATAGCGCTGAGGGGCCGGCCTAATTCCCGTCGTGACATCACCACAGGAGCTGAGTGAACAGCCTGTTTTAGCACCGTTTTACCAGTGGGTGGGCTGTAGAGTCGATGCAGGACCCGTTTGCTTTCCTCATTCTAGGAGTTGGTAGGCTCAGGGTGGGAGGATCAGTTTATGTATGTAGAGACCAGAAAAAAACCTGTTTTTCACAATATGGGACCTTTAAATGGGACATATTATGCAAAACTCACTTTTTCATTGCTTTAGTATGTGTATTTGCATATCCGTTGTGCCTCCTCAACCCCTTAAATGTACGTCTTGACAACTACGTCAACATTTTGTAAACTGCCATAGTCAGAAAATGTGTCTCTTAACTAGCCGTTTTAATTTCACCGGGTTTATTACATCACAAGCCGGGTGATATGAATATTCCAGCCCTCGCTCCCGTGGTTACCATGGTTACCTCAGCTACCAGAGCGAAGGTTCTAAACCGACCGTTCAGAGCAGGGCTGTGAAACAAACTGGTGTGTAGAGAACCCAGCTGTGCTCAATCTTTTGGTTTTTCTGACCAAAGCACGTTACTAACATTACTTTTAGACGTCAAGAAGCAGAAATGAGCATAACATGTCCCCTTTAATATTATCCACAAGTTTCCGAACGTCATCTATGGTCAAAACCGGAAGCAGGTTTTGCATTTCCGGTGGAATTGTACGTTTACGTTTCCATGGTTTTCAGTCATTGCCATAGTTGCGTTAAAAGCATGGATCTATTAACGCTGGCTTTTAACACGGATGTCAATTTGTGTGATATAGCTGGTGTGATGATCCAATGCGTTTTACAGATTTTCATTGAAAAAAAAAAAAAAAAAAAATCCATGCATTTACCGCGACTACCGAAACCATGGAAACGTAAGCAAAACCGGCACACGTTTGTGACATTCGGAAAAAGGTGGATAAGTCCATGTTAAATTAGATTTACAATTTACAATCAATGCATTTCATTCTTGTATTTTACTTTCATATCTGTAGTGAATGTGTCTTGACAATGATGAAAATGGATTTTATTTACACTCTAGCTTACACATAAAAGCCCAGTGAGGTAGAAAATGATCAATAGTTATTAGCAAATGAAAAAAAAAACAGGTTCTGTTTTGTGTTAAAACTAGAAAATGGCCCAAAAAAAAAAATGCAATGAGAGAGAGAGAGAGAGAAAAGAACAGGCACCTTCATGTCCTCTGCTATGTTTGGACGTGAATCACCTACAAATGATTTTAGTTTTATTTTAGGATCATTTGTTGAGCATTTTGTCCTCATTCGACAGGAGAAACTGTTTTGATGTGCAACAAGAGCTGAACAGCTGGAACTGAGTTGTCGACAAGGCAATTATGTGGTTTGTGCCTTAATCATTAGCCCAAAATATTATGTTTGAGAGAGGGGTTACAAAATATATATATATATTTTAAAGGAAAACAAAACAAAAGCAAGATTTCTGATCATATTTTCTCTGGGACCTTCTCACAACCTAAAAATAATACGATCCCTCACAGTCCATTGTTTTTATCTGGGAACAGATGCGGAGGAAACTCCAGGGTAGAGGAGGATGATACGCGGGATATCAACACAAAAAACGTTGCAAAATGTCAGCGCTGATGCTTGTTGACATAGATGTCGTCACAATAACGCGGACAAACAGACAGCTGCTGAGAGCGGAGGAGAAGGCAAAAGAACAATCACTGTCATCTCAGGTATGTGTGTGTGGGAGTGTACAGTACATGTCATGAAGTCAGTGGCTGTGTGTGTGTGTGTGTGTGTGTGTGTGTGTGTGTGTGTGTGTGTGTGTGTGTGTGTGTGTGTGTGTGTGTGTGTGTGTGTCAGGATGCATGTTCATGTGGGTTGGCTACCTGCAGCGCTGTACAAGTGTGAGTGACAAAGACAGAAACTCAAAGCTAGAGGGTGGTTGGCACTGACCTTTATCACCAACCCACACATACATAAACACACAAACACACAACCAGGTATATGTGTTTCGTTTGTTCACACACGTGTACACGCATGTGTTGTTTGTCGGATGTGTCTGCTTGGCTGCTCTGCCACATTAAAGGGATAGTTCAATATTTTGGCAAATTGGCCATTGCCATAATCCCTATAGTCTTAGCAATAGGTTCGTTACGTTTAATTGTCGGTGCAAGCTATTTTTAGAACGGCGGAGCAGAGTAGCGAGCTGCTCAGAGCTACGCAACGGAGGCTAATGGGATTTCTTGGTTTCCCTAATCAAATACACAATCCAACAACTCCAAAACGCTCTCGTGGACAAGTTGTGACCTGCACATTCACCACGCTATGAGATAATAACAGAACGTTACAAGGTAGAGTTGTTTTAGAGGCAAATGCTTGTTGAAAAACTGTCCCTGACGGGAACAGGCATCAGCGGTTTTGCATGAATTTCCCTCTAAAACAACTCTGTCTCATAACGTTCTGTTATTATCTCATAGCGTGGTGAATGTGCAGGTCACAACTTGTCCACCAGAGCGTTGTGGAGTTGTTGGATTGTGTATTTGATGAGTTTGATGAGGGAAACCAAGAAATCCCATGAGCCTCCGTAGCGTAGCTCTGAGCAGCTCGCGGCTCTGCTCCGCTGTTCTAAAAATAGCTTGCACCGACAATTAAAGGTAACGAACCTACTGCTATGACTATAGGGATTATGGCAATGGGCCAATTTGCCAAAATGTTGAACTATCCCTTGAAGGGATGTTGCTGCATATGGATGCACATGTTGCGCTCGGTCGGTCTCACCGTTTCCCGGGTGCTGGAAGGACGGGGAGAACTGCTTGGCGGTGACCCGGGCCATACGACTCTCCTCCTGGGCTTTCTGGGCCGCTCCCACCGCTGCCTCCGCTTTACCCTGCGCATGGGCCGTCCTGACACACACAGACGACAGGGGACAAAGTTGGACAGTATACAATAAATGAAGTAAACTTTAACTTTTAATCTCCGAAAGCGAGAGAGTACAAACAAAGCACACAGGCTGGAGAGTCCAAAACTAATTTGTTTGAAGAACAAAGTACAAACAGATTGGAGAGAGATAAGAAACAGAATAGAAAATAATCGTCTAATAAACTGTAGGAGAAAGAAAGAAAGAAAGAAAGAAAGAAAGAAAGAAAGAAAGAAAGAAAGAAAGAAAGAAAGAAAGAAAGAAAGAAAGAAAGAAAGAAAGAAAAAAAGAGAAGTTGACATTCGGGACAATAACAGTGACAAACAGTTCACCTCCTTATTGTGTTTGCTACTCAAAGGGTGACAGTACTGTATACCTTCCAATGTGAATGCATTGATTTTTGATGGTTGGAAAAAAAAAAAAGTTAAAGGTCAGCTACCTGTGTATAAGCTGCAGCACATTTGTTGCTAGATTTACTAACTCCCCTTCAGCAGCTGATTTAGTGACAACAAGCAACAATTTCTGAACAAACCTTAGCTACTTTCCATACAAGAGTGACTATTATCCCTCAAGTGTCCCCCTGGGTAAATGTAGCCAGAGTCACAGCACAGTGTTATCTAGATTTTTTACAGACAAAATCATAATTATGAAATCAGCATTTTGAGCTTAATTAGACTGGAAAGTTACTCTGCAGGCTTGTTAAGTGTCTGACAAAAGACATGGGGAAACATGCACATAACAACTTTATTGGGTTGTATCAAAATGTATTAAAATACTGTTTCTCTCTAACATTATGACATCAAGGCATTATAAAAAAATGACCCACAGTCTCCTCTCTAACAAGGTTTTTGATTTTTAGGAGTGTCATATATTGTATTATGTTATTGTGTTACTTATAGTTACAATAGATTATTCCCCTTTTTTCTGGGGACCCCCAGGAACCCACTCAACAACCCCTGTTGTGGTTCCCTCTTTGAGAAGTCAAGGACAGATGTGATTTTAGTGGAAAACTTTGCATTAAATTAGGTTGTATCTTTTTAAAGGTCGTATCTTTGCTGTGCATTATTACTCGCCAGTGTCATTTTCGTCGTTTTTCCCCTGGTGATTACACAACTTAAATAATCCGTCTACAACAATCACGTCGCCGCTGCTGCTGCTCATATGAAGCATTTATTTCCAGGTGTTTTTATTGAAAGAATAAGCAGCTTCATTTATATTTGAGTTATCTGTTCTAGTGGGTCTTGTTATGCCTGACTGATCTCATTATGAAAGACACCTGAGTCAGGGTTAGAAACACGCACACACACACACACACACACACAGCATGTGGACATCTACCTATTACACGATGCCTCACACAGTAGCAGGAGGGAGGACAATTACTCCGGCAGCACCGTGTGATGAGACAGTATGTATTCATCTGTTTACTGTCATCTTTTGCTAGAAAATGAATTTACCATCAAAAAATAATTTATCTCGCTGTGTCTGTGCCTGAAGGTGCTTTTCACATCTCCCTCATCTTTCTAACTCCTCCTCTACATTCATCTATTCATATCTCTCTTATTCTTTCTTTTATTTCGGCCCATTTTCTTTTCTCCCTCTCCCTAATTGCTCCTTTCTTCTTTGTCATAATCCCCCCTTTTCATCTGCCTCTCATCCCACCCTCTCGTTTCTTTCTCTCTGGCTATATCAAGTAGATGTTTTCTCTC
The DNA here is from genome assembly GCF_045865225.1 of Trachurus japonicus. Lineage (NCBI taxonomy): Eukaryota > Metazoa > Chordata > Actinopteri > Carangiformes > Carangidae > Trachurus > Trachurus japonicus. The sequence goes on from NC_140912.1 coordinate 23,777,057, forward strand.
AATTACAACCTTCTCCCTCACCCTCACCTCCCTCGCTCTCTCTCTTTCTATTCACCTGTCTGTCTGTCTGTCTGTCTCTCCGAAGGGGCTCTCGAGCCGAAGCCTCTCCCTCCCTCCCTCCCTCTCGCTGGACAGTAACCGTCTTGATGCAGTGTTGCATGTCGATGGCTATTGATTTTTTTTTGCCTCTCTGCCTCTCTGTTTCTCTTTACCCCTCTCTGCACTCTCTGCCAACACTGCTATGCCAGGCTCACAGTAAACTCAACACCACTGTGAGTGTGTGTGTTTGTGTGTGTTTGTTTGTGTGTGTGTGTGTGTGTTGAGCGGAGGTGTGAGGAGGGAGAAGAAGAACAACTTCACTCTTTCTCAAGACACAATCACATGTTAAAATGTGACATTTAAAGGGATAGTTCAACATTTTGGCAAATTGGCCCATTGCCATAATCGCTATAGTCATAGCAGTAGGTTCGTTACCTTTAATTGTCGGTGCAAGCTATTTTTAGAACGGCGGAGCAGAGCCGTGAGCTGCTCAGAGCTATACGCTACGGAGGCTCATGGGATTTCTTGGTTTCCCTCATCACCACGCTATGAGATAATAATGGAACGTTACGAAACGGAGCCGTATTCGAGGTAAATACAGAGACTGCTTGCTGAAAAACTGTCCCTGAACGCAACGCGCATCAGCGGTTTTGCATGAATTTACCTCTAAAACAACTCTGTCTGGTAACGTTCTGTTATCATCTCATAGCGTAGTGAATGTGCAGGTCACAACTTGTCCACCAGAGCGTTTTGGAGTTGTTGGATTGTGTATTTGATGAGTTTGATGTGGGAAACCAATAAATCCCATTAGCCTCCGTAGCGTAGCTCTGAGCAGCTCGCAGCTCTGCTCCACCGTTCTAAAAATAGCTTGCACCGACAATTAAAGGTAACGAACCTACTGCTATGACTATAGGGATTATGGCAATGGGACAATTTGTCAAAATGTTGAACTATCCCTTTAACGAGGTTTTAGACAACAACAAAAAAAAAACTTCCCATGCAAACACACTGCTGCACACTGGCACAACCTGCTCTCACCTTGGTGCTCAACACAACACAAAAGACTCCTTTAATCTCTTTCCCTCACTCTCGCTCCCTCTCTCTCTCTCTCTCTCTCTCTCTCTCCTTCCCTCCACAACTTCCGAGCCCACTCCTCCTGTCTTCCCCAGGAACAACCTGTTTCTGGATGAATCAACTGCCTGGAGAGAAAAGAGCTGCCTGTTCAAAGGAGGCTTGATTATACAACACAACATCCTGTCCAGAAGAAGGAGGAGAGAAGAGAAAAAAAGAGAGAAAGAGTTGCAGATGGATGGAGGGCAAGAAGCGAGAAAAAGAAAGAGGGATGGAGGGAGGGAGGTGGTGTATGACGAAGAAGAGAGGAGGGTGCAGCATATAATGGAGAAAGGCACAGGGAGAGACTGCAAAGGAAGAAAGAAGAAGATGGAGTTAAAAGGTGTTACATATTCAACATTAATGAATCATTACCAGATTAATTGTGAGCCAGCATAATTATAGCGGCGCCTCAAAGACTGACAACCTCTACATTAAAGCTAAAGGAGCGGAGGGAGGACGGGCAGCCAGCTCTCCTTTATGAGAGGAAGGCGCCAGATGATACGAAGACAAAGCTACCTGTTGTTGCTGGTGTGGTCTCATGAGGGCCTGGAGGATAATTGGTTATCAACATATCTACTTTCAATGAGTAGGCTATCACATTGCTACTGTATGATGACCATATCGTCATTATACGAAATAATCTATAAAACTCTGTTCGCCCCCACATTATCAATTCCAAACATATTGCAACATGAAACTGATTTTACATTTGAAAAGTTTTATAACTGATTGTGCATTCATTGTTATTACCGTAGGCCTATATATTTTTAGTGGCCTATTAGTATGATGATTATTATTAGTAGTAAGTAGTAGTAAGTTCAAAGTGCACTGACAAATACAAAAAAGAAAGGAAGTTAAAACAGGAAAAATTGTAAAACAAACATAACAGGAACTATTTACGGCAAAGAAATCTAACAATCTTGCCATAAAATAGGCTATTATCAAACAGCCTATTATCAACAGTGGTGAAATAGTTAACTTATTGACACACGAATGTGTGTGTGTCTGTTGCAACCAAATTGCCCTCCAAGGGACATTTAATAAAGTGACTTGACTTGACTTGACTTGACATCAGCATACTAACGTAGCCTACTCATTGTGACAGTGCTAGCATGATTTTATTTAACATGTACGATATTTCACATGTTCACCATTTTAGGTTGATCTGCTGATGCTAGACACAAAAAAAAGCAGAGGCTGTTGGGTGTATTAAGCTTAGCAGGTATTTTATCATGAAATAAAGTAAATGGTAATAGTAGCAATGAAGTAATTTGTTACATCCTCTGTTTCGCAGAGAAGTAAACAAAATCACTTATTTAAATGATTTCTAGCTAATGGCTGTAGATTCTGGCTGCTGAAATGTAGATATATCACTTGTGGTTATAAGCACAATGTAGCTGGTACTAACATCTTCAGTTGGCTGAAAACTGTTTAATGTTTCTAAACATGAACACAAGTAAAGGGCTGTAGGCTACATGATATTGTGCTTAATTGATACTATTGAAAAAACATCACAGGATTGTATTTTAAAGCAGAAGTAAGTGATATGTTTGTGTTAATATAAGTGTTAAATAGTTATATCTTCCGACAGCAATCACTTACATAGAGTGTTTGGTCTGAAACACGGGTCTGTCAGTCACTCTGCTCTGCTCTGAGCCGAGGAGAAAACTTTTCTCGTATCCTACAAGTTTTATCCAATGAGGAGAGAGAACGGCATGCAGGGCTGTGTGTGCAGCCAAGGGATGCGCCCGAATGTGGTGATGTAGGGACGAGGACCAATAGATCCATGACGAGGGCGGGGGCCGCTAACTCCATCGGCTGACAAGAGGTTATGGTGCGTTAAAGGCAACCCGTTACTGGTGTTTTTCCGACCTGTGAAGTCATACCAGTTCGATCTGGTACGAGTTCACGGGTCGGAAGTTACGAGTGGCCGTTATAGTGACTTTCACAGGTAAAACAGGTCGGAAAAACACGAGTGGGTTGCCTGAAACGCTACAAAGTCGTAAGTTCTGACTTGAAGCTGTAATTTACGGTTTCAAAAGCCTGCCTGGAACGCAGCATTAGCGAAAACGACCGGATCGCTTACTTCTGCTTTAATGAAGCTTTTGAGATTGTGGGATTAGAAATTATATGTTGCAAAGGTGACACTTGTTACTCTAGGTAGTACCTGCCAGACTTGCTAATAGTTGGAATATGATCTTATGTTTTGATTGAAAACGTGTGATTTTTGCTACAAGGCATCAACATGTGAAGAAATCCAAAGTCTGAGAGACCTGGCTGCGCCTGGGTAGCTACATTAGCTGAGCTGTGATGGGATAATTACTGTTTGTTTGGTTTGATTTAGCAAAAGGTCAATTACACTGAAGTATCACAGCCGCTTTGACAAGAGTTATGTTGGTGATACAAAAAAAAGGAAAAAAATGCTACATGATGTGGCGCCTTTCAACCAAAACAAAATGCAAGATGAAAGAGATAGAGGAAGACAACCACGTAGGCTACGATGAGGATGAGCAGAGAGACGGGGAGGGAAAGTCTAATCCAGGACTCAGGCACTAAGCTCTTCCATCATGTCACTCTGAACCAGCTGATGATGATGATTCATACCTGAATATCTAACAGAGCTTTCCGGTCTGCATCATGGCTAATAGTGTGTGTGTGTGTGTGTGTGAGCTTGTGTGTGAGCTTGTGTGTGCGCAGCTTGCGTGTGTTGGGCTCTAGGCTTGCTGATGAAACGAGGTCACAGGATTGCAGTGAACGGCTCGATCCACGGAGCGCAGCGAGTCGTGTTTGGCTGGTAACTAGTAGCTACCTTATCACAGGTACAGAGATCAGCTCACATCATACATGTTGTCACACACACGCACACACACACACACACATAAACACACACACACACACACACACACACACACACATAAACACAGTCACACACACACATACAGTATATATAAATCCATGATTCACTGTCACACCAGGCAGACAGGCAGCTGACACAGTGACACGGCCCTATGGCGTTGACGTTTGACCTATCAAGTATCACTACTGTAGCACCATGCTGAAGAAGAAGCCGGATGTCTATCTAGAAATGTCTTTAGATAGAAACACACTTTAGGAAGTTAGTGAAAGAGCCGCATCATCCTTGAACCACTTTGCCACGGGGGCTTTCGTTCAGCTCCAAGAAAGAATATCTGCAGCAATTATCCTGTGACTGTGTTTCACCTCTCAGGGCTTCTCCTGGTGTTCCACAAGGAAATACCCTGTTGTTCAGTTCTGGGACACGCAGAGAGGGAAAGAACGAGGGAGGGAGGGAGGGAGGGAGGGAGGGAGGCTGTCCTGTCCTGGGCCATGCTGCTGTCTGAATCTGGGTTAGACATCTCTGTGTGTGCGTGTGTGTGTGTGTTTTACAGGCCAGGCTTTAACTGTATGTACAGTTAGGTTAGGGCTGTATAGTGTGAAGTTGGATTCCTGATTATCCAATAAAACAAAAAACACACACAACCTACAGTACAATACAGTGCAACACCTGTCTGCTGGACTGGCCTTAATCGGCAAATATTCAGAGCGTCGCCAACACTTTGCTTCTGGTCGCATCAGTAAAATCGACATGTTGCCTCCTGCTCCTGCTGAAGGTGTGGTGAGCTTGAGCACCTTCAAAAAGCTGATTCCAGACGTCGAGAAACGTGCTATGACTTTTAGATCTCGTACAAATTTCGAGCTTTGACTTGTAATGGCAATATTTCTGCACTGTTTATTTAAAACAGAAAAAACAAAGAGTGTAGCAGATGAAGCAAAGAAGATCTGAACTGAAATCTGTTGAAGCAGATCAGAGTAAATAAGTATTTAAACTTTTTCATTTATTTTCTTATTTCAAGAGCTAATTTCAAGGTGTTGTTTAGCCCAGCTCTGAGATGAATGGCAAAACACAATGATCCCTCGCACAGCTTAATCACTGACACACCACACATGCCCTCTCTGTCGATACTAAGCTGAGAGCTACAGTAAGAGTCATCATGTGTTTTAGATCACCTGTTTAAAGTAAATGAGAATTTGGTTTTATCCCAGAGGCCGTTAGACTTTTGGACTGCCACTTGGTTAGGTTTAGGAAAAGAGTGTGGTTCAAGTCAACAAGCAGCTTTTTTTTTATGTTGTAGGACCTTTGCAAGAAATAAAATATGAAAAAATGAAAATACTGTAAATGAGAACAACTTGATTGGGAATTTGACTGTATAAAAATACAAATTATGTGAGCACAGAGGCGCTAAGTAAACAGATGAAACTGGCTCCAAATTGGCTAGAATGCAAATTTTATGTGATGACATCATGGATATGCTAATGCTAATGACCGCATTGCGATATGATATCCAACAACTTTTCTACCAGGCTTTACTGTAGCTACTCTCCACTGAAAGAAGCTGTTTACAACCTTTTTTAAACTATGTCATCAATATTGCATATAGAGTACACCAGGTTCGGACAATGTCTTGTTTTTCCTTTCTGCTACTCCGCCTGAACTCACCGTCTAAGTTCATTTAGTACTTTTTGTGTTGAGATCTGGGTTTTTATCTGCTTTAAGCATGCATAAAGTGGCACCCTACTTTAAACAAGGACACTCTGTCCCTCCCCAAAAATAATTCAAGGCCCCCCTTGTGCATGAGCTGCTGCCCTCCAAATATCTGAGCATGATTCTCCTCAACACAGATTTCCTTTACACCTACCAGAGTGTCTTCATTTGTGTTTTTCATGGCTTAACCCTGACAGATCCACTTATGGGTTCAATGACAACTCGTGTGTGAATAATTTCTCACACACACAGAATTATATTTTAATTAAAAATCTGACGGAGGCCCCAGAGTACATGTCATCGTTGTAACTACAACTGCTGTGTGGTTAATGCCACGATTCAATATTTGACTTCTAATAAAGTGTCAGTCAATTTGGTTATTGTTTGTCTTATCATAAGACATATTCAGTAGTAATATCATCCCTGCACATCCATAAAGAGCTCCCACAAGAGATTAGTTTAGATAAGCATTAACGCAGCTGTAGGTTCATCTAGCCTCTATCAGAATAACATATATTGCCGAGTCAGTGTTAGGAAAGTAAAGGCATAGTTCACTAAGTGTGATGTTACAGGTTCAGCTGTTGGAGCTCATGTGTTACATTTGTCTCCTTTTCTGTATCCAAATGCACCAGAAACAACATGTAGCTGGCGAGTTTCCACTCATTTCCAGAGTTACTGCTGAGCTAACGCGTCCATGAACAATGAATCACAGTGATGACGGATAAAAAACCAAGTGGAGAAATTCCACTTTAAGAGGTGAAATAACCAGTGACCTAATTACAGTTATTATTACACATACCTGCTGTTGCCCACCTGCCACACCAGCCAACTTCCTGAACCACTCATTTTTGCTTTTTCTTTGGAAATGGTTAATTTATGGCATGTTTTGGTACTCTAGCTGAGCTCAAATTCATGTTTCTTATTCCTATTTCAAAAAAGAGCAATGGAGAGTCCAATAGTCCTCTTTATTCATATTAGGTTGGCAGCAGTAGATCATAAGTTTACTCAAAAATCAAGGCTACAAAGCCATCTAAAATACGAGCAATAATAAACTTTAATATTCAGAGGAATAGAAATGACCCTAATCTTCCAATCTTAAGCCCTAAAAATAGCAAGTTATGGTGAATAGCATCAAAATAGTGTTTTATATAGAATTAAGATCGGATAATTATTTAACCACAAATAATTTTAAACTATGTAAGAGGAAAGAAACCTTATCACCACCTGACAACTGATGACTGATGCGTTCTTTGCCATCCCTGTTCATCTCTTCCTGTTTCTATCTCTGCCTTTCTCTTCTTGTGCGTGACTTATCAACAGTGTGAGATGAGTTAGGCTGAGCAGCTGTAGCGCTCTGTGGTCGTGCTGCGTTCAACAGAAGACTGTCATCAGGACTAATAGGATTGGATCTTCACTGATTCAGCTCATGTGTCCTCTTGCATGCACACTACACAGACACAGGCATGTCCAGCAGCAGCTGCATTCAGTGCACAAGTAAGCTTATAAGCATATAAGGAGGAGCAGGTTCGTGTGTGAGCGTGTGTGTGTGTGTGTGTGTGTGTGTCCCTCTAGTTCAGCCTCCCTGCTCTCTCAGGCTGCATGCCAGCATTGTTGGCATAATGCGGAAATCTCTCTCTCTCTGTCTCTGTCTCACTCTCTTTCTCTTTATCTCACTTTCGTTTTTCTTTCCTGCCTAACACCATTTCTTTGTCAGTTCTCCATCTCCATCTCCGACCTCGACCATCTAAGCCTCGAAACAGGTCATCTACTCCTGGTTTCATGCACGCACAGACATGCACACACACACTCAATACATGCAGAGTAAACACACATACATATACTGAACATAAGTCACAGCTATTGACCATAACGTCAGCGTGCAACATCACCGCTCTATTTCCAAGGTCAACTGTTAATCAGATAATAAGAACCTAACCTCTTTTCAACCACATCATTGACTCAGTTGCACTACAACACTGTCTGAGGCTGTTTTCACTCTGCAGCCATTTACTTCAGTTGTTGCTCCAATAGAGGCAAAACTGTGAAGCTGACTGACTGACTGGATAACACTGAAATTATACAGTCTGCTTTTTTCTCTCTCTCTCTTCCCATTATACTGAGTGTTATGAAATAAAGTTAAATGCAGGTTTCATGTAGATTTGGTTTTGTTGCACATATAGACAAGTTTTTCATGCTGAGTTCAGATAATTAGATGACAAAGCAGCAGATTAAAAAACAAATAAAGTCAGTCTTAGACCAGCCATGTGTTAACATCTACATACAGACAGATTTGTGCATGATACTGGTCCCCTGAACTTTCACCCAGAAAGTGAAAATGGGTTTTTACTGTACCATAACATCAAACGATTCATTGTTAACACTCATGTAAACTCAAACCTAACCCTGATCCTAAACCTAAACCTTTTCAATACTCAGTGTTAAAGAACATACAACACACTCTTCTCCTCCTTTAAGGATGTTAAAGGACAATACAGCCAGTATAGGTAGGTAGGTAAATCATCTCATGCAGTACACAAATTTTTATTCTCTGGATTGATCTGCGTAGTTTAAGGTTATCCAAACTGTTCACCTTGGTACTTGTAGCATTTAAAAAATAAAAAATAAACATTTTAAAAACGACAAATGCTGCGACAGAACTACTGCATCTATGGCCCTGTAACCTTGTTCCTTGAAACAACAAGGACTGAGACCAAAATGGGTCATAGGCCTACTTCTGATGGGTCCCCACATGACAGGACTATCAATGTGTATCCATGACTACTGGTCCCAGGACGACTAATTAATTTCTGCTTTGAGTTTCTGAGCTGAAAAACAAAAATTGTTGCTTTTTTATTCCTGTCCAAAAGTTTCTTGCCACTATAAAGAAGGTCAGGCCATGCCCATTAACACCATAACCCCAACTGTGCTCATTGTTTTAGTTGAATGAGCAGAGTTATAATGAGAGCAGGCTCTCATTTCCATTCAGCAGAGCACCTTCATCAAAGTCTTAACAGCTCCAGACGGTCTCGCTTCACTCGCTGTTTCAGTCGTACCATCACCCCTTAACCCTTCTTTCACCTTAACCTTAATCCTGTTCTTAATCTGTCATTGATCTCAATTAAATAGAGGAACCGAAGCCATCCACAAGTGTTTACAGGCAGGGTCATCTTCCCCAGTGATTGCTACAAACGCAGGGCATCAGCTGCGTGTGGACACCGATACAATACATAATAACAAAAAGAGAGGGATAGTAAATGACAGAGGAATGAATCAGATTATATGACCCTAACTCTGCTTCAGTTTTATTGGTGGAAGTCCTGTGAGTCTCTTTTTCCAACACCTCTTCAAAGACCATGGCAAGAAAATAGTTGGGTTGGTAGTTGGAAAAAAGGAAGAGTATAACTAGAAGATAAATGATTTGATTGCTTGATTAAGTTAATACAGTGAGTAATTAGTTGATAAAAGGCAGCGTCTAAAACACAATATGACCAGAGTTTACCAAAGTTTTAGAAGAATCGGGCAACAGGGTTTAAATTTCACAAACTGATTCGCACACTTCCGTACCTACACTAACGGCAAAACGCAGTAGCATTGTAAGTACCCAGACGGTGCACTGGACACTTCTCACCCTCAATGATCGCCATCTCGGCTACGTAGCCAAAGAGGAGGGACTTCCACGGTCGGTAACTTCAGTTAGCAAATGTTGCGATCATCATTTCTGGTAAGTGCACAACGACCGTATTCGATTTGAAACAACACTGCCCTGTGGAAATCCACACACTACAGAGGTACTGTAAGTGCATAGTGTACCTACATAGTATACCACACTGAAGTGTACAAACGTAAGTATCCGAATGGACACACAGGGTATGTCTTTGTTTTGTTTGGTGGTTCAGATCGACCTGGTATGTGCCCTTTAAAGGGGAACTATGAGGTCTGGTCACTTATTCACTGTCTTGGTCACATTTTTCTCCACGGAGCTCCCCCTACAGTTTCAGAGTGCATATTTTCACTGTCGTTAAAGGGATACTTCACCCAAAATCGATAATTCGCCAATTTTCTTCTCACCGTCATGCCAAGGAAGGGTTTGGAGAACTTTCAGAGTCGTCAAAACGCTTTTGGAGTTCCAGGGGGGGGTCTGGCTGGAAACGGATTTTCATATAATGGCGGCAGATTTCACAGTTCACTTTTGAATCGTACAAAACACACACTATGAAACATCCAGATACCTCCATACTGCTCGTCCGTACTGACCCAAATGTCCTGAAGCCGCCACATAAAAAGTTGTTCGGAACAAATTAATTTGATCTCTGTTTTTAGCCTTGTTGTAGCTCCCAGTGGCTGTGTGAGATTTGCTCCGAGATGTTCTTCCGTGTTTACATCATACATCCAATGGTTTACAACAACGAACGAACATCTCGCAGCAAATCTCACGCATGCGCACAAATATCAACAGAGCCGCTGGGAGCTACTACTACAACAAGGCTAAAAACAGAGATCAAATAAATTTAATCAACTTTTTCATGTCACGGCTTCAGGACACTTGGGTCAGTACGGACAAGCAGTTCTCCAAACCCTTCCTTGGCATGATGGTGAGTAGAAAATTGGTGAATTATTGATTTTGGGTGAAGTATACTTTTAAAAACTCACTGCTAACCCTCCTCCTTCCCCACTGGCCATGTGTATTTGTTTTCAACGAAGCCAGCGAGAAGGCAATCCATAGAGCGAAGTCTACCGAGGTGGGTAGCGATTACAAGAGATTACAGATTACCAGTTTGTGTCGTCGTGCCGTAGAGGCAGTCCATGTTTCTCATGAGACGAAATCTGGGACACCTGATCTTGCAATAAGGTTGGTTTTTGGCCAAGAGATGCTAGGTGGAAGGCTGAAAGCTCCCATTCTCCCCATCATGATTACTCCAAAGCTGTTTAATTAATGTGCAAATCCTGCATACTAGTTCCTTTTTAACATCTGTTGCGTTCCAGCTGGAGAAACAATCTGACAATCAGCTCTTTCTCATCACTCTCCTCACTTTGGATTTCTGTACCCTTGGCAGCACACAACGCACGCACACTTAAAAAAAGAAATGACAGACACACCGACTCATCCACAAACCACCATAGAGCCACTACCTTGACAGAGCGATCCCAGACTTCTCCTGGGCGGTCTTGGCGGCCTTCTGCGCTCCCTCCACAGCCCGGTCCACCTTCTCTCGGATTTTACTGGCCCGCAGGGGGATCAGGTTCTTCCTCTTCCCGCTGACCAGGATGTTCTGCTTGTACTTCCCTTCCTCTTTCGTGCCATCGGGAAACGTAGTGCAGCCGTACCCGTGTCGCTTGTTGCTGAGCCATTCCCCCTCGTACTGCAATCCGTCAGACCGCCGACTCACGCCAAATCCTGTCCGTTTGTCGTTCTTCCACTCTCCGCAGTAGGTCTCCGTCGCCGTGGCATCCACATCATCGTCAGCGACGGCCAACTCTGCATCTGCATCTCCGAGACTGGAAAGATGAAAGGTTATAGTGGTTTGAATGGTGCGTTCAGTCCGACATATTTATAGTATAAGAAGGTTTGAGAAGAACTAAAACAGGTTTGACCAAAATCTTGAATTTAAAGAAACCCTGAGGAGTTTGCTTTTGGTTATAAAAGAGTCTCATATTAATGTGGATGAATCTATGATACCCACTTGTTAATGGGTCCATTTTCGATAATCGTTTTGTCTTTATAGTTATTTTGATATTATTATTTAGTGGTCAACTCGCCCAGCATTTACTAGTTTCGGTTTCCCGGACGTTGCTTGGCGGGTCATGGGAATAATGCCGCCGCATCGCTAGTTGGCATCGTTTATGGTCTGAACTACGAAAGTATCTGATCGTCTTCAAAGCTCCGACTTTCGTTCTTGATTAATGAAAACATTTGTCCGCCGTGCCGGTCCAAGAATTTCACCATGTGCGCGGAGGCTCATGGGAAATGTAGTGTGAAAACACTTCGCTTTCTAAAACTCCTCACAGTCCCTTTAATATGTAAAGATGGAGTCCAGGAGGGTGCTGTTCTGGTGGGTCAAGATATTTACACACTCTCAGTGAATGCATTATAGACTCAAGAGGTAGGGATGGTTAAAAAATAAAAAAAGACTTTATGGATCAGGCCACAGACCAGGATTTCTCTAGGTGCACCTGATGACCAGTCTGACCATGTTCTGAATCCAATTAAATAGGCGGCGGTCTCAATCTGGGAGGTCTCTGATCCTATCCTGGTACATATTAGCCCTGCTTTTGTCCCTATATATGGAGACAATACCAAGCCTTGGTATAATACTCCCTAATGGAAAGCCACAGAGCAGTTCCTCCAGTAGGAAATAATATGTCTTCCTTAAATAGGATTCAATTGTTTTCATCTTTCCTCCTTATGACTCAATAAGATACGACTTACTTTTAGTATGTCTTCACTAGCCAAGCATAAGATTGTTACAAGGTGCTCATAATAACATGCACCATCAGATGACAAAAGTAAATTGCATATTGTTAAATAACTGATTAGACAGTATATGCAAATTAATAAATGTTGTATTTCATCTTTGATTCGTACAGACGCTTTTCTCTGCATGTTTACAACAACAGAAAGGAAAAAACCTAGAAGTCTATCTCACTATCTACGTTGCTAATTACTAATCAGACCTGATAAGCTGCTGTCAGCCACTGAGCTAATACAAGGGTTAAGAGCTGCCGGAGCTTAGGCCACCATACTTGGAATTTGGAAGTCCTACAGAAATGATTGATCACATCCGACTCAAATAAACTCTGGTTAACAGCGTACACCAGGACGTCCCACTCTCTGGTTGGCTCCGATCTGGTGAGACCAGTATGATTGGTGAGATAATGTGAATATGTATAACAGCAGAGCAGGAGGACATAGATAACAGGCTTATCACCAAGTTACACTACGCACAATCAGTAACTTTTTTTTTTACCAGACACCGGAGCAGCTGACCAGTAAATTGACTTTTTGACCCATAAGCCACTTTACACTGCATGACAATCCATTTTAAAGGTACTTAAGTAGGTCAGGTGCTCGGTGTGCCTTAAATCTATGTCCTCCAGATGAAGGACAGTTCCCATTCGTAGTACACCACCCTCCCTCGTCCTCTCACTCCACCTTTCTTTTCCCTACTTTCTTTTATTTCATGATCTCATGACACTGTTGACACACTTCTCTCCAATGTCGCCTATTATGTAACTTTTTTTGTTTTTTAGGCTTCACTCACTCACAGAGGGACAGTAGAAAGACCGCAAAGTCAGCCAGTACATTATGGAGTACTAAATGGGGTTAAGTTGTTTTTTGTTTTGTTTAAATCTCCACTCTTTACCAGGCCTCAAGATATAACAAGACAGTGTGAGCGGTTTAAGCTTTTAACCCCAGAGAAACTGTAGTTTTCATGTGATATGTAAAAACATTGTTTCACATAGTATACTGTTTTTACAACAAGAACCCACTCGGTGTTGGAGTGGTTAAGAGCACATCCCATGTTGGCAATGCCCAATGTAGTGATCGCTGGAGCGTTTCCCAATCGTCCTGTCTCTCTCCACAATAGCAAAAATGCCCCCCAAAAAAACAACCCACTTTGCAGGCAAGGACGTCATCTAAGATTATTCCACAGAAACCTACAGTAGTTGATGCTCAATCAGAGAGTTTTTGGTTTAGGGGTGTTTTTATCTGCTGCAAAGTTGGACATTATAGCATGGGAAGCTATTATAGGGGTTGACTTGCTATTGAAGCCAGCGTCAAAAGTGGTCAAGTGCAGTTTTAAGGCTCGGGGGTAAACATTAAGTGAGGATTTGTGACACCACAAACTCCAGTTTTCTGTAGGCTATCAAAGAAAGACTTACTATGCTAGTGTGCTGTAGCCTACATAATGCATTGACACTGTGAGTATGCCTGTTGGGATTATCCATGGACATGATTTACCAGATATTGGGTTGGAATCCAAACCAAAGGTCAAAATGTATTTTTATTATCCAATTTTAATTCATTGTATCCTAGTGAGTCTCGATAACTAATTATAGACTGTCTGAGCGGAAGCAGAGTCTGCTCATCCCCTCCTGTTATTACCTGATAGTGGAGTTGATATCGGACGCAGCTGAGGACACGGTACTCATCCCAGCCTCGCTCCTGAACGAGCTCTGTTTAGACCTCTGTGAGGCCAGAGAGCTCCTGGACTCGGACTTCCTGAGCTTGAGCCCGGACAGGATGGACCTCCGGAACAGCCCGCCTTTCCTCTTGCCCTTCAGCAGCTCGGCCTCGCTGTGCGCCATCAGCACGAAGCCCCCCCGAGACACCGCGGGGCTGCTGCCGCTGCTGCCCGTGCTGCACATGGACACGCTGGTGGTCAGGGTGCCGGGGACCGGGGGAGGACCGGGAACCACCGCCCCGGTCCGGTCCAGCAGAGCGGTACCGTTGCTGTGCTCCGAACCGGAGCGGAGAGAGTTTATGGAGGTGCGGAGCGGGGAGCGGATGACGGCCGCCATGCCGTATGGGACACTCTGACGGACCCCAGAGCCATGTCGCATCCCGCCAACCCACTGACCCTGAAATGTTCCTGGAGAGAGAGAGAGAGAGAGAGAAACACATTTTATACATTTATAGGCCTGTTATGACTCGTTGTAGAGAAAAGTGTGATGCTCTTTGAGAGAGCCCATAGTGACAACCACTAATACATTCAAACTTTGAACCAGTGCTGCACAATTAATCACAATATAGGCTAATCAAAAGTGCAATATCCAAATAATAGGAGCTAAATTTATCATAATATTATTGTGCATTGTCAGAAGCACCATAAGTGTTGTGCTGTTACAGTATAGAAATACCCTGGACAACTTCTATTAGCCTATCATATGCTCAAGACATAAAGGGACTTGTTTGTTTGGGACTTAACAAAACTCACATCATCAATGTGATATTGTTTTTAACTGAAAGTGAAAAGTAGAAATAACCACTCCAACTGAAATTGCCATTACAATTTTGTTTTTGTTTTGTTTTTTTGCATATCTTGCAGCCCCACTAACATGATCGATAATTTTTTATAAAACAATATAACCTAGTCTTGTCTCGTCAATAGGACTGTGAGCATACTCTGCCTTATAGAAAATATTGAAACTAGACGGAGATGAGACAAGAGGTTATATTGTTTTATGATAATATATCATTTTAGTAAGGCTGCAAGATATGCAAAAAACATTGTATTGTAATTGCGATTTCAGTCAGTCTGGTTTCAATATTTGTTTTAATAACAGAATATTGCTCGCAGTCCTATTCCCACATAAATCAGTGTTTTTTTTAAAACAGTATTTCAGGAAAGCTGTGTCAATGTCTTCCCTCTGTAAAGCATTCAGCGATTTATAATGTTTCCATTGCTCCATATGTCTTATGCATAGCCTGCATTGCTGATAAAGTCATTCTTATTGTGGAAAGACTGTGTTTTGGACCTACAAATATCCCCAAACTAAAATAATACAATGTTTGATTTGTGTGTAGGACATTGTGCACATAGTTATAGTTTTATTACAACAATGTTAAGTTTTAATGCGAGTAAGAGTAGTAGTGCATGGGAGTGGCCTCCCTCCCTCTTCAGTCCATCCATCCCCATTCATTCACACCATGTCCCTGCCTGCACTACCCGCACTGACTGCTGCTGCTGCTGCATAACAGTCCTTACATCTCCATGTTGCTGAAAAGTAGGGCAACCGAGTGTGTGTGTTTTTGTGTGTGTGTGTGTGTGTGTGTTTCCGTCATTCCTCTCTCTCTCTCTCTCAAACGGAAGTGTGTGTTCCAATCAGAGAGCTACTGATCCATCCCGCCTGCCCGTTACCTCTGATGTAACAGCACTCTGATTCATTCTGTAGCAAACGCACTTGCTCCAACCAAACTACATGACCATATATGGGCTGCAATCACGTTCTCCGTCTCTATCGCAAACACACACATACGCAAAACATCTCCCTGGTGGGCTCAAGTATCAGTGAAACTGGAACTGCTGAATGAAGCCGATCTTATGAGCCAGTTGTAACGTTACTTACATCGAGAGATTCGCTCAACAAGCAGATACACAGAGTTTTTTTCTTGTTTGTTTTTTTACACAAACTTCTGCAAAACGATTACAAAGCGGACACAACAAGGTGCTGTTTCTGAACCTGCCCTTGTCATTAGGATGACATGCTGCCTCTTATCCCCTCACACACACACACACACACATGCTCACAAACAAAAACACTCAGAGTCTGAGTCGTAGACAGCTGGCCAGCACATCTGGCCAGGCCTTTGTAATCATGTCCGTACACAGCTGTACGACCATATGACAGACAGATCAAAGAACACACACATACACACACACACACAAGCACACACCTACACACAAACGTCCATGCAACTGCGTGATGAGATTACCATGTCATTAAATGGCTGCTGAGCTCCTGAGTGGGAGACGGAGGACAACAGGAGGAGAGAGAGACAAGGCCTGAGCATCTGGAGACAGATAGAGCGTCTCACCTGTGTCTGTGTGAGACTCTCTGGGTTTGTGCCGACAGTGCAGAGAGGTGATGAGATTACTGAAGAGCTCATAAACCAAAACAAACATCTATATTCAACAATACAGTAAAAAAAAAAAGTGATGAAACAGTATGCCTGATAAAAATTATTGATAAAAAAGATGCTGTTGATGTTCGATGCTGCTCTCAGATGGAAAATAATATAACAATGACTAAACCACAGGTGAGAATAGCTCCAAAGATCTTAAAGAAATACTTTGACAGGAAATACACTCTCACACAACAGGGAAACAGCTACGGATGGATGATATACCAAACTATCTGAACTCAATATGACACCAATACTTTTACTCTAAGTATTGTAACTGTGCCAAAAAAAAAAAGAAAATTGAATGGGTTTGCAATTCTTCAAAAGAGATGAAATGAAGTAAATTAAACTTAAATGACAGTGTTATTAAGAAAAATATATTTTAAATAAATGCTGTGGGGGCGGTGCGTGGCGCAGTGGTTAAGGCGGCCGCCCCATGTAGAGGCTACAGTCCTCAACGCAGGCATCCCCGGTTCGAATCCCGCGTCAGGCAGACCTTTCCTGCATGTCATTCCCCTTCTCTCTGCCTCTCCCTTTCCTGTCTATCTCACTATGTGCTGTCAAGTAAAGCCAAAAAAATATACTTTAAATAAATGCTGTGACTAAATGATAACAAAAATAAGTAATATGCATACACTATAAGTGAATGAATATAAATAAAATAGAATAGAACAATATAACTTGTAAATTATTGAGGATTTCTTGATTTTCTCACATAGGTCATGATTTTTACAACTTCAACTTTCACATGAACCAATTTTAGGCTGATAGTGAGAGAAAAAAAAACAGATTCTGACATTTTCCAAAGTTTTCTTTTCAGAAAAACTTTGTGAAAAACCTTTAACACTTCCTAACAGCCGGGGAGGGGAACTTACAGTTTCCTTTACACTCTGACATTTCTTTAGAGCCCTCAATGAATATAAGCTGACATTTTACATGACTTGTAGTTTTGGTGTTGAGGAAAAGGAAGGTGTTAACATGTTTCACCTCTGAATAATTGTCTCTGCTGCCTCCCTGTTGGAGCAGAGGTTGCAAAAATCCTGACGTGTCTCTTTGCCACTTTGCTGAGCACCGGAGATGTGCTCTCATGTCTTTTTCACCAAAGCAAAAAAGGTCCTCACTCCCTTCGATTACTTTTTTCCTCCTTGTATCTTTGCATTTCATAGTTTCCCTGTGCGATTCGCCTGAAAAGCTGTAACAAGTGTGTCCAACTCCTGCCATATAGTCGTCAACTTGGATGTCTAATGGTCCGTAATTCAATGGTTTCCACATTTCCAATAAAACAAAAGACTATTTTTATGAACCTAATGTCCCAAAATGTGGTGGCTGCAAGAGGATGGTTGCCTTGTGTCTTATTCTTCTGCACATCAGACATGGTTGACGAGAGGTTTGACTGAAATGGTACATACGGCTCCGCTGAAACTTCCTGAGGGCTTCAATGGTTTGTGCAATCTGGGACATTTCTCATGTGTTTTCTCCCAAGAAGACAAAGTGCTGGTCATCATTCATACAGTCTCTCAACCATATAAAACACCAATATCTATTCTGTGCCCAATGTTTTGGTTATTCCACGCTCTGGCAAATGCATTTGTGAATATATACTTGTTGTAACATGTCAGATGCTCTGGTGCTGTGGTAGAGAGACCAAATGACACCACCACATTTCTCCAAAAAACAAATTGTCAGCCTAAACAGAGTCCTTCACAACTTTAGTTGAGTGAGTGTGAAAAACAGTGGGTTTTCCCACACAGCCGAGGCCAATTCTGCCAATTCTGGTCAACAATGTTTTAAAAAAAAGAAAATGATTATAACTACATTTGTTCTTATTACTACTACCAAGTATTGCTTTATTGCTGCTTAAAGTGTGTTTCTGATATTTCATCTTTAATTTCAACAATGCAGTTCAATAGCAGCCTCCAAAATGACCATTGAGTTGAATCAACAACTCTTTAAACAGGAAAATGAAATGTTAAACAGAAGCTGAACTGAAGCAGGAGCTACAACAGGTCTGCCGTACAAGACTGCATTATAGTTTCAAAGAAGGTGCAGATAAGTGTGTAAATGAATGAATACATGTGGAGCAGTGTGTGTTTTTCATGATTTCTTGGAAGCATGTACCCGTCCTCAATCAGTAATGCTTGGATGAATAAAATATTCAGTGGTTCACTACGCTTCTTTTTTCAGTGTCTGCCTGTCGCTCTCCATGGTGCTGAAAAATAAGCTCTGCAAAGCAAAACAGTTGGTGGTGCTTTTCTTCAAAATCAAACCTATTTTGAGTATTTATGTGAAATCAGTCAGTGACAAGGCTCTAAAAAAAAAACACTTTACCCACTCAATGACAAGAGAGACATGCAGCAGCGGATCGGGTTATCCCCCTTTCATTATATTCACTATGAACCTGTCACAGTTGTATTAGGGGGAGAAAAAAAAAAAAGGAAAAACAGACTTCTGGATATATAAATGCTTCAACCCCCGGCCTACAGTTTGCGAGGAGAATCCGCTTCACAACTCGCACGCCAAAACGATTTCACTGATTCTGCCTGGAGGCCAACAGGAAGTGCTCTCAAATCATATGGGCTTGTAACCCAGGCCGAGGCTACCGCGGGCACGAGGCAGCAGCACGGAAAGAGTTTACGCGGAGAGATCAAAGCTGCGGAAACATCACAGAGGCACAGTGATTTGATCACGCGCCAACCCCCGGGCTGAATTCATAATTGTCTCTTTAACAAATGCGCGCGTCTGTCCTCTGTTTCTAGGTTAAAAACCATCTGTCTCTTAGGGCCTTTGTTTCATTCTAAGGATGTGACACTGGGAGACACTTGTCGAAATCTGTAAATCCTGCTTGTTTGTTTGAACTCTACTTGTCCCTTTTTATATATATATATATTCATAACCAGAATACTACTGTATTTATGATGACATTATGATGACAAGACTTCAAAACTAAGTTCATTTGCTGCTGCGTTATTGCGTAGGAGCACAGGCTGCTACTTTCAAAGTATTCATTTGTAAGGCACAGGAAGGACGAGGCGTGGAGCAGGACAGACTGTGAAAGAGTTGAAATTTGTTATTTTGTGAATTATTAATATCCTCTTTCCTCCGTGTCAGCACTTGCATGTCTGCAGAATGTCTGTCTTACTGTATGTGAGCGAGATAGAGAGAAAGAACAAGAAACATTAACAACATGGTTGTGTCAGTGGGGGTTTCAACTGTAAAGACTTTAATTCCCAAGCTCCCATCTAGGGCTGATGATACCGGTATTGATGATAATAATAATGGACTGTAGATTTGGATTCTGCTCTTGACTACAACACCCTTCCCCCAGCACCTCCGAACAAAGCAGCAGTGCTGGTAGAACAATGCTCCATTACTAATTTAAAGAGGTAAACCATGAAGAATTCAAGATGTTGGACCCTCTCGCCAATGTTTGACCTTTCTGTGTCATTCCCGATATTTTTTAATTCATCTGCAAATGAAAATTCTGAAATGTGAAATTGACTCTTCCCCCAAAAAAGGAGGAAAATATTCAATACTTGTCCTTTTTTTTTTAAAACTCTCACTCACTAATTTAATTTTCAGATGTTCCCTAACAACAAAGAGTTTTTACAGAAGTTGCAGCACTGTGCTGCTCCAAGTGTTTTTTTTTTTTACCAGGCAAACGCGCTCATTAGTATGTGTAGTTAGTTCTGTAAGGGCAGACATCCAAGATAGATATTTTAGAGTTTTCATGTTTCAGACAGCACCGCTAATCCTCACTACAAACATCAAACCACTTCCATTACATAAGCTAAAGCCTGCAGTGGAGTCGTTGTGGTGGTAGTGGTGGTAGTGTAGTGTAGTGGTGGAGGAGGAGGAGGAGGTGTGTACTGTATTTGCAGTGGCCCTAACAAAACCCAGAGCAAGCGATGGGAAAACACTTGTTTCCTAACAATTGTGTGGATGTAATGTGAAGACAGGGGTCAATCTAGTCAGACGTGTGTGTCCTTGAATGTCTGTGCATCTATATTGTGTAGCCGCACTTGCAGTGAAATGATGCATACTGTAAAAGCAAAAGGAAATAAAAGGGACAGACAGAAAACAGATTTACCCCAGGACGACCCTAAAGAGGAACAGGCAACACAGACACATCAGCTGGGGAGAAAAAAGAGCAACAGCTGCACAGGCAACAGGGAAGAACCAGAGACAGGTAAGACAAGACAAGTGACAGGCAACAGGCAGGATAAACAGCTGGACAGACACGTAGCTGATACGTTAGAGGAGGCGTGCCGACAGTCAGACGAGCTAAAAGCAAGGAAAAGTCAGTTCAGACCTAAACCTCTGCCTGCGTAAATCACTGTGTGGGACCATGATCCGTTTAAGGGATTTTGCTTGGGCCCCTTTTCTGTCTGAGTCTTTCAGATTGCAATTGGAGGATTATTTATCTGCTAAAAAATGTCATGAAAAAGACCCATGAGAAGATGCCACGGCGTTTCAAAATCTCCACATGTGCTTCTTTTTTTTTTCTTTTTTTTGAGGATGCATCAGCATTGTGGTTGTTTGAAAGAAACTGACAACTTGACAAAATTACTTTTAGTACAGTTGAAGTTATAATATTATTACACCATGCTCTATAGATCCTGTATTTCCATTATTATCTTGATTAGTATTCATTTCAGAGTTTGGGCATTCTTATGTACATGGGTGAATGTGTGGGCTACAAACATGCACACACCCCAGCTGTGCCACTGACAACCAGGACTGTAAGGGGTTTTGGCCTTAAAAGCAGGAAGTGGAAAAGCAAAAGCAGCAGCCGTACTTAAAGGGGACATATTATGGAAATATCACTTTTTGAAGGCTCTTTAACATATATTTGGGTGTTTGACTTGCCTTCCGGTCCCTAAAATGTGAGAATTGACAAAAAGATCTGTAATTTTCAGGCTCCCAAGGTTGAAATCCATGTGGTTTTACGAGCTATTCCCTCAGTTGTCTTACAATGATGTCATTAGGTTTCGAATTTGCATAATACCACCCCTACCTGAGAATACTGGTACCGGTAGAGGGGGTGGGTCGGGGGAGCAGTGGCTCTTTTGCATTTAAAGGGACAGGCACTGAAACCAGCCGTTCTGAACAAGGCCGTTTTGAAAGGATATAAAGAGCCGTGATGTTTGATCCTTGGGGTATTTTGACCAAGGCATGTCACAGGCATGTCTTTAAGACACCTGGGAACTATTTTAATTTGTGGATAAGGGGGCATAATATGTCTCCTTTAAGGTGAACAACACCAAGAAACTACATGTCCAGACCAGGATTAGGCTGCTTATCAACTCGGTCAGTTGGCGACCTCGGTCCCCGGACACACTGCCATGCTGCAGGATGAGCCCTGGCCCAGTTGTCCGTCTGAGACTCTGGCCTCATGTCGTCTAAGATAGTTTTGCCTTGAAAGTGATAAGTATACCACAGCAGTGAGAATATATACAGTATTGAACCACCTGTCAGGCTATGTAATATAAATAAATACATTTAAAAAATCCTACTCAATATTTTCAATTTGAACATAAACCAACCACATCCATGGGCATGAAACACTGTTAGCTGGCACTGCAATCTGAAGAGCTTCCTCCCACACACTCAAACAGGCTGCAAATATATTCTCTCAAATACACTCCAAGGAAAGAGGGATTTTGACTCAATTTGGTTTCCCACTTTAAGTAGAAAAAACAGCTATCATATCTCAGTGTTGATAATGGTTTATGTAGTGAAACATGAGAAGCGAATCCATTATGTTTTGCTTACATAACGACGTGGTCAGAGCTGGAATAATTACAGCGCTGATAGTGGCCTTTAGAGAGCCGGCGAGTTATGTTGATGTAGGACAATTATAATGTTGTTGTAGCGTATTTGCCAACAGCTGGAGGGACGGGACAGGACAGGACAGGACGGGAGGACGGGAGAGTCCTGGGACGCCTCCAGGCCTCGTGTCATGTCATGTCATGAAGCGTCCGTGATTGGATGTGACATTGTGCCATGTGATATAAACGCTGCCACACATAATAAGATTTTGTCTTCATACTTATAGGCTAGCAGGACAGTCGGTGTGTGTGTGTGTGTGTGTGTGTGTGTGTGTGTTTGACGTTGTGTGTGGTACATTAGCTTGAGAACCGGTGTAATCTTTAGCTGTTGCTTACTGTTGTAGCTACACACCGACAGTTGTAATCTCTGCCTCTCCCATTGTGACTCACTTCATCATTTCTCGCTAAAATGATTACTTGCTGTCTTTTTATGCAAGTGTGTGTGTGTGTGTGTGTGTGTGTGTGCATGTGTGTGCGTGTGCATGTGTGTGTGTGTGTGTGCATGTGCATGTGTGTGTGCGGTTGGTAATCAGTCAGCTTAGCTCTTCATCTCAGTAAACAATTAGCCCCGGAAGCCCCGAACCAGCCAATCAGAGCACAGCAGAGCCGGCTAAGTGGCCAATAGCATCGAGGAACACTGAGCTCCCCCCCATCCCCACCTCCACCTCCTCCTCTCCTCCTCCCTTCATCCTCCCCTCCTCCTCCTCCTCTCCTCCTCCTCCTCTCCCTTCCTGCTTTCCCTGTGACATGCTGACCTGCTGCATGTCGGTGAGCGTTGCTATGGCAACCCTACTGTACAGTAGAGTGGCTCGGTGATAACGCAGTGAGTGAAGCGAGGGAGGAAAGAGACAGAGAGAGAGGGAGAGGTGGGAGGAGAGGAGAGGAGAGGAGAGGAGAGATGGAGGGATGATAGCAAACGTAGCGAACGAGGAAAGAAAAAAGCCAAACAGCAGCGATGAGAATAAATTCCTAGAAATGTTGTGGCATCAGGTGTAGTTGGAGGGAGGGAGGGAGAGCAGGACGACGCCAGACATGACTGTGGGAAACGACGCCGGGCTCCAAAAGTGACACAGCGTGTTGAGAGTATGAAGTATGTAGCTACAGACTAGAAGAGGCCTCGGCGACACGGCATCTTTTTGATTGTTTTGGCTCCTCACTCTTATTCTGCTTCAGACATGACAGAGTCCTGAGGTTGCAGAGGGAGGTGGACTGTCAGCTTTGATCCGAGTCTACGTCGTCGTGCTCAGCAACAAGACAATGATGATGATGATGATGATGATGATGACCACTTAAAGAACTGCGCCTCTCCTCGTCGCAGAGTTTATCTTAAAATGTCTTGTGTTATGTAGACGACAGGTCACGTTCAATAACTTTGTCTTTTTCATTTCACAGGCAATGAGCAGGTGCCAATTTCTGTGACCTATTTAGAGCTACAGCTATTGACTGTGGGTGTTTACTTACCTGTCGTCATTTAACCACTTAAATGCTGCACCATAATTACTGTGGATTTTGAATTCCAGTACACAAAGATTGAGTCTTGTTGGGGTTTTTAGACCACAATCACTCTATTCATGCGGTTACAACAACTACACAAAGTTATGAATTAATTCACAAGTAAAAATCCAAATGTAGGCTATAACATTTCTTTCATGGCCCCTTTTACATTGGACAGATATCCAGTGTTAGTAGCATACAAAATGCTTTCCTATAACAACTGTTAAATGACTGAACAACCACCATAAACTGGCAATTATGTCACTAAAAATTGCAGCAATTAGCAGCTGGCTAAGCTTTAGCAGCTTATTAAGTGACATATGTTGTTGTTTTTTTATATTAACTTTGCTTACAATTGAATGATATTGTAGCTCTGTGTCTGCTGAATGTGTGAAATAAACAGTACCGGTAAACTGTAAAACGTTTTGGAGGCAATCAACGGGAATCACAGTCGGGCCTATAGTAGGCCTACATGTGTGTTATTTTAATGATAATCTCTAGAAAAGTGACTGTAGCTTTTTACATAGAGCTAAAGGAGGAGAATTTGCCATAAAAACGCACAACAAGTGTAAGGTTTATCGTTATTATTAGTTTTGATGAGATTACTGAATTTGTACGCTAAAATAGTTAACTGTAAAAGGTGCAGTAGCTACTTTATAGTATTAAATGTATGAATTAGCCAACACCCAGCCACAAAAAGTCAAAGTACACATTACAAGCCTTGTTCAGGGGCTCTGGGTTCGATTAGCTACCAACTGGCAATCAAGCGAACTTATACAGGACTAAAGCATCAGGCGTAGAGCTAAAGGAGGAAAATGTGCAGCAAAAACATCAAGTTTAATGGTTTATCAATATCACTATTCATCATTATCAATGTCATTATTAGTTTTATTGAAGAGACTATTTGAGGTTATTTCATACGATTAGTTTGACTGGTGTTTTTATTACCTTACATATACAGTATATGTAAAAGTCAAATGCTTGCTGTTATAATAAGGACACTGTGTACTGTTGGAGCGAGATCAACACTCATAACTAGGCCAATCTCTGCTGCATTTACAGTATGTGGGTTCAAATACTTCACAGAGCTACAGTGTTCATATCCACCACCAGATGTTTTTCTTTTTTCCATTTTTATCTTTCTCTTTCTTTTCTGTAATGACCTCACTCGGTTCCTGATTAGAGTATCTCTCATTGCAATCATGATAATCATCCATCGCGCCAGCCATTTTTCTATTATCTGTTCATCGTTCGACTGATCCATTCATCCATCAATCACTACAGCTGTCAATCCACCTTTCCCTCCCTCCATCCCTCCATCCCTACGTCCAATCCATCTGTCTGGTCATCTATCAAGCCGACTTCTTCTTCTTCTATGTCCTGATTCAACCTCTCATACCAGTCTGGCCTGCGGATTTTGTGTATGTGTGTGTGTGTGTATGTGTGTGTGGTCCAGTCTGGCATTGTAAAACGGCCTGCTAGTTGTAGAGTTATTATGTAACAAGGCTTTAACTGCATGTATGCTACTGTCAGCTCTGTGGCTTAACTCAAACTCACACTCCCCAGGGTTCACATGTGTATTTTTGCACGTATGCATGGGTGTGTGTGTGTTTGTGTGTGTGTGTGTGTCGTTATTTCTGTTTTCAATCAGGGATCCATACGGTCTCATGGTCTCTCAACAGTGACTGAATGAGCTTTAGTCTTATAGGTTCGAAGAAGATTCCCGGCATTGATTTTTGATTTCAGGGCAAATCTGCACAGATTCAATGGTTATTCTGCAAATTTAAACATCTTTTAAAATATTACATATATTTTTTTTAGCTTTTTCTGCAATAAAATTTAAGACAACAGTCATGTGGCCAAACTTTGCCATCGCAAATTTGATTTTTTTCCTGCTCTGTCAGAAAATACTCCACTCTAAACTAATGTAGAGATGCAAACATCGGCCTGTTTTACAACTGAGGACGCAGGGATCAAGTTGTTGAGAACGTGGCCTCAGTCTTGTTTTGTGTAGCAGACATTGAATACCTGAAATCGTCTCTATTGAAGTGAAAGAATGGTTGAAAATTGGCGAGCTGCACTGCCACATGTTGAATTGATGTCTCTACCTCTTTTATTGGATCATTACAACGCCGTAATGTGTTTTCTAAAATGCTTCATTATCTTGGGACTTGTTAGTTGAGAGCTACTGTCCTTTTCTGTCTCTCTAACCTTTTACTCATCCCTTAAGACTGCGTGGCCTGAATTGAAGCCCTGCAAATACAGCGCGTCCTCATGCAGCTGAATAAAAAGGGAGGAAGGAGGAAGAGGGGGGAAATGAGGAAAAGAGGAAAAGAGGAACCAGGCGATAGAAAATGAAGGGAACAGAACAGATTGGGTATAATTGTCAAATCCTGTCCTCATGCAACCCCTGCTGCCTCTGCACGAATGTGTGTGTGTGTGTGTGTGTGTGTGTGTGTGTGTGTGTGTGTGTGTGTGTGTGTGTGTGTGTGTGTGTGTGTGTGTGTGTGTGTGTGTGTGTGTGTGTGTGTGTGAGAGAGAGTTGACAGGGCGCGGCAGAAGAAAGGATGACCCAGGAAGACCTCCAGACAATCTCCTACTGTACAATCTGTCACCTTCAGTGTCACCACCAGTCTGTCAATCATTCTCTCCACTATAACAAATCGTTTCCCATACTCCCCAAATACAAAAAACACCCACAATGCACCCCTTCTTCTTACCTCCGTCTGAGTACGTCTCTGTCCCGTATCCGTCCTGCAGCCCGTTGTTCCACGTCCCCTCGTACTTCCCGCTCGTCCCCGTGCTCTCCCGTACGCCGTAGCGTCCCTTAAAGCCGTGCGTCCACTCGCCCTTGTACACCCAGCGGCCTTTGTTCTCGACGCCCACCCCGTGTCTCTTGCCCTGCGCCCAGGTGCCCTGGTAGGTGTTGCCGCTGGGCCAGGTGTAGACGCCCAGCAGCTCGAAGCCGTGGGCCCACGACCCGCAGTACTCGCCCTGGCCCTTGGGCCCCGTGCAGATCCCGTGGCCGTGCGCCTTGCCCTCCTCCCACCCTCCGCAGTATGACCCCCCATCGTCAAAATTGAACCTGCCGCCAGTGGACATGCATGAAACAGGTCTTGGCAATTCCCCTGAAGCCTCGACAAAAAGAAAAAGAAAAGAAAAGAAAGAAAACAAAGGGAGGAAAAGGAAGGACAGGTTGGTGCTAGGCCCGATCCATGGAGCTGAAGTTAAGAGTTCGGTGAGGTCAGGGGTGAGGAGAAGAAGGAGGAGAAGGAGGAGGAGGAGGAGGAGGAAGTTGGGAGGGAGAGGGAAAGAGCTCCCATACAAATTGAGGAAAAAGCCACTCTCTGTTTTCAGCTGGTTTTGGAGGAGAGAAAAGGAGAAACAAGGTTAATGACAAAAACGTTGGCCCCCCTCACAGGAGCGTCAGGGGTTTCCCGGCGTGGTGGTGGTGGGGAAAAGGGCAGCGTGATGCCGTTCAGTTCACACCATCCTCCTCTTCTTCTTCTTCTTCTTGGTGGTGGTGGTGGTGGTGGTGATGGGCGCTAGTTTGGAGCATCGGCTAACACTTCCCAGCTTCTCTGTGGGAGCCGCAGGTGAGAGAGGAGGAGGAGGAAGAGGAAGAGGAAGAGGAAGAGGAGGAGGAGAGTGGGCCCAGAGCTGCCATTATCCTCTCTCAGCAGGAGATGAAACCATCAGGCAGCTCCACCGGCGGCTTGCTGCCACCGCCACCACCATCATCATCATCATCGTCCTCCTGCTGCCTACACACAGTCAGTCAGTCAGTCAGTCAGTCAGTCTACGACACAGATGCAGAACTCTTTTCCCTCCTACTCCTCCCTCCAATCCGGCTTTCCGCTCAGGCCCACTCGCTCTTCTGCCACCGCCGCCGCCGCCGCCGCTGCCGCTGCTGCCTCCTCCTCCTCCTACCTGATGATGATGATGATGATGCCTCCACCTCTCTGGGGTGCAGAGCCAAGAAGAAGTCTCCCCGGTGGCAACCCTTCAATCCTGCTGCGAGCTTCGAGCATAGAAGCCACCCTGATCAGCAGCACCGACCGGGACCCGGCTGGAGCTGTGACATACGAGTCGTGTGACGGAGAAAGAGACTCTCCTCTTAAGAAATGTTCTTTCTTTCTTTCTTTCTTTCTTTCGAGTCTGCTCCTACTGATCAGACATTAAAAAAAACAACAAAAAAAAACAGTCAGGCTCTCGATGTGTGGCTCACTTCAGGCTTCACCATCCTCTCCACACACACACACACTGTGTCTGATCACACAGCGAAGGGTCGCACATGCATAGATAGAGAGATAGAGAGGGAGAGATGAGATGGGGGGAGAAAAAAATGGGAGAAAACACACAGGGTAATCTGCTTGGCTGCTTCTTTTTTTTTGTTTGTCCTGTGGTGCTGGAGAGCAGCAATGCAGTCTCCTTCCTTATGCACGCACACACACACACACACTATGCAAGCACGCAAACACACACACTACACACACTTTCTGACAGCAAATGCGCACGCCACAGACAATGAAAATAAACAACCGAATTGATTAATTTCTCCTGCTCTGCTCCTGCTCCTCTCCCTCTCAGTCTGTCTGCAGGTCTTTAATCCACTGCGTCCATAAGTAGTTTATCCTCTGCGTGGGTTGCCTTCAGGTTGCCTGGCTTGATGAAATAACATCCATCTACGTGATCCTGTTATGGAGCGTTCTGTCCTCTTCAGCATCTCCTGCTCGGCTCCATGTTTCCCTATGGAGCGCCGGCTGACGCACAGCCTGCCTGCCTGCCTGCTGTCTTGGTCTTACAATCTCCTCTCCTCCTATGGCTGAATCCCTCTGTCTCTCTCTCACTCTCTGTTGCTCCTGCTCTCTCTCTCTCCCCCCGTGTAGGTCTATCTCTCTCTCTCTCTGAAAATCTGCTCATTAGAGAGGACTGTTCCACTGCAGCCAGCCACCCCTCCCCTCCTCCAGCTCAGTAGCACGCTCCGGCTCTTAAAGAGACACACACTCCACGCAGAGAGGAACCTCTCTCTTCCTCCTTCACCTGTAGCTTTTATCATTAACTCAGCCTCCGTCTCTCGCTCCGTCTGGCCTGATCTGAGACAGGCAAGACGACGACTGCAGTGGTGGTGATACATACATACAAACACCCATCAGCCATAACGCCAAAACCACCTGCCCTAAAATTACTCAGGTCCGCCTTGTTCCACAGAAACCAACCCATCGAGGCACAGTAGCCTATGCACTTCATGAGACCTCTGAAGGTGAGACGCTTAAAGCAGAAGTAAGCGGAAAATTTGTGTTAATATTAGGGCTGTCAGAGTTAACGCGTTAATCGCGATTAGATTAATTAAAATAATATAAGTGTTAAATAGTCATATCTTCCGACAGCAATCACTTACATAGAGTGTTTGGACCGAAACACGGGTCTGTCAGTCACTCTGCTCTGCTCTGAGCCGAGGAGAAAACTTTTCTCGTATCCTACAGTTTTTATCCAATGAGGAGAGAGAACGGCATGCAGGGCTGTGTGTGCAGCCAAGGGATGCGTGTGAATGTGGCGACGTAGGGACGAGGACTGTTATGGTGCGTTCAAGGCAGCCCGTAACTAGTGTTTTTCCGACCTGTGAAGTCGTACCAGTTCGATCTGGTACGAGTTCACGGGTCGGAAGTTACGAGTGGCCGTTATAGTGACTTTCACAGGTAAAACAGGTCGGAAAAACACGAGTGGGTTGCCTGGAACGCTACAAAATCGTAAGTTGTGACTTGAAGCTGTAATTTACGGTTTCAAAAGCCTGCCTGGAACGCAGCATTAGCTAAAACGACCGGATCGCTTACTTCTGCTTTAATATAAGTCTTAAATAGTTATATCTTCCGACAGCAATCACTTACATAGAGTGTTTGGTCCGAAGCACGGGTCTGTCAGTCACTCTGCTCTGCTGTAAGCCGAGGAGAAAACTTTCCTTGTATCCTACAACCTTTATCCAATGAGGAGAGAGAACGGCATAAAGGGGCGGTCCTCTCTGTGTGTGCAGCCAAGGGATGCGCGTGAATGTGGTGACGTAGGGACGAGGGCGGGGACTGCTAACTCCATCGGCTGACAGGAAGTTAGCCAAAACCACCGGATCGCTTACTTCTGCTTTAACTACAAGTCGTAAGGTTGGGCGTCTGTGAGTCAGACTGATGTTCAATCAGATTCAGATCTGAAACCTTGAACCTTCTGCAGAGTGGCAGCACATTATCCAGCTAAGAGACACCAGGCTGCACCAGGGAATAGATAGATAGATAGATACCTTATAGCCACGAAGGGCTGTGACTGACCGGTGGCCTCTGAGAAGCAGTTTAACGGCTAAAGAGCAACTCATCGTGTCAACCTGAAAACCAAACGCTGCTGCTGAATTCTCCCTCAAAAGGACACATTTCCGGTTGAAGCACGGGAAGTGGTTTAAAATGTTGGTGAATTTTACTACGCATTTTACGTTCATGGATCTGACTGGACCGACTCATGGATCCTAAGTGATCTGGGATTGCTGGGATGTTTCTTCATTCGACAGTTGGTACTTTGATTTGTGGTTTGTGCTTCATTTCAATACCAGATGTCTCCACGATGGGAGCAAAGCAACAATGCTCAGAGGATTAGATATTATGATACCAGAAGCTTCAGATTCATCCACCCATCCATTAGCTATAACGCTTATCCGCGCAGGATTGCAGCGGATGGAGCCGATCCCAGCTGACATAGGGCGAGGGACAAGGTCTAAATCAGCTATTTAGAGTCACCAGTCAGGCTATAGTGAATATCTTTGGACTGTGGGAGTAAGACGAAGAACCTAGAGGGAACATGCAAACTCCACACAGATATTGAATACAGGATCTTCCTGCTGTGAGGTTTGCCAGTGTAAGTTCCTACCTGGGAGCATCTGCCAGAGGAGTCCAGGGTCTTGGAAAGTCTATAGGACAAAACAAGTAGAACAAAAACAAATAACTAACTTGGTTCCTCATCATTTTCATTCCTAACCCTTATATATAAAAAAAGAGGTCTACTGTAGTATGTTGGTGGGATTCTGTATAGGAGCATCAAAGGCACAAAACCAACTGTGGCAGTGGGTTCGATCCTGTAAGTCCAGTTTGTTTAAAGACTGATCAGATGTCAAAACACTAAACAATAGTTTGTCACTCACATGCAGCATTTTTAACACTTGCTGAGCATTTTATTAGGAACATAAAGGAGGACTTAACTGACTCTGTCCTTCATTGGATCATCAGCAAAGAAAGGAAGTCATATTTGTTCTCAAAAACAGTTTGTTTAGTTGTGCTGGTGCAATTTTGCATTGTATTATGAGGCGGAATCTCTGTCAGCTGATATTTTAACAGCAGCAGGAGATGGAGAAGCTGTATTAAACATTAATTCAGTCTTTATCACATATTTAAATGTCAGTAAAAACAGTACATTATCGAGATCTATTCCTTTTACAGTATCACTGATGCTGCTGTTGGTTCGTATATGTGCTTAGTTTACTTGTTCCTGTTCTCCACAGAAATGAAACAACAGGTGACAGACACAATACGAAGTCACCTTTAAACCAATCTTCCTCCTCCTCCTCCTCCTCCTCCTCCTCCACCTCCTCCTCCTCGTCTTCCTTTTCCTGTTCAGCTCCTCCCTGCAGCTGTCCTGTTGCTGTTGTTGTCCTTGTCCTTCTGCCTGCCAGTGTCTGGGAGAGCTAAGCCAATTCCAGCCCAGATTACAGTAATAAAATCACTGTGAGGCTGCGGATTAAGGCTTAGGCTTCTAAACACACTAGTAGTAGAGAGAGAGAGAGAGGGAGGGAGGGAGAGAGAGAGGAGGAGGAGGAAGCATAAAAGGTGAGTAGGTGAATAGTAGGACAGGTGGGGGAGGTACTGTAGAGTTAGTGTGATTTCCTGACCACAACAGAGGGATTAGGACTTAGAAGTTAGTAACACGAGTGTGTGTGCGCTCACAAATCCATGACATCATGTGAACACAATCAATTAGAATAAAGCTGTCACTACTGACACAACCATGGATAACGATTACCGGGCCATTATATTGTAAAGAGCACAACACAGGTGCAATTAAAAAGTATGTATCATCAAGAGCCATTCACAATTTATCTCACACACACAAAAAATTGTTTAAAAAACGTCTCTTTCAGGGTTATTTGACTAAATCTGTCCAGTGCAGGTTTGTGTGTCTCATTAAAGACAGACTGTGTAACTTTTTAACACATGAGATAATGACAAGACTCATCTCAGGTTTTTATAGGCTGCAGGTCTACGGTTGAGTTTATAGTCCTATTCCAGTTTCTATGTATTTTCATAAAGAGTCCTACATCTAAAGATATTGTTCTCTCTCTTGTTCCCTCACAAACACCTGCTGAAGGAGCAATTTCAACCAGGGAACCTAAAAACAAGAAATGAAAACACATAAATATCCTAGAAAAGAAAAAAACCTAATATCCAAACACATGAATTTCCAAGAAAAAAACAAACAAACTAATATCACAATTTTCTTGTATTTCGCCCCAGGGAGACAGACTGTTGGAAATTTATCATCACATTTAATTGCAGTGATATCGCAAGAGGAGAAAATTCTGCTGTATTCGATTAACATCACTCGATAGAAACACAGATAACACGCAGTTGTGTTTTGTGTTCTCTATTTTGCACAAAACTGCAACAGAGATCTGGTTACCAGGTCTGTGAAAAGCCGCTCCTACTCTGAAAACATGACCATACATGGAAGACGACGGACAGTCAGAGCTGCTGGTCGATATCAACCGATTTTGACAGAGAAACATGTGGGAAAAACTGACGGTTCGACCGGTGTGATTAGCTTTCTAATTTATTTCTAGGATTCAAGTAGGAAGTGAGGGTCAGGCAGGGGATAGATGCAGCCAGTGGAGAGAGGGATGTTGTAGGAGGAAGAGGAGGAGGAGGAGGAGGAGGAGAGCAGCCAACATGCCGCTGTGGGAGAACCAGCGATGGCAGGAGCAACAGGTGAGACTGACAAAACCCTCAGCAGTTGTTTGCTCAAAATGTAGTTGCTATGAGGAGCACAGACTGAGGAAAATGAGCAAAATGTGAATTTGTTCCACTAAAATTTCAGCTACGGTGGCCCTGAGAGTTCAAACCACATGCAAATACATGCATTTCCTCTAGTTGCAGTGCATTGAGCCCTCAGGGCCACCATACCCACCTTTGTTAACACCACACAGTTATCAGACTCTTGTTGATGACTCAATCTATCGCGTCGTTTTAATGCTGTTGCTTTGTTTTATCCTGTCTGTAATCTATAATCTATTAACTGTGTTATCTTATCCTGACTGTGTAGTGTACTGTTATTTGTATTTTATTCATTGTACTGTTTTTATTCTATGTAGTGTACTGTCTGCTGTATTTTATGTATTCATTTATTTATTAGGGATTGAGGTTGGACATTTACAGGAAATTTAACAGATTTCCCTCAGTTATAATCCGGCATATTTACAACAGTATTTTTTTTTTTTTTTTTACTATTGTTCATCAATATGCACTGTCCCTATCCAAATAAAGTTTTATTATACTGTAATCTGTACTCATCATTCTTATGAGTGTGCTTTGTCCTGATGATGATTAACATGCATCTTCTTTATCAAATAAATTCTATAAATGATTAAATACATACATGATAAAATTGTGCTGACTCTCAGTTTTAATTTCCTTTTTCTTATCCAGCAGCCTCATCTAGCAGAATACTGTGTTTGCTCACCATCTGGTCCATCTGTAGTGCGTGACATCTCCAAGCAATCGATAAGGGACGCTCCTCTGGGTGGTCAATGATTACATAAGACTTGCTTGTGTAGTATAAGGATGAAGAGACTGTGCAACACTCCCCCATAACAAAAATAATGAAAGATCTGCTGACAAGGTTTAACAATATACGGTTCTGTATGTTCTGGTTTCCAAAAGGGAAATGAATGTTTTTTTTGACTCCTGATGGATTATTCGTTTTATCTGTACGGCTGAAAAGTCTTTATTAAAATCATCTTTACTTCCAATAAAAAGGTTCATAAAGTTAAGAGAAGGACAGGAACTCTCCTCTGCCTTCCTCTTCCTCTCTCTCTCTCTCTCTCTCACACACACAGCTGACGTATCTGTGACGATTGAACACAACGTGCCCCAACGTCAGCAGTGCACCCAAAAAAATCTCACCTCTTTAGTTATTTATAAAGCCTTTTTTTGGTCCCCAGAGTTAAAATAAAATAATATAAAAAAAAGGGGGTTGTGGTAGAGAGGGGGTGTGCAGGCAAAAAAAAAAAAAAAAGGAGGGGAAGAGTGGCCATGGAGGAGGGAGAAGTGAACAAGAGGAAGGCAGGCTCATTCTCATCCATCTCTTCCTCTCCTCTATTATTCATCAGCCTCTTCTCATCCCTCGTACAGCATGCTGATGGAGGATAAAATAGGCCACAGAGGGATCGGCTGGTGCTCGCACACTGACTGATGTCTTGCCTGACACACTGTGCACTCATCCCCTCCTACTTCCCCCGTATCACTCGCTCCTCTTCCTTTCCCCTTTTACTTCCCCTTACTGCTGATACCACCACCGTCGTGCCTGCCATCCCATCTTCCTCACCTGCTCTCTTCTCTCTCTCTCTCCCTCTCTGTGTGACTCTCCATCCTCTCACATCCCTCCCATCTTTTGATGATTCCTGACTTCTTTCATTCCTCTGCTCAGCTCAATGTCTCTCTCTCTCTCTTTCTCTCCTCCCAGGCTCCTTTCGTTCTCGTTGTAGAGGAGTGAAACTCAGACAAAGGGAAATGTGTTGCCGCTTTCTATCTGCATCATATCTGTGGATCTCACGACAGGAGGGAGAGAAGGATCCAGTGAGTGAAATAAATAAAAAAGAGGAAGCAGGAATCAGAGGAAAGAAGAAGAAAGACTTGTGTTTTTATGAGCTGTACCATTCGTACTTTTCCAGTAGCTTCACTCAAGCCTCCAATAAAAAGCTGTTTCTAATTAACATACCTGGTTCCTTCATTTTATTTGCATCACCCCTTAATATTTGCAAGTTTGCAAAGTAGTCGAATATCACTCTCCACCCGTGCGACTGGCTGCACTAACAAAGACGTCCACTAGATGGGGACAAATCCTATTTAGAAAAGCATGTATATGTTGCACAGTATGGGTGATTGAATTTTATTTATATAGATGGGATTTGCCCAAGTTTTCTGAAATATCCACATGATTTGGTACAAAAAGCATATCTATTATGTTATCAGGTCATGTGACATGTCATTTCAACATGTTTTACCCTCAATGGGCTTTAAGGCTGCATTAATAAATCCTTAATGGAGAGTTTTAGTGTCTTTTAATGTAATGTTTTGCTTCCATCTCACTGCTCTCACCAATATCTGCTATGTGAGAGTTGTAGCCACGGCTTGCTAACAAGACTAGATCAAACCCCAGTATATAGCTGGGCCATGTATGATTCAAACAGCCAGGAGAGTTGTTGTTGGGTTGTTTTTTTTAAAGTCTCTGGATCTATGATCACTCAACTCTATCATTCATCAGTCAAAGACATTCACAATTATCATATATCAGCAATATAATTTTGTCAATTCCCAGTCGATGAATAGTTGTTATCACGTTATTTTATTGAAAATGAAAACCGTTGATGTTGAAAAACTGTAATAACACATTTAATGTATAGATATACCTACACATTAACATTAACAATACTTAGAGATGTTAAATTTCATTTTGATGAGATGGAGGATTGTAAAATGTTTGTTGTTTTGTTTTGAAATTTCACTTTGCACCTTGCACAATTATTTGTAGCGATGTTACAAAAACAAAATATTTGTTTATACACACACACACACACACACTCACACAACAGTTTGGCATGTCCCACTACTGGTCTTCATAGAAGACTTTAGCCATGGCGAGAGCGACCTTGGCGACCTTTTTGTCCTTGGCGTCAGAGCCCATGTTCGCTCGTGCCAGTCCGGTCCAGTACTGCTCCGTCCGGGTCTGGTAATCCGTCACGCTCTCCCCCTCCTTCACCGGCGGGTGGTCTTCTTCATCTGGAAACACACAGTCAGAGAGGTTAAAGGTGCTTGTTCAAAATATCATGGTGAACATTTACTGAGGAGGACAGCTGCAATCCAGCTGTTTTTTTTGTTTTTTTTGCCAAATCTGATGGCAAAGAGGGCGTTGAGTAGAAGCTGCCAGGGACTCGTTTGTTTACAAAAATCTGATTATATGTGTTATAATGCTGCAAACATCTGTGAGAGCAACACAGACATACGGCTACAAATGATGGTAATATGACCAACGGACTGCAGAGATAACCTGTCGCAAGTTTGTCGCAGAAAATGACAATTTAAGGAGTTAAAGTCAAGATTATAGCTCAACCAACATCTGATCTCATGAGTTCAAACATCTGATTATAGTATTTTAGGCAAATATTCATTTTCAACATGCCAACAACCACGTTTTAATCACAATTAGTTATAAAATAATCGTACATGTTCAAATGTCTATTGATAGGGACAAAGATGCTGCTTTATATGGAGGTAAATTTGTGTCTTTATTATTCAATCAAAAGAAAAAAGATATTTTAAATCAAAACAAATTTCACTTCAATCAAAAAAAAAAACCTTTTCGATCAAAAAAAAAAGTGTTTGAATGCAAAAAAAATATTTGAGACCCAAAAAATTGCATTTAAACCCTTTTTTTCTTTGATTGAAGTGAAGTTTGTTTTGATTGAAAATATCTTTTTTGTTTAAATCAACTTTTCTTTTTACTGAATAATAAAGACACAAATGTACCTCCGTACTCTATGCAAATGTGACTTGATGGCGCCATCCGAGTGGAAACCATTCACAGAGATGGTTTAGTTTGTGACTGTAGCTGATTCAAACTACAGGTCAGACAAAAGGTCAATGTAGCGATAATAAAAAAATAATAGTGTTATGTTACTATTTCTATTATGTGTGGGGATAAATGTGTGCATTTTGAACCCATCTCTCCTGGGATTCATTCATATTGTTGTGTTGAATTGTTTCTATGGAACGTGACAGAAGCAGAGACAGAAGACATGAGGCCTGAGGGAGCGCGTGCCGACTGCTTCACCTCCACACAGCTGGGCTATTGTGGAGTGAAGTGGCTGTGAATGTTTAATGTTGAGCGAATCCTAATCTGGATCAGTGCTTGTTGCTCATTATAAATCACATGAAAAGGAAGAAAGATGAGTGCAAAGACAAAAAAAAAAGAAAAAGAGGCAGAATTAATCCCCTTGCCTTCATCCTCCTCGCTCTCCTCTTCAGACTCCTCCTCCTCTTCCTCCTCCTCCCCTCCTCCTGGTCCTTTCGCCTCCTCCTCCTCCTCCTCTTCATCATCATCCTCTGACTCAGACTCTTCCAGCCACTCCTGTGTCTCTGTGGTGAAAGAATTATAAATCCAAATGAAACCTCACACCCACCTCTCTCTCCTCTCCTCTCCTCTCGTCCTCACTCTTAACTCCTCAGACACAACAACACATCCGTCGCTGAGGCGACAACGATTCAATCTGAGATCATCTTTTGTCACTTCGCTGTCTGACTCACTCGGATCCATCTCAACCAGAGTCTCCCACCGGTCCATCTTGTGGAGGTCCAGACAGTAGAAGTCGTTCAGGGTGAACTGCCGGTCCCCGACCTCGAACATGCCCCCGTACAGGTAAAGTTTGCCCTGACGCGCTGTGGCCATGGCGCTGGACCTCGGGCAGGGTTCAACCAGGGGAGCGGAGGCTGTTGAGATAAATAATGAAATAATGAATAAAAAATGACCTACATGTGAGAGATCTGTGAATTTTTAAGGGATAGTTCAACATTTTTGGCAAATTGGCCCATTGCCATAATCCCTATGGTCATAGCAGTAGGTTCGTTACCTTTAATTGTCGGTGCAAGTTATTTTTAGAACGGCAGAGCAGAGCTGCGAGCTGCTCAGAGCTACGCTACGGAGGCTAATGGGATTTCTTGGTTTCCCTCATCAAACTCATCAAATACACAATCCAACAACTCCAAAACGCTCTGGTGGACAAGTTGCGACCTGCACATTCACCACGCTATGAGATAATAACAGAACTTTACGAGACAGAGTTGATTTCGAGGCAAATGCAGAGACTGCTTGCTGACACGTTCCCCCGACGGGCAGTGCATCAGCAGACTCTGCATTTACCTCAAAAACAACTCTGTCTCATAAAGTTCAGTTATCATCTCATAGAGTGGTGAATGTGCAGGTCACAACTTGTCCACCAGAGCGTTGTGGAGTTGTTGGATTGTGTATTTGATGAGTTTGATGAGGGAAACCAAGAAATCCCATGAGCCTCCGTAGCGTAGCTCTGAGCAGCTCACGGCTCTGCTCCGCTGTTCTAAAAACAGCTTGCACCGACAATTAAAGGTAACGAACCTACTGCTATGACTATAGGGATTATGGCAATGGGCCCATTTGCCAAAATGCTGAACTATCCCTTTAAATGGTTTAAGTATTCATGTGTGTGTGTGTCAACTTGCCATCCTCCTCCTCCTCCTCCTCTTCCTCCTCCTCTTCCTCCCCCTGAGCTCCAGGGATCACTTCCTTAATGGTCATCACCGTGCCGTCCTCGGTGACGATCTCCTTGACGACCTCGGTGGGTCCTTGAGGCGCCGCCCCCTCCCCCGCGTCCTCCTCCTTCTCCGCTCCATCCCCCTCCGCTCCGCCCTTCTTCCCCCTTCGTCGTTTCTTCTTCTCCGTCTTGTTCCCCTGATCGGGAAACAAACGATAAATAACCACGGACAGATGTTGGAGCCGTTTTGGCAGCACTTCACATTGTAATGATTTGGTCACGCGCCAGAGACGCCGGTCGGAACAAATGTAGGTGAATAGGTATTGTCAAGTGGAAGTGAGGTGGATGGATGAATGGAGCGATTATCAGATGACGGATGCAGCCTGTTCTGCTGAAGCCAAAAAGCAAAGAGTTTGTATTTTTGATAAGATGTAATTGATAAAATGTCTAAATCCACGAGCTGGCAGGATCGGATTCCACTGGCAAGAAAAAGCAAAGCACCGCTCCAACCTGAATGAATCTCATCAGGTTCAGTTTGACAAAGAATTGTAAAGTGGAAATAACAGTGAAAAATACAGCTCTGGAGAAAAATTAAAGAGACCACTCCCAAAATGATCAGTTTCTCTGGTTTTACTATTTATAGGTATGTGTTTGAGTAAAATTAAATTTGAAAAAAATTGTTTTATTCTATCAACTACTGACAACATTTCTCCCAAAATTGAAATAAAAATATTGTCATTTAGAGCTTTTATTGGCTGAAAATGACTAAACTAGTCTAAATAACAAAAAATATCAAGTCTTTTCAGACCTTGAATAATAATAATGCAAAGAAAACATGTTCATATTTATTCCTAAACAACACAGCAAGAATATTTTAACTCAGGAAGAGTTTATAAATCAGTTTTTGTGGGATAATGTCGATGTTTAATCCCAGCAGTGGTTTTTATAATCTTCCTATAAAACCAGATGTGGTTCAGGTGATGACCTCATCAGTGTCTCAGTAAGTAGAATGAGTTGTGTTTGTGTTGGTGTTTAAAAAAGAAAAGAAAATAATGACTGTCATACATGTAGAGATGCTTTTTAAGAAACATTTGTGAAAGTGGTCTCTTATTTTTTTCCAGAGCTGTATATACAGTAATTGACAGTGTTTGATCCAAAGCATCGGCGCAGAAGATCCACTGATTCATTTTGCAACTTGTAAGCATAAGAAGACAAACACGGGCAACAGAAATTAAGATGAATCTGCACAGAGCCACAGACAGCGTTCGTGTGCGACAGATGTGATGATGTGTGAACTGCGGCTGGTGTGTGCGTGACTTCGCTGCCTGACTCTCACCCTGAGCAGCCCCGGGAACCAGCGGTTCTTCACCGTGTCGTACAGATACACGTCGTTGTAGAAGTCGCCCTCCAACGTCTCCTCCTCCTCTTCGTCACAGACGCCGCCGAACAGCACCGCCCGCCCCGCCGGGCCCACCGCCAGGGAGAAACCGGAGCGCGGAGGCGGCTTGCTACCGGAGGGACTCACCCTCGACCACGACCACTTCTCTGCAGGACGGAGAAAGAGACACGTAGGTCACACACAAAAACACATAAATGAAAACCAGAAGGAGAGAAGCTGAATGTCATTTTTGTTTTTAATACCTTGGCCGTCTTTTCCGTCTCGCTTCAGAAGAAACATGTCAGAGTGGATGGTCCCCTTGTCTACGTCCCTCTTGACCCTCTAAATAAACGTATGCACATCACATTATCAGTGATAGAACTCCAAAACATGCACATCCGACATTTTGTGACCTTATTTAATTAATATCTGATGATTTCCCTTGAACCCTGGCATTGTTTTCTTTTTTCTTTTTTTGGATAATGGCTTTGAACCCCTGTTTGTTTTCTTATTTCTTTGATGTGTTGATGATGTGCTCTGGTCCCGTATTGTTTTGCATGACACAATAATAAAAGTCATTCATTAATTTATTCATTCACATTATGAAAAGTAGGGGTGTAACAGTATTTGAATTCATCCCGTGCCGTCAGGGTATGGGGGGTCACGGTTCAGTGCACACAGTCACACGACGAATACGTCTGAGTGAATATTTGAATTTGAATGAATAAGGAAAAAGACAAGTTGTGTGCAACAACTTATCCCGCTGCTTTTAAGCCTCTTGACATGAACACAGACAGAACCAAAAACACCAGCAAAGAAACTGGCATCTAGTCTAAATTAACTGTGTAAACCAACATTGATGTTCGTCTCTTGTTTTTTTTTATATATACAATATGTATAATAGTTGCCAGTTGCACTTGTTTTTGTCAAGTGCAAGTTTTTTTTCTCTAGAATTAATGAATGGTATTATAACACTCCTAATGCACTTGTTTTATTTGTAATTCTTTTTTTTTTAAACTTTTATAACAGAAGATTATTTTTAGTTTTACATTCAATTAGTACACTCACCACTTTGGAGTATCCCCCGTAGATGATGACACCCATGCCGTCGGGCGTGGAGGTCATCTGACAAGCCGAGCGCGGGCAGGGTCCAGAGCCTGACGGAGCGAGGCGAGACCAGGTGAAGGTGTCCAGGGAGAAGGAGTAGACATCGTTGTAATAGATAAAGTCCCTGAGGAGGTCAGAGGAGAGAGATGAGTGGAAACCTTGCAAAAAAAAAGTAGAAAACCGGCTGCAGGAAGACGAAGAACCAAAAAGATCTTCAAGCTCCATGAAGCAATTTCACGCATGAATGACAAGAGCTTAATAACAACAACACCAGTGTACCACTACACTGCACACAGAATATTTCATCCATCTTCTCATGCAGATCTGCTGCAATACTTTATACTGTACCGACTGATGCCAAGAGGATGAAACAGACCAGAAATCAAACACGGGTGAGTGAACTGGTTGCTGCTGCTTTTCCTGTGGTAATGGGTTTTTAGCTGGTGTTGTTGTTTTGGGGGGGGGGGGGTCACTTTGGGATAGAACTCCAAAACATGCACACCTGACTTTTTGTGGCCTTATGAAGTTATTTATTGACACACCCAGCGGACACAGAGCAGCACGAGCACTCGTTTAGAGTCACGTCTTTGTTCTCTGATGAATTTAGGCTGTTGTTGTTTCTAGTCTACTGTGGATTAATCATCTGCAAATAGATGATGCTGCTGCTGCTGCTGCTGCTGCTGCTGCTGCTGCTGCTGCTGCTGCTGCTGGAGGTGAGGGAGGTGGCAGTAGTGACAGACAGTACACCAAAAAGTGAAAGTTGTGTAACACAAAACCCAAACGACACACTTAAAGACACTGAAACACTTCATAACACTGAGAGGAGCTGCAGAGTCGGGTTAGAGTTCAAGTTATGTGTCGTTTTTTTATACTGCCATTAAGCATCACCTCAGTAAAATAAGGAGCACAGATGAAACTACAATCATACTTACATACATTGTAATTCTGATATGTTTGTTTGCTTTTTATATAAATTGACCTAGGGGTTATATGAAAGGTGCCTAAAATTAAATCTATTATTATTAGTGCTACTTTAAGACCGTGATGGTGTAACCATAGATGTTACCTGCCTACTATCATCACCATTAAATAGACTATAATTCATTATTATTATCATTATTAATCAGTGATTATTCCACCTACCTCGTGCTCTCATGGAAACCTCCAAACACCAGCAGCTGTCTCTTGCTGAGGACCATCCTGTGGCCGCTGCGACCCGACGGACCACCAGGCGCCCTGGAGAAACACAACAGTCATTTATAAACACAAAAAAAAGTGTCTAAAATCTGTAGGAAACACCTCAACCTATGGGACTAGTTGTGTGCAATTCTTTAACATGTCCTAGTACATTTATTTCTTATATAATATTTAACAAACAGTAGTTTTATAGTCCATAAATTTGTGCATTAAATCCACTGACCGTTACTTCCATTTCTCCAGCGTCTCATTTATTGTTACATGTGTTTTTATGTCCCCGTGCACTCACTTGATATTCTCCCAGGTGTTTGTCGCCAGGTGGAGCACCCAGAGGTCCTTGTAGTGGTAGAACTGTTCCCCATTTGGAGAGGCAAACTCTCCCCCAAACACCCAGAGCTGGCCCCCGCCCTGGGGAACTACCACCGCCTGAGGGGAGGGAGGGAGACAAAGGGGAAGAAGAGGAGTGTATAAACAGAGAGAGATAAGGAGCTCTTGATGTCCTCAGATTTAATTGGCTTTCTAGCAACAGGCCATCAGCCATGATGACATTGCTGATATGCTTTAGTTTCCCCAGATCTGTTTACAGCAGACTGCCCCCTTGTGGCGCAAATGGAGACTCACATTGATCAAGTTTACATTCATAAAAGACTCCCAGTCAAAATGTGACCCTCAGCTATGAATGAAATGCTCTCAAATAGGTGGAAATGTGGGATTTGATGGCAGCTGGGCTCTAAATAAAAGAGCAATATACTTCTCAGAGATCTTATTTCTTTTCTTTTTTATTCATTAGTTTATTTAGCATGGACAGTGCAGTGCACATCAATAAACATTGCTGTGAGTTAGCCATTTGTCCTCGGTGTCAATAATCAAAAAACTCAAAATATCAAAACTGTTGTTGTCCAGGCAAAAAATGAAAGTTTCTTGGGTTTACTCTCCATTGGCAAACAAACAAACAAAGAACAATGGCCCTTTGCCACCTCTCTTGCCCTGCTAAAAAACCATCTGCCCTCCCAGGTGCCTAGCTCACCTGTGTCTGCCAACCCCTATATGTAAACTCACCCAGTGCGCTCCAGCTACCCAGTACCTTCAAAATAAAAGCATGGTTAAGTACTAAAATAAACTTAATCAATACTAAATATCATAAACAAACTAAAGGTGTATTTCCCAAAACTAAACCAAAATAAATAACTAAATAATAAGTGATTAAATAATACAAAAAGTAACAAATAGCTCCGACAAGGCTATTTTTCATCTGTAGTCCCTGGACAGATGTTAAAATGTCATCCTAAAACAGAATATAAGAGTAAAGGAGGTACATGCAAACAATAAAATGAGATTAAAATGTTAATAAAATATAGACAAGGACAACGTACAGTAGACAACAAAGATCATTAAACACCCAACAGTCGTGCAGAGCAAGAACACAGACATGAAAAGCGTGGACAATATATACAAAACAGACTGACTCAATAAAAGCAGAGCATGCAGGTACATGGACATGGAGGAGGTCTGGTGACAGCAGGCAAAAGCAGACGGCAGAGGAAGTTCAGCACAGACAAACAGTTTTTTGGCCAGTGGGAAAGGGGTATAAGATGAGTTTTAATTAATCATTTCTTTAGCTGAAGTATGTGTCCAGCTCTCTCATATTGAGCTGATATATTACCAATAGAAACCTGAGGATCCACTTATAACAGACTTACCTGGTGAGAGCAGCGTGGGGGAGGAGGGTTGGGGATTTCTGACTTAACCCAGCTGTTCTTCTTGATGTTGTAGAAGAACAAATCGTTGTACAGATAAGTCTGCAAAAGGAGCAGCAACAGGTTTTTACATAGGAAATTAGTATTCAGGGAAGCATGATAACAAAACTGGGGAAGAAGGAAACAAATATATCAAAGCTCATGAGCTCTACTTCATAGTGCTGGTGTGTTAATTAGAGATCATTTACAGTAGGAATAAAGACTGCTTTCATCTATAACAGCTGTTGTTATAACTGCTTAATGCCTGAACAGACATATTAGGAAAGTCTGCATCATAAGTGAAAAGATTTTTATCTCACAAATGTAGAGGAGCATGTATTTTTTTATAACAACCTTCCTTCCGTTGAAGAATTCTCCTCCGAACAGGATGAGTTCATCTTTCTCAGGATGAGCAGAGAGAGACGCGCTCAATCTGAAAAGAATGAAGTGACA
This sequence comes from Trachurus japonicus, assembly GCF_045865225.1. NCBI lineage: Eukaryota > Metazoa > Chordata > Actinopteri > Carangiformes > Carangidae > Trachurus > Trachurus japonicus. Next base: position 23,821,174 of record NC_140912.1, read on the forward strand.
TCAGTGATGATGGTACGATGTGCAAAAATGACCACATTGAGATTATATGGGCAGATATCGTGATATGTTATAACAGTTGGAGTCTTCATTATGCTTTTTATTTTTCATTTAAAATGATATGAAATAGATGATAGGTGAAAAATAGGTGATTTATGGTGTTTATAATACACAAAAATGTTGTAATGCGATATTGATTACAAAAAAAGTACATCCTCCAACAAGGACTTATGAATAACGTCACAGTACAGTCTGCTTTATTAATGCCCATGGCTAAAGGGAATGTCAGTGTGTTGGCCAATTGGTCAGGATTGAAATATGCAGACTGGTTGCTTTAACACCAATTTATCTTGATGAGTTTAGTCATCTTTAGTGATTTAGTGACTTTTCATCTTGCATCATTAAGACTTATTCATGGTTTAAAGTAAACTAGGTGGATTACTATTACATTTTTTGCACAATTTTTTTCCAGCGTCCAGTCAGGATCCACCTCCGGGTTGGATTTTTCCATCATCCATTGCACTGCATCATTTGCGACTGACGCTTCAGTGGTCAACTGGTTTTGTAAAACATGTCAGAGTGTCATCTAAAGTATTGTACAGTATATTTCGAAACGGCTACGTCTCACAGGATCAGACACAACTCTGAATATTATGCATTATTTATCTAAATGTTAAATCTTTATAATCTTCCAAACTGAATTTGAGAATAATGCTGTTTTAACTATTAATAACTGTGATGGTCATTGCTGTGAGAAACACACTTTCCAAACAAGGTCAATGAAGCAAAAAGTTTGTCAAGCAGCAGCAGTGTTTCACCTCGGTGATGGAGGTGGACATGATGCCTCCACAACCTGGGTCTTCTTTGCATCCAGATTTTGAAACTCTGCAATTAGAGCCTCCAGGTCTTCCTAGATGCAAAGAAAGAAAGAAAGAAAGAAAGAAAGTTACAGATGAATCTCAATGAACACTTTTAGCAAACACTGTGGTGAACAATTGATGCTAGCAACCAGCTCGCACAATCATTTTCAATAATTTACCGGCCGTTTATGGATAATAACAAACGATAAACTTGATTTTAACATTATAACTTGTAATTAAATAAAATTAGACACAGTTATAAATAGTTAGTCCATGTTAAACCTGTTACCTCCTCTCGTTTTGACCTCTTTGAAACCTTTTTCTCCATTTTAGCGGCCGTCTTCTCCGCTCCCTTCACCTTCTTCTCTTTCTTGCCTTTCTTGCCCATTTCGGTTTATTGTTGTTTTGTTTTTATTTGTGAAGTTTTCCGTTATTTGTGTGAATTGTGTGCCGCGTGGACGTCCAAACAAACTCGCATGGCAGTACTTTTACACTGACAAGGGAGGAGGGATTTACTTCCGGCAACAAACTCGACGTAAGAGAGCAGTGCGGAAATAAAGCAGCGCCCCCTAGAGACCCGGATGTTGCTTAGCACAGGCAAAGACGGTTTACAGTAATATGATGCAGGTCATTTTCTTACTGCAAATGTGACTATTGTAATAATATGTCCTACTTGTATTGTAGGATTTATTGAATAGATAAGCACACAGTATATGTGTCTTTATTCATTATATTTCTTTTGGCCACTGAATTGTAATAATGTCGACTCTTCCTGGGGTGTCCCTAACAGAGACAACACTTCAACAGATACACCACGACACATACATGTACATACTCACTCGCGACATAACTGACTCAAAGCCTAATCTCATACACCTCTGATTATTTAACTATTTAATAAATAAGTAAATAAAACTATCCACAATCCAATGAGTCACAAAGAAATAAAAGGTTAATAAAAATAGATACTGTAAGTGGGATTCTCCTGCATTCATTCTCATTTCATAAAACCTAAGAAAAAAGTCATAAGATATAGGCTTTAGACATATACAGTAAACATACTCAAAATATAAAGAAGTGCCCTTTCGTTCAGTTGATGCTGTTTGAAGGTGCTGAGCTTGGTGGCATTTTATCATGTGAGGTGTCTCTATTATTCTGTCTCCCTCATTCATTAAACAAATGGATAGCCTAAATAAAAACACATTTTATAGTCAAACACCACATGTAACAATGACTTACTGTACAACACTGAAATCAAGGGACAGATTGACAGTGTTATGTGTTATATACGGAAATAAGTTGCCATTAAATCACTTTGAAACTAACAAACAATCAAAAAATTAATAAATTATGTAAAACAATAAAAGTGTAGCAGTGATTGAGTGATCTTAGAAAGAAGGCCTATACACTACATATCCCCATGTGCATTGCGTAAGCTGAAGTGTTGAATGTGTTTAAATACACGTGTGCATTTATCTTCAGTGTGTGTGGAATGTCACAGAGAGAAACCGACAGGTACTAATGAGCAATAAAGTATAGATGCCCTGTACGCACACACATAGAAACAGCAGCAGCAGCAGTGACTCATTCTTTTTATTATGGTTTGTTATGTAAGAAATATTTAGTTTTCTTAACTAAATTGAATTTTAAAGAGTCATTTTTTAGTCTTTTTATTTCTAAAGACAATTTCAGCACATTTTAATAATGGATGACAGTTCCCATAATGACCAAGAGAGGGCAGGTGTGTGTTTCTCTGAACCCAGTCATTCAAAAACCTTCACACATAACTTATTGCTTTACAATAACACAACAACTTCCAGCTGACCTTTGAAGCGCTTTAGTAATTAGAGGATCGGAAATATTTTAGCACCTGACACTGGGAAGAAGATAAAATGTCCCACCAAGATGACATCTGGATATTGAGCAATAATCCTTGCTTTGTGATGGGAGGCTGATATTACCCAGAATGAAAAGAGGCTGCTGAAATCATTGTACAAGCTGGCTGATATATTGCTGTCATGATACGAGTCAGGATGTCTCATCTGTGCTTTTACCCCTTTTAAAATGGGCCATTCTTCTCAGGTTAAATAGAACTGTTGTTCCTTATCTTCATGGTTATTATTTCATAACTGCTCGCAGTAATAACAATAAAATAAAATAAAAGAGACAACGTTTAGAAGCAACACATTAATTCATCAAAGCCGGATTCTGCTGCAGCTATCAGTTCTTTCCAACCATCTGTCAGCAAACTGTGATATTAATTTTCCTTCCCAGGAACTACAAATACTCACAAAAGGTTATACAGGCATACACACACACTTGTATCAGCTGACCACACACAGAGAGACACACACACACACACACACACATACACAGACACAGACACAGACATCAATGCTTCACATGACTGCTCTGCCCACCACTCACTCCTGACTGCTAACCTTTGTTGCTTGTCTGAGGCGCCCTAGGGTGTGTGCATGTGTGTGTGCATGTGTGTGCGTGTGTTTGAGAGTGTGTTTCTGTGTGCATTTGCATGTAAGTAATTGTCAGAGGACACATGGGTGTACAGTATGCTCCCGTGTGTATGCAGCTGCGCATTTGCATGTGAGTAACGGACACAATTCAATTTTATATCTAATGTGGATCGTGATCTTCCCTGTGTGAGCTACTGTGTTGTTTTATATTTAGCAAAAGATGCAAAGACTGAGAGAAATGTATTGGGTGGCTTCAGGGATCATCGTGTCCTCCACCTCAGGGCAGTCATGCATTTGTAATCACAAGTTCCCCTCTTGTGCGATAAAGTCCTATCAAACAGTTTAATAACATAATTGTTTTCATGTTTAAAAAAAGACAAGCACTTCCCAGTTTTTACAAAGTGACAGCATTACAGTACTGTGCAGCAACTACGCTTGATGCAGCATTGATTGGGTACAGTCTTCATCATCATCTTATAGGAGCTAACTTTCAAGGTTTCATTGACTTTTATTGCCACCTAGCTGGAGGTACATTCATTCATTTGTTCATTCATTTCATTATAACAGTCCCTCCCATTCATACCTTCAGGCAGTTTACCAGTGAACCTAACCTGTATTTCTCAGGAATGTGGGAGGATGTCGGAGCAACTGGAGAAAGTCAATGCAGACACGTGCACGACATTTTAAATCTACACAGGCCCCAGCTCGCAGGTTCACATCCAGAGCCTTCATGTTGTGACTAAGACAGTCTTAACCCATGAAAGTTTCAGGATTTTCTATTAGAAATACTTTATTTTTGTTTCCTTTTCTTTGTTTTACATATAACTTGGATACTTTGCTGCTTACCGTTGTATCCTTTCAGGTTATTCACAGCCGAAAAACTTAAATAATAATGCCTCCCAGCCCCAATCCAGCTTCCTTTGAGCCAGGCCCACTACCATGTCTTATTGAGGTCATGTGAGGATCCATAAAACAGAGACCTACAAGGAATTGTGTGAGATGCATTTCCATGACCTAAAGGCACAGATCATGTAGGCAGACAGGGCACCACATGGTGGGTATTCATTCAGTTTATTCATGAAGCCTGTGGTGGTAAAGGAAAAAAGAAAATACCATGTTTGAAACGTCTGACTGTGTCATATGGTGTGAGGAGGGTGGTGATAGTGATCACCATTTACCAGAGCAGATAGGTTTTCATCTTAGTACAAGTGAATACGGGGTCATTCCTATGTTCCCACATTTCTAACTTTTGTTGTCACTGAAAATTAGGCCCTATGTTCCCACAGCCCTTTGGTCCCACCATTGGTTGGGTTTAGGCAATGAAGAAAGGAGTTGGTTATAGTAAAAAGACCAGGTAGAGGCTAGACAGGCCAGATAGATAGAGTCCAGATAGGTAGAGAGAGTCCATTGGGAACATAGGGCTGAGGGAACATAGGGCTGTGGGAACATAGGCATGCTCCCGTGAATACAATGTTTTAGATCGATGCCGTTCGGTGACTGTCAATGTATCTAAAGGATGTTTAGATCAAATGGAAGCCTTGACTTGACTTGATAATAATATGAAGTAACTTGACTTACACTGATTTGACTTGACTTAAATTGATTTGACAAGACTTAAAGAAGGAACTATGCAAGATGTGCACCTTAATTAAACAGCTTCAGAGTAAATGTGATGGTTAAATGACTTGCTACAGGAAGAATGAAGGCTCTCTCACATCTATAGGGTCTCTCAGTGATCGTGCATTGTTGTCATGTAGATTTGCCCTGACTTTGACTCTGCGTTGCCCAGTTTTACCTCTGATGTTCTTGACTTGATGTGATTCGACTTAGTAATTCACGACCATTTAACCGGCCCTGACAACACAGGTACTTGTTCATGCTCGGGTCAGTGAGGCAAAAGGGAACATCTTCTCTGAACAAATGTTGTTTACTCTGATGAAGACATCAGGACAGATGGCTGCCTCACACCTGTGGCCCTCCGCATGAACACACGCACACACACACACACACACACAGGCTCAAACGCTCTTGTGACTCAGCATCATTGCGTCAATACTGCCCTCAGCACGGTGCCTTCTGCCTGTTAGCCCGAGCGTCTGGTCGTGACTGATGCTGGGGGGGAGAGAATAAAGGACACCGGTGATGAGATGAGCACCTGAATAGATAGGAAATTACCCCGGCTGTGATGGTAAAGGCTTTTTAAACATTCGCTGTTGTTGTTGTTGTTGCTGCTGCTTGCAGACACGTGAACTGAAACCATCATGGAAAACTGATATCATTCTGTTGCTCAGAAACAAAGCTATCAGTCTAGATACACATATAGTATATCTTATGAAAACCAAGCACAATACAATATCTCTTAATGATTTTGGGCTTTTTATTCATGTCCTGTGACTAACCTAATCCCAAATCTAATAAAATTATTTCTCTGTTTTATTCTGCTTAAACCGTCTATTTCTGCTGTTTCATTAGATCTGTGCTTGGAAATGGCAATAAGTTCCCACTGTACCAACATTTTGGGAAAACAGCTTTACCTCTGTCAGGATTTAGATGGGACCATAAATACCAGTTAAATGTCTCTGTGTTAAAGGGATAGTTCAACATTTTGGCAAATTGATTGCCATTGCCATAATCCCTACAGTTTTAGAAGTAGGTTCGTTACCTTTAATTGTCGGTGCAAGCTATTTTTAGAACGGCAGAGCAGAACCGCGAGCTGCTCAGAGCCACGCTACGGAGGCTCATGGGATTTCTTGGTTTCCCTCATCAAACTCATCAAATACACAATCCAACAACTCCAAAACGCTCTGGTGGACAAGTTGTGACCTGCACATTCACCACACTATGAGATAATAATGTAACGCTATAGGACTGAGTTGTTTTAGAGGTAAATTCATGCAAAACCGCTGATGCACATTCCCATCTGGGGCAGTTTTTCGGCAAGGCAAGGTGGAACTCCCTGTGGTGGTTCGAGATTCTCTAGAGCTTTCCTCCATACAGACGTGAACGCACCGACAGATCAGAGGTGTGAAAACCACAGGCACTGGTCTGTGTAGATGTGGAACAGAGCGATAGTTAGATGAGTAATCGATCTCCAGGTGTGGCGCTCAACTGGAGATTAGCCGAGGTGGCCAAGTGACCCAGTTTGTGCAGTTTCATCCCTTGTACCACAAAACAGCACCGTAGCCGAGTCAATCACATTTTTGTTTCTCCCAAATCACTTCTGTTGTGAATATGCAGCACATTTGTCAGCATATGTCCAATGAATAAATTATGTTTTCTGAATTTGTAGTGTGTCAGAGTCTTTACTGTAAGATGAACAAACACCTATCAGCTGCTCATCCCTCCCATATAGCTCAGAGAGTTATTATCTCCTCTGACTCATCTGAAACTTGAGCGTCTCTTTTTTGCTCTTGTCTCAACACTGTGGAAAAGGCTCAGAGCTCACGCCCAATGTTAATTAAACATTTTTAATTGGTCTCGTATTGCACTGCTCTATTACGTAACCTTGCATGTAATTGCGCAACTGCACCACCTTTAAAATACTGAACCTAACACATCCTATTGCTGTTGCTTTCTTTGACTTATTGATGTTTCTAAAGACTGAACACGTACAGTTCTCACTGCCAGAGTTGCACCCTGATTATGTGGTAGTTTATGAGATTATCATTATGTAACACAAGCTATACAGAAAAAAAAAAAATAAAAAAAAATTCTTTATCCTCTTCTCACCCATCCTCTCTGCTCCAATTAGTTTAATCCGTCCACACCTAATGACTCATACTGATTCTTTAGTCATGATGAACCTACAGTATGAAGAAATAACTGATCCACACCTCTTCATCTCTCATGGTTTCTTTACTTTCTTCTTTCCAATGATTTTTATTTTGTTTCCCAATCAAACTTCTTTGTCCTCCTCAGGCCTCCTGATCAAAGTCTTGTTCTTCTATCCCTGCTCTGCCTCCGTGTGTGTGTGTGTGTGCATTTCACATCTTCTTCCTCTGTCCTCCTTTAAACCTCACACACAATAGAGAAAGACAAACTCAACAGTGGCTGTTTGATCCCAGTGCAGCACTGTGTGTTTATGTGTTTGTGTGTGATGTACATTGCTGCATGTGGATGTTTCAGTGTGTGTGTGTGTGTGTGTGTTTATACATGGAAGGGAAAATCAGAGCTCACACCTGTCAGTGCTCCCCGTAGTGTGGACACAGACTGTTTGTTCCTCTGTAGCCGTTGCTCTATCTGGCTTCCTCTCACCCAGACTTTATCAGCAGCAGCAGCAGCAGCAGCAGAGATGTGTGGGAAACACAAGAAATACACACAAATAAAGTGATTTGATCTATTCTGCATTACTGCCAGAGACCGTGGCCATGCACCACCAGTTAAAGTTAAATATAGTAAACTGATAAAGAAAGTGAACATGTGACTCATTGATTAGATGATTCCAGCAACACAGTCAGAAATGATCATTTCCTCTGTTGAGAGATTAAGTAGTAGGATTCATCCGCCTCTTTGCATCCTGTCGCAAATCAAGCTCACATTTGCAGATGTGATATGTATTTTAGTTTAGCTGGTCTCCAGTCAGGAGAGGGTGTTAGATTAAATCTACTCTTGAGTCAGTAGTCTTGGAGCATGTGCTAATCTGGCATTTTCACTCTGTATGACAAGATAAAATGTATGTACCTTGCTTTACTTTACTTCACCTTACCTCACCTTTTTTTTTTTACTTTACCTAATCTTACTTTACCTTTATTTGACTTGCCTTACTTTAATTTACCATATTTTACCTTAGCCTACTCTGTTTTACGTTACCTGACCTAAATTTACCAAACTATACCTTACTTACCTAAAATTACCTAATCTTAACTTACTTTACTTCATTTAACCCTACCATACCTTCCCCTTACCGATACCTCACCTTTAACTTTAATTTACCTGACCTTAACTCTGCTTGAATTTATCTTACATTACGTAAAAAAAAAAAAAAAAAAGTCCCACGCAGTCTCCAACTTAACCTTAACCTAACCTGATTTAGTATTTCCAATTACTATGTCCTGTTAAGGAGAAGAATTGCTCTTTTGTCAGGTCATTGTTAGGAAGAGTTAAGAGGCAAAGCAATAAAACAGCAGGGATAGGTCTGATGAGAAATACAAAGAAATGCACAGTTCAACAAAAGATGGTCCACCTTTGATCTACAATTTATTTCCAATGGTGACTTTAGCTGGAAGCAGGGCAGTAATTCTGGGCCCCTGCTTCCTGACTTTTCATTCTACTTTTTTCATAGACTATGTAGGTATTATCTTCTTTTTTTTTAAATTTCAACCAGGACAACGATGACAGTGAGTGACACTAACAAACGACTTGCCTGTCATTCAAATGTAATGCCTCTCCACAATGTCTTATGTAACTTTTGGTTTTCTTGTTTCTAATGTCATACCAGACATGTAAAAACATAGTGTAGCATTAGAGTATAGATTGATTTAGCATTGATATGGTAAGGGACAGTGCATTTTATTTGTCAGTATGGGAGGGTCATGTATTATATGGGCTGATCCAGTATTATTATCAGTTTTTATTCATTATGTCAAACCATATTTTGGGCAATTCCTGTGTAAAGATTAAAGAGATTTTTTTTATTTTTTTTATTTAACCTTTATTTAAAGCAGAAGTAAGCGATATTTTTGTGTTAATATAAGTCTTAAATAGTTATATCTTCCAACAGCAATCACTTACATAGAGTGTTTGGACCGAAACACGGGTCTGTCAGTCACTCTGCTCTGCTCTGAGCCGAGGAGAAAACCTTTCTCGTATCCTACAATTTTTATCCAATGAGGAGAGAGAACGGCATGCAGGGCTGTGTGTGCAGCCAAGGAACGCCGTGAATGTGGTGACGTAGGGACGAGGACTGTTATGGTGCGTTCAAGGAAACTCGTAACTTGTGTTTTTCCGACCTGTGAACTCGTACCAGTTCGATCTGGTACGAGTTCACGGGTCGGAAGTTACGAGTGGCCGTTATAGTGACTTTCACAGGTAAAACAGGTCGGAAAAACACGAGTGGGTTGCCTGGAACGCTACAAAGTCGTAAGTCGTGACTTGAAGCTGTAATTTACGGTTTCAAAAGAACGCAGCATTACCCAAAACGACCGGATCGCTTACTTCTGCTTTAACCAGGCAGAATCAATTAAGAACAAGTTCTTATTTACAATGATGGCCTGACAAGAGGCATAAGCTTCTTGAGGGGGGCTGTGAGGGAGAAAAGATAGGTTAAAAGACAATAGCAAATATGCACAACTATACAAACATTCAGCAGTAAACAAGGCATAAAAGTTAATAACAAGAGATTAAAGAGAGATTTATTGTCATTGTATGGTTGATACAACAAAATTTCATTGCACTCATATGCTGGGCTCAGTAGCATAAAAATAAAACAATTAAATACTCTAGTTAAATTAAAAAGTATACTCATCCATACATCGTCTCATCCATTCAGTCACATTCACGTCATCATACATCACACCATTTACTCAATACCTTGTATGCATGTAGTTACTGTGTTATGTCTATGTAATAACAACTGGCATGGCCAAGCCCAAGACCACACGGCCTCATTGCTCTGGCCCTATTGTCATCACCTTTCTCCCCTATGCAACAGCCCAACGCACACTCACACACATTCCTGCTTCAACAGTCTTATGACCATCCCTCACACATGCATCACTGAGACTCAGCTGGTTCTTTGTCCTGAGACATGACAGGTAGGGACTGTCGGGGTCACCTGAGGCCTCCCTGTGAAATGTTGCAGCAACCTGACGCAGCCTCCGATATTGGGGCAGTTTCCTAAAACACTCTTTCACAGTAGCATTGCGCCTGTTATGTAGGTTTGAGGTCAATTCAAGGGCAAATGCACACTTCCTGTAACTTTCTTGACTACGTGGATGTGCAACACAATGTCATGTGATGATGTGTAAATGCCATTACCGTTTGCCACCACCCTTTAAGCAATGTTAATCATCAAACATTTGCTTAATTAATTATACGTCTTGCAGTTACAGTGAAACATGGGTGTGAAAAAACAACATGCACGTCCTCTTAGTTTAGCACTAGAACCGCCAACATTCCATGTACTCCTAGAACCGCCAAGAGGTCATTTTGACCTCCATTCATTCTAATGCAAAAATGGTAAATGGACTGCATTTATATAGCCATATATATTATATAAGCAGCCAGACACACAACTCAAAACACTTTATAGTAATGCTTCACATTCATATACACACACATACTTTACAAAAAATAACAATAGTCGTTGCTAGGCAACCAATATAGACGACTCTTTATTCTTCTATTTTTCGAACAGTGTGTGTATATAAAAATTTTCAAAATTGTTACAAATTTCTGAATTCATGTCCATTTCTCATGAGAGCAAGGGACTGTCATTGTTATGTTCAATGTTTATGAGTAATGTTCATTTGTTATCTGTTTGACACCTGTTTTAACTTTCTAATATCTGAACTCGTGTTGTGTTGTGGGATGAGGTCAAAATGACTAACTAACTAAATAACTAACTATCTAACTAACTAACTAACTGACAAACTGAGTGACTAAATGGACATTCTTTAGCCCAGATTGCAATGATTGGAAAATCAGTTTTATATTTTTTTTATATACACACACTGTTCGAAAAATAGAAAAATAAAGAGCCGTCTATATTGGTTGCCTAGCAACGACTATTGTTATTTTTGGTAAAGTATGTGTATGTATATGAATGTGAAGCATTACTATAAAGTGTTTTGAACTGTGTGTCTGGCTGGTTATATAATATATATGGCTATATAAATGTAGTACATTTAGCATTTTTGCATTAGAATGAATGGAGGTCAAAATGACCTCTTGGCGGTTCTAGGTAAAATCACTCTTTTTTTCGTTCTCTTTTATACTAGAATCATGAAAACGCATAAGATGATGTAGAACACACTTTTAGGAAAAGTCACCGACTGGGAGACATAGGGTTTTTACGCAAACAGAGTTACGTGCATTTTAAGAAGCGAGAGAGGTCAAAATGACCTCACGGTGGTTCTAGTGTTAGGGATGGGTGCTGGACCAAAGAAATCACATGTAGTAAGGAAAGTCTGCACACCAAAAAGGCTCCAGTGTGAGTGTAATCTATTATAGCCTAGTCATCTCTTCCTCAGATGCTTACATATAAAAATGTTTTACTATTTGATATATTTAAAATATATCTGAGGAAGAGCCAACTAGGCTCAAAACGTCATGCTATACTCGCATTGGAGCCTTTTTGGTGTGCGTATACTTACTCCTTACTCTACTGTAGCTGCATGTTTTTTATAAGAGTCATGTTTCTGGACACCTGATGAAAACACCTGGATGAAAGTCCAGTCTTCACTCTCCTTGTGGCTCTGTTTTGGTCTCCACTCCACCACCTGTGATGACACGTCTACTGGCTCTAAAGCTGCTAAATTCTTCGCTGTGGTGTTAAACAATTAATTTTGTTTGTCTGTTGTTTGTCATGAAGTCTGCTGATGCTGATGCCGTAATCACTGCTGATGAGGCTGAGGGCAGAAAACCGAAACAATGAGGTGAAAGAGCCTAAAACGCTCCACGGAGACGAGGGGAAGTGCAGGCTGCAGTTAATGGAAAACCAAAATGAAAGTCCTAAAACCTGCTTCAGGTCTTGTCAGTCCATGTTGAAGCTGCTTCTTTAGTGGGTCTACAGGTCAGACTCCCTGGCCTCATGTTTTACCTTTACCATGAGACTGTAAAACTGACCTTGTATCAGCCTGCCACTTCCCCCCCAGGCTGCTTCGAATGCTCTGAATGCTTGAGAGGATTAGTTTGTTTGGTTCTATGATCATGTATCAGCCCAGTGTAACGTTATGAGCCGCCTTGCAGAGACCTGCTTTAATCTAAACAGTTTACAGCCAGTTCAGATTCACATGGTTTGTGAATAATAAAGCCAATAAAACCTTTACTGCTTGATGACTGTGGTGAGAGCACATTCAAAAAAAGGGAAGTGGGTATTTACAGTGGGCTATGTCTACTGTATATCTAAGAGATAAACACAGTTTGGTTTCATACTCGAAGCATACACACACCCCACATACTGTAGCAGTTGGGACGGGTAATTTTCTTGTAGTGTGTTTGTGGTGGTGGGCCATCGATTGTATTGGTTATTCTACTGTAAATTTTATGGAGATTACATCTATCTATTTCATGTGTTATTATACTTTTCATATAAATTTATGTGATTCCGAAATTATGTTTATGTGTTTTAAACTTTATTGCTACAGTGAGATACAATGGTTAATATTGCACATCTTATTATAATTTTATTATAATGTCCATATAATGTACGTTTTTTTAATGTAGGCATGTACAAATGGGACAACGATGGGTCATGTGACCAAAAGCTGAGGCGAACCTGATGACGCCACATGCGAAACACGTTGTTTGCCACAAATAAATCACAGTAGAGTCCTAACAGTGTGCAGTGGACGTTGCTTATTTTTCCACACAGTTTTGTTTCACTTTGATGTCTTTATTTTCATTCTACAGAATAAAAACAAGAAATACAAAATCATATAAATATTTAAAGGAAAACGATTATAATCCAACTGGTTAAACTGCATCTGAATGCACCGAAATGAAAGTATGAAAGGGGGAGTCAACATGACACAACTTTTCCAGCAGCCATGTGGTTCATCGATTTCTCCTCAGCAGCACAAGCAGTGAAGCAACAACAAAAAGTCAACACTGTCAACACAATGAACGTCAGTAAACGTCAATAAACGTTTTGTACATGACGTTTCAGCTTTTTTTTTGCACTCCACATCTATTCCTGCAAACCTGGCCTTCAAATTAGAACGGAAGTTAACAGATTTAAAAAATGTTATAATTCGGACCATTTATGTCCTGGTGCATTTTTCACACAAGGCAGTTTAACAGAGGTGCAAAGGCAGCAGAGGTAACACACTTGTACATTCACAAAAAGAAGATTATCATTGTAATGCATACAAAAAAAACCCAAAACAAATATTTTTGCAGCCACAGAATCCCAAATTCATCATCCTATAATCGCCACCAATAGGGCCACTTTTGCACTTGTCCTCTTAAACATTTCAACAACTACCAAATGGATTAAGCACAAAATTTGCTACAGTTTCTCATGTTCCTCTCAGATGAGTTTTGGTCACTTTGCTGATCCTCTTGACTGTTGATCCAGCGCCACCAACAGGTCAAATGTTCACCTCTTGCCATCGCATCCTCATGTATTTTATGTGCTAATTAGAAAATCCCAGCATGCTAAAATGCTTCCTAATCAAGATTGTGACATTGATGAATATTACATTAAACCTTCCAAACACAAACACGTTGGTGTCGACGCCATGTTAGCATTTAGGTCCTGGGCAGTGCAGTTGTTTCTGAGTAGCAGTATTGTACAGAATATGGCTGTCGACTCCTTATTAATGGGATAAGTTGTTGTATCATAGTCAGGAAACAAATAAACCACACGTTTATATTTGCTCCAGTGACTCTGATGCTGTGTAAGTGTAGTAACGTGACAGGTTTCCCAGAGGCGAGTCTACCTGTAGCAGCCTACTGTTCGTAATCATCTGAATGGTGTTTGGCAGATGTCCACTTTTCAAGTTGACTGTGTTGTTCAGGTATTAGTTAATGATTCAACTGGTAAGTACTACTGTTTATTATTTTTGGAACAGGTTAAAAGGAAATTCCTTTAACGGGAGATTTCATAATACAACAGGCAGTAGCCTATGTTGCATCAGGCCATTACCGACTGATATAATCTGATATAATCAAAATGCTGTAGTTCAATGTAAGCTGGGTTCACTTAGTTGCTTTTTTTTTCATAGCATAGCAAAGCATATCATGCTGTGTATGGCGGGCCAAATTTGGGTCGAAGAAACTGCGGGTATAGGCCCTACATGGCCAGAAGAGTTAAAGGGATAGTTCACCCAAAATTCAAATTTCACTCATTATCTACTCACCCTCATGTCGACTAAGGGCTGGGAGAAGTTTCAGAGTCCTCCGTGCCTTCTCAGAGTTACAGGGGGGCTCTGCGCAGCACTGCATGTCCATATGACGGTTGCGAATGGGCCTCACTTTTCTTCATCCAAAAAGACACACCAAAAAACATCCAAATACCTCCATAGTGCTCGTCTGTAATGTCCTTCTTGTATTGCTGGAATCTCGCGCAATTTGCGGAGCTGTGAACTGGGTGTCAATACAAATCGCACAAGATTTGCACAGACACAGGCAAAGCAGTGAACTGAGGCACTGGGAGCTTCTGCTACAAACAAGCTTAAAACATATAGCCTACTTATTTAAGTTTTTTCGGAACAATTTCTCATGTTGGGGCTTCAATAGTTTTTTGGTGTGTCTTTTTGGACAAAGAAAAGTGAGCCCCATTCGCTACCATCATATGGACATGCAGTGCTGCACGGAGCCCCCCTGAAACTCAGAGAAGGCACGGAGGACTCAGCCCTTAGTCGACATGAGGGTGAGTAGATAATGAGTGAAATTTGAATTTTGGGTGAACTATCCCTTTAACTCGCCCTAAGTGTTGGTTGAGTTTTATTTTTCTATCTGGGAGATTGATGTGTCTATTTCCACACAATTGATGCTCCTTCTTCAAACCTGTATTAATAATTCTTCTGACCAATAGGAAGCAGTGCAACAAGCTGTCAACAAACAGGCTGGATAGGCTAGAATAAAAAATGTAGCCTATAATTAGGAGATAAAGCTGCCTTTAGTTGTGTTTTAGTTCTTAAAGGGAATATCTGTCTTCATGGATGTGAATGTCTCTATTCACCAGCTAGTTGCTAAATTTGTCACCATCAACAAAACGGCGGAGGACGTCTCCTGAACGGCTCCTCTCTTCAATACCGGACAGAGAGATTAAAAAAAAAGATCCTTTGTATCTACAGCCATCAGGCTTTTTAATTCTTCTGTAAATGGTAGATGAACTGACAGACAAATGAATTTCCCTTCAGGATTTCTCATTTTAATATTGTTTGGTCTTTGGTCGGGCAGCAGGTTATTTCCAAATAACCAAACTAATCGGCTACAAGCAGCTACAGACAGATTGTTGTTTTAACCAACCCTGAATTGACTTTTACTGAGCTGGTTTGGGATGAAGTGGACACAAGGTGACAACAGGTGCAGCAGTTTTGGGATGAAGTTCCTAAGCGTTTCATTTCCATCATAGGATAAAGTAGAAAGAAGTTATTTTGCAGCTGAATGAGTAAAATATTAAATTTAGGATTCAAGATGCATAATAAAAATATCTATAATTTATTTGGTGCGTTAATGCCGTGATGTTTTGATGATAATTTGCCTTATGTTAAATAAACTAAATAAAGAAAATGAGGATAATGTATAAAACAAAAATGACAAATCTAAAATCAAAACATAACAGAACACAAGAATGGAAAAAAACTCAATATTTATTTGGAAAGCACTTTCCACAAAAAAACGTAAACAAATTAGACGAACTAAACAATAAACAACAATGTTTCCTAAAAATAAATAAATAAACTTTCTACCGTCCTATTATAGGTTAGTTTCGCCGTCGGCTCTGAGCGACGGCTGGAGTGTTAGAAAGGTTTCTACCCCTAAAACATACACTTTGACCCCTCCTGCATCCTGTCTCCATGGCAACGGCTCTACAAGGGGGTCACCACCGTCTCTATGGACGCGCCACACCAACGCCGCCACGGTCATGTACTGTATACTTTGGGTCCATTGCAGGAGGAGGGTCGACGTTAATAATACAGCACACTCACTAACTTCATCGCTTTTTCATAGCTGTCACTGTGTGTGAAAAACAAAACAAAAAATACAATAAAAAATAAAAACAAAAACATGGAGGATGAAAAATAAAAACTAAAAGTTCATGTTGCGATCTGGAAAAATAAAAACAGAAAGAAAAAAAACAAAAACAAAGACAAATCTCCTCCGTCCTGTTTCCCACCATAGACTGAGGCATGTGGTCGTCTCTCTGCTCGTTGGCCTTTCAACCCCCCCACCCATCCCACCCATCCCACCCAACTGCCTCCACTCACTTTAAGGACCCACCCCTCCCTTCCCCGAACACACAAACACACACACAAACACACACACATTTTAAAATATATCAAATAGTAACAGACTGTAAGAGAATATAACGGAAAAAGTGTTAAACAGTGAAACGTTTACATGTAAATGTCACAACTACCTGTTAGTTTGTAAGTCTGAGTTCATCTGTGTGTGTCCAAGAAGATAACACAACTGCCCAAATCACACACACACACACACACACACACACACACACACTTACTCATTCATATATCCACACACACGCACGCACGCACACAAAAAAACGGGCATCAGATCCTAACCTGACCCTGCATGTGTTACATTTAATGGCTTTATTATAGTACGTGGTCTGAAACGCTGAGTGATGGAGTGTTAATGGTGTCGACATATTGACCCCCCCCCAAAAAAAAAACTGAGAATGAGATCGCTGACCTAAAAACACACGAGTCTGACCCCCTCTGTTCAGTGGCGGTCGTTTAACAACTTCCCCCCACAATACTACGTGCACCTCTATCAATCGGACCTCACGACGATAAGGAAAAAAGCTAAAAAGCTAAAAATAAAAAAAAGCACTGCTGAGTCATAAACAATTAAAAAACTGCAATACCCAGATAATCCATTGAGGCGACATCATCAGTAGGTTGCACATCGTGTGGCGCTCATTGTTTACCACCGTGTGTAAGGCTTTAGAGATACAGAAGTACTGCACAGTCAGTCTCTGAACTTTTTTTTTCCCCGTAGAGATCAAATGTTTGAGATCTTGTTGTAACTGCATGACGTTAAATGAGGTCGGTATCGATAAGAGGAATGGTCAAAACTGAAGCAGCAGAGGCTCCAAAACATAAATCCTTACGCTTCTCTTTATAGTGTCTTTTCTTGACTTTGTAACAAGCCACACATTTGCTGAATTTGTAACGCAAACTTTTTTTTTTTTTTTGTCGAGGTAATGCTGGCGACATCACTATGACATCATCAGGGTCCTCCACAGTCCAGAAGACAAAGACAAAAACATCTGATTTTATGAAAAACTGGTGGAGCCGCTCCGTCTTTTCTAAGCTGCACCACGCAGAACGAACACAAAAAACAGCAACAGACATCTCCTAACAGACCAAAACTGTGATCATCATCATCATCATCATCATCATCATCATCATCATCGAGCTTCACTCTCTTCTCTTCTCTACAGCAGCTTTTAGACAAAAATACAAAAATGAGCGCAGGGCTATAAAAAGTCAACAACACACTGAATGGTCAGAGGCTTCATAGCTTCATAGCGGCCGATGAAGCCGCACTAAGACACTAGATCAGTCTGGAGTCTAGGACGGCGAGCGACAGCAACACAGACGACACGAAACCTCGAACTAAAAAAGTGCCAGAGAACTGTGACGACTGCAGAACCGAACGTCTCAGAGGGAAAGAAAAAAAAAAAAAAAACTGAGAACAAACGATCAACTTCCACTGGAAAGCAAGGAAATTCATAACTGCTTTTTACAGAAACAAAACAAAACAAAAAAACAAGCTCCTCGTTTTTCTAGCTTCAGACTTGCGGGAGCTCTCTTCCCAGCTGTTTTGCAGCTGGACGTCATCAACCGTCAAAAAAACGACAGTTCTTCACTTGCCACATTAAGGCACAACTTTGCTAAATGCAACAGGAGGATGTTTCAGAGGAACTTCTTCACAGAGAAATGACACTTCATTGAAATGCATCGTTTAAAAAAAAAAACACAAAACAAAAAGAAAAAACACATTAATGGCCTACGAACGATCGTTAGTGACTAAAAATAAGTCATTTCTAAACATAACAACCCAAAAATGTCAGCAACCGAACAACAGAGGACTAAAGTGAAGACTGAAAAAGACACGGTAACTTCAAACGCCTGCATGTGTCCGTCTTCATCGGGTCCTTATCAGCACCCAGCAGACAGGGGGTGTGAGACAAAAGAGACAGAAAGACAGAGAAAGAAAGAGAGATGGAGAGAGATAGAGAGAGAGAGAGAGGGAGAGAGGGAGGGGGTGAATGGGGTCAAGCTTCATCAGTTGTGATGTCAGTAGAGATCACTGTCGGTGGAATCTGATTGGCCACTGGCTGAAATTAAGAGGAAGCGTCGTCGTTCTTCACTCCTGCGGGACCACCTCCATCACCTTCTGACAAAAGGCCGTGGTTGAAACTGCAAAACAAACACACACACAGACAGAGGTTAAGATCAAACACACACAGTGACATGACAGTTTCCAAAGACTGTGGCATAAATAAAATAAAGAGACGAAGTGCTGCGTGCTGTAGGTAAGGCAAGGCAAGGCTAGAGCACTGTAAAAGAGAGTAACGAGACCACCATTGACTCCCGTGGTAAGGGTTTTGCGCCCCTAGTGGCTGGATATGGGTATTGCAAAAGCGCCCAGAAAACCCATTCACTCCAATGTATGTGTGTTGCCCACTTGCTTGTAAATTGATGAAAACGGCCGTGTTTTTGTTTTTAGGTGTCTTGGTCATATCAGATTATACTTATAATTTGTTTATTACAAAATGTAGATTGAAACATTAATACAGACAACAATGTTTTTTGGGGGTTTTTTTTACTCGCTGCTTTTAACGTGGGTGATCTATAAATGTCCTTAAATGATTGAAAATACCACACTTGCTCATTCACCAACAATGCAGAGTTGTCCGTTCTTGGGCGCTTTTGCAATACCCATATTCCGCCACCAAGAGGCGCTTCCATTGAACCAATGCGTGTCGTTACTCTCTTTTCCAGTGCTCTAGGCAAGGCAAGGCAATTTTATTTGTATAGCCCATTTTTACCAACAGTTTGTCTCAAAGGGCTTTACATGGCATCATAACAACATCCTCTGCCCTTAGACCCTCATATCGACTGAGGAAAAACTCCATGGAAAACCCTTTTAACAGGGAAAAAGTTTCCGAACGTCATCTATGGTCAAAACCGGAAGCTGGTTTTGCATTTCCGGTGGAATTGTACATTTCCGTTTCCATGGTTTTCAGTCGTTGTCATAGTTGCGGTAAACGCATGGATCTATTAACGCTGGCTTTTAACACGGATGTCAATTTGTGCGATATCCATTGTTAAAAGCTGGTGTGATGATCCAGGCGTTTTACAGGTTTTCATTGAAATTTTTTTTTTTTAAATCCATGCATTTACCGCGACTACCGAAACCATGGAAACGTAAACATAAAATTCCAACAGAAGAGCAAAACCGGCACACGTTTGTGACGTTCGGAAAAAGGTGGATACAGACAAGAAAACACGGTAACACTTTACAATAAGGGTCCCTTAATTAACGCTAGTTAGTACATTATTAAGCATTAATGAACTGTTTACAGATATATTAACAATCATTACTATGTATTACTTAACATTAGGAAATACATTAATTAATGTAGCCTATTAGTAAGCAGTTAATTAATGTTTACTACTCAAAGTTAGTTCATAAATTATTATGTAATTAGTTATCATTATGTATGCATTACTCAGCATTAATTATACATTAGTTAATATATTAATGCTTAATAATGTGCTAACTAACGTTAATAAAGGGACCCTTATTGTAAAGTGTTACCGAAAACACTTTATAACACAGAATGTGGGAAACATGGAAGCTACTCACAGATGCCGTTCAGCAGCCACTTGGGTTTGGTCTTCCACCGCACGCCCAGGAAGTAGAAGGGCAGCCCGGTGGCGATGATGCCGAAGCCGATGGCGCACTCCTTGGGAGTTTTCCAGACGGAAACGATGATGAGGAAGAAGCAGGCCAGCACGAAGCTGATAGGCAGCAGGAGATTCACCTGCAGGGGGAAAAAGACCAGAGGGGTTTTTTTTTTAAGCTCTAAAAGATTCATGATCATGAGACGAGAGACTCGATCTCCCACGATGCACCACAGGAAGTGAATCCTGCCGGGACAATCAAACAGTCTGTCAATTGATTGATCCCTGGACAGTTTTCCTCCGGCCGTGTGCCCTGTAATAATCTGGTAATTCATCCTGTTCAAACTGACTGTAGATTAGATAGATTAGATAGATTCAACTTTATTGATCCCGAGGGAAATTTACACATTGGTCAGCTGCTCATTCACACACCTCAGAATCACCATTAATAGTAAATAACAAACAAAACAAGTTAAATAGCATAGGAATATGAATTATGTGAATGTTATTGAATATTATTGTTTTTACTTTATTGAATTTGAATATGTGAAATGGCGCTCTGTTACACAACAGTTTCCCACAGGGGATTAACAAAGTTATTTCTCATCCTGATGCTAACAAAGCACAACCCTCCTCCTCACTAATAAGATAGGTTCATCAGTGTTTTGGGGGAAACAGGCTCTTGGCGAGACTCAGATGAGAGTCTAAGTTAAGCTGCTCCTTGTACATTCATTTGTCCCACTAAATAAATTAGTCTCATTAGTGAAACATGTGCTAATGCTGCTCTGTCTTGTCCAGAACAAATAAGTAAACAGATTAAGTTTAGTTTACTTCGACAGTGTAAATCGAACAGTGGCTCCGTTTTTCCCCCGGTCACACCTGTGAACCTCAAGTGCACTTTGTGAAGGCCCGCCCCCTACTCGGCCTCTGATTGGCTCTTACTCTAATATTCTTCTTCACTGAATGTGGGTGTTGCAAGAAATAAAAAAACAAGAAGGCAAGTTCATACAAGTGTAACTCCAGAAGATGAAGAAACAGACGCCTGATGTTCGGAAATAACCTCCAGTTGGTAAAAGCCTGTTTGACATTAGCTGATAAGAGCTGCTCTACCTGTTCACTGTACTTGAACTTAACTGCACTTGACTTAACATTAAGTGCTTTTAGGTCCAGTCTCAGAATAAATGACACAAAAAATGCACTGTAATTTGTTTTGTAAAATAGTTGTTTTAAAAATTCCTCAATAAACACTTTTGATTCTAACTGAATATTGAATTTCATGACAAAACAAAAAATAAAAGCATGAAGCCTATTTTGATTTTTTTTGGGGGGGATTTTTTACAGGGAGACTAGTTTGCTCATATCTGATAAAAATTAAAATTCACATTTGCAGAAAGCAAATTGAATAAAGTACCATCGTTAACTGGCATATTCACTGAAACTTGTACAGATGGAAACAAGGTAAAATGAAACTCTTCTTCCCACTAGGGGATAAAATTTTACATTTTTCTAGCTACATAAACAAAATTATTTAAAGAAAGAGTGTTCATTTATTTTTCTATTGTTGCTTCTTTGTCTGCATCCGGAGTCGATGAGTAAAAACATGGACGGCGCCACTTCAGTCCCACGCCCTTTTACATGTTGTCGTCATGTTGCAAAAAAGTCGTCATGTACTTGCAGTGCATCCAGATCTACTGGACAAGAAGCAACTGCAGGAGATTTAGAATCGCTAACGTTAAAGGAATAGTTCATCAAAAAGTGAAATTCAGTCATTATTGACTCACCCTCATGCTGATGAATACTCCAGAGTAGATTTTAATTCCTCAAAGTGCATCTGGAGACCCAGGAGGGGGATTCGTAGTCCAACGAAATCCTTATATGAGAGTCAATAGCGCCACACACAAAAACGTCCATAAAACTACACAAAAACCTCAATACAGGACTGTTTAGGTTGTAAAAATGTCCTAAATGACGTCGTTTCGAGTAAACTCTGGACTTTATCCCTTCAGGACACTTGGATCGCAGCGGACGAGCAGTATGGAGGAATATTAAACGGTTTTTGTGTAGTTTTATGGACCTTTTTGTGACTCTCATATAAAGACTCTCATATAAAGTTTTCGTTGGACTATGAACCGGCCTCCCGGGTCTCCAGATGCACTTGATTGGGGAATAAAAAACTACTCTGGAGTATTCATCAGCATGAGGGTGAGTCAATAATGAATTTCATTTTTTGGTAAACTATTCCTTTAAGGCGTCTGCGAACTTTTGGCCGTGTCGAGTGGACGTGAACGGGTTTAACGATCGGATTAGTGAGGATATTAATTAGTAAACTTAATTGAGTGGTTCTCTGGCAGCTTCGCCCTAAATCTGATGAACAGCAGGAATGCGACAGACAAAGGAAGTAGAAAGAAATAGAGTGGGAGAGCGAGCGAGCAAGACGGAGGTCAGCCGCCAGAGACAGTGCCACCACTGTCCCACCAACACACACACACACACACACCAACACACACACACACACACACACACGGAGCACTGGGCCAATACATCTTTTTTGCCTATTCCACCCCAGCGCCCCGCCAGACTCCGCCTCTGTCAAACACACTGTCACTCGGCCGATGCCAGGAGGCGGATGAGTAGAGTCAGGGCGGCCATCCGGCTCTAATAAGAGATACACAACACACACACACACACACACACACACACACACACACACACAACATCACACGTGAAAAACCCGCACACACACGCACTCACATGCAAACAAAAACCCAACAATGGCACAATGGTCCTCTGTGTGTCGGGGAGTCCTGCAGCAGTTTGTTCTAGTCAGAAGACCTTTCTCTTGTAACCAACCCGCCGGCCTCGACACCAGCTGACCGCCATCCAGCGTCTCCTCTGTCTGTTAATCTGCCATCAGCCTCTTTTCATCCCAAACTCCCAAACTGAATGGCTCCCAGACAAAGAGGAAACATTTCCTGCTGCCAAAGCTAATCTGAGTGGGAGTCACTGCTGACAAAGACCAAGTGAAACTTTAGAGGCTTTTTTTCTTTTCTTTTTTGATGTGGTGTTGGTGTGAGGTAACATGCAGGTTAGATGAAGCTGGAAGTCTTTTAGGCTGCGTTCACACTGCAAGTCTTAATGCTCAACTCTGGTTTGGTTTTTTTTGCTTTTTTGTTTGGCTGTTCACATTACCGTCTAAAACGTGGCCTATGTCAGATCCCAGTGTGAATGGTTTGCGGTTCCGAATAACAACAACGATGCCAGTTGCAGCACGCTGTTGTACAGGAAACATCGAGGGAATGAGTATTTTCACTTTTATTTCAAATTGTCTGTGAAATGGAAGCTGGGAAATGTCTGAGCAGCTGCCGAGGAGGAAAAGAGTGAAGAAAAAGAGCCAAACTCTTTATTTTAGTTTCAGTTAGGCTACCATTACTTTACTTTGTTCCCTATATAGATGCATATAAACCCCCTAAAGTGTCTCAACCCGCTGGGCAGCGTTCGGTTTATTAAGAAACAACGTCAACAAGGTTATTACAATCCAAAGTTTAACACCACGTGTCCTTTTTTATTTATAATCTCCTCTCCTTCAGCGCTCATGTTCTCACGTACAGCTGTTCTGTTGTCGGTAAACACACGCCGCTGCACGTCAGATTATCCCACATTTTATCGAGCCGTTTTTTTTGTTGCTCTCTGTGTGTGTGTGTGTGGTCTTGCTGCCACAAAACCTAGAGTAAACATTGTAAAGTGACATTAAATCCGCCTTAGCTGTTCACACTGCGGTCGCATTGGATAAAATCGCATCTGAATCTGATTCAGTACCGCATTTGAAAGTGGCCTGAATCTGATTTGAAAGTGTCAGATTCAATGCGACTTGTGCTGTTCACACTGTCAAAAGCAAACTGGATATGGGTCACATTGGAGAGAAACAATTGGATTCAGGTCACTTGTAACTGCAGTGTGAACGTAGCTTTAGTCGGTAACATTTGCCTCCTGTGCTCTGATTGGTCGCCGCCACCTCACCTTGATGGGCCGCTCCAACTCGGGCTTCTTGTAACGTAGCCACATCATCCCAATGATGGCCAAGGCGATGCAGAGCCAGTTGAAGAAACTGAAGAAGTTGATGACGGAGTAGATGTCCTTGGAGAAGGCGTAGAGCAGCGTCATCAAACACTGGAGACACAAAGAAGACAGAAGAAATTATAAAAACACACAACAGCATCGACGGCCAATTGTCTTTTCTGATTGATCCACAGCTGAACTCCAGGGGTTGCACAGACTAGTCGACCGGTCGATTAGTCGACTTTACTGCTCCACAATGAGGAGAGCCACTTGAAGCAACAGAGTGCGCTGAATGAAACTAATCCATCACCCCAATTGATTTAAATTGTCTTCTGAATGCACGGCCTTGGTAAACTTGGTTATTCATTTTATTCTAGGTGAGAGTGTCCTAATTGAGGACGTAGATGATCGTGAGGGAGAGCCAGTAGTGGTAGTAGCAAGTGCTCCGCGGATTGTTGATGGAAAAAAAGGTGTGCGTGTAGTGTGGTTACACTAGCGCACACCTTTTCATTGAAAAAAAACCACAGCAGATGAATAAGCAGGCAATTAAACAACAACCAACCAGGATCGAAAAACAAAGACTGTGACTGAAACTGTGACTGAGCAGGATTGTGATGGTGACTAGGCTTGCAGACCCATCGCCTGGGTGTCGTTTTCTTATTTTCTTTTGCACGTATATAGAAGTATGTTTATATACCTGCTGTTCTGTGTACTAATCTTTGTGCATGAGCTGTCTGTCAGTAAATACAGATTGTTGCAGAGCATTTCCCTCTTCCTGTGATTTTTTTATGACGGAAAAATATGAATGACGTCATCAGCGACTAGTCGATGTCGACTCGACTTTCATAACATTAGAGTCATGCAACCCCAAACTGAACACAGACAAATTTCAAACAAGTTCTATGAGGTGCAACATCCCTGTGATCTAGTGCACAGTAAATTAAAAAATAAAAAGTACATACGGTGAATATTAGCGAGGGCAGTGGGGTCAGCAGGCTGGGGTGGATCATCGACAGCAGGCTCGGCAGGTGACCCTCCCGAGAGCCCACGAAGAACAACCTGAGAGGTCGGCAAAGTGAGTACGAATATGGTGAATGACTCTTAATCGATGCAGTTTGATTCTTGTGTTTTTGAGTATGTTTTTCATATTTTTTTTACATTTATAGCTGTAAATGTTACCTGGACGATGTGAACAAAGAACCATTGACTGATCCGAAGCAGGACAGACCCACGAACACCGGGATGATCCAGGCCATCGGACCCAGGTGGCAGTTTCCAAAGTCCTGCAGGACGACACATACACAGGAGAGATATGTTATTATTTCACACTCCTTCTGTAATGTGTTTGGTCCGATAGCTTGTTAGCCTGCACCATAGGTCCACACAGTTTATTAATAATAAGATATCTGATATCAATTCCTTCCTCATATCCTTACACAAAGGGAACGGTATAATAAACAACAAAAGCTTTTTTTCCACTCTGGACTTTGGCTCCACACTGTTTAGTTTACCCTCAGTCAATAAGGCTCACCGCTTGTATTCACACACTATCGCCTTAAAAATAAAAAAAATACTGTTTCGGGTTCACTCATTATCCAACTGATGTAAGTCCGGCCCAGCAGGCGATGTGGACGGACACAAGAGCGAAGACTTACAACGGCGACGGCCTCCGAGTTGAGCATCTGGGCTGGTGACAGCGTGGTGAAATACGCCAAGTTGGTCAGAACGTAAACCGCCGTCACGATGGGCAGAGAGATGATGATGGCTCGAGGAAGGTTTCTGAAGAAGACACAGAAAAAGGTGTGTTGCATTACAGAGTCTGTGTTTTAACAGTAGCCGATCTGATGCAGTGTGTGTGTGTGTAAATCAGTCGTTCATACTCACTTGTAAGGCTCAATCATCTCCTCAGTCACAAAGTTCAAGTAGTTCCTGCAAACAGGAAGTTCAGCAATTAGATTGTATGGCATATTGTACTACTGCTCTGTATAAATGTAAAAATATATATATATGACTGCCTATAATACAGATGCTACACTGGTATATAGACTGCCAAACTGTTTATCAAAAATGAGTGGAAGTGAGAGCTAGTTACCTTACTTAAACTAAGAAACTAATTCTATGGATGTTTAAGAGTGAAAAGAAAAGCCATTGATCACCTGAAAGCACAATTTAACCAAAAATTCAGCCAATATTAAGGAGATGGCCACTTTGAGTGACAGGTTGTCACAATAGCATAAATTCAGTAGTCAGTAAAAAAAAAAACACATAAAAAAACAGAACCCATGTACAGTATTTCTAAATTCACGACTTTATTAAAAAAAAACTGTTTCACATCAAACTTTCAATTATTTAAGCTCCATTTTGCTTCAAAAACTGCACAAAATTTGAAGTGCAAGGGTGAAACTACTACTACTACATTGTTTAATTTTTCAGCTCGTAAGTTTCGCGTTCACACACACGTTGGTGTTTCGCTCTGGTCCAAACGCAGAATCATTTTTCCCAGACGACTGGACAGAGAAAGATGAGTGGTATACGTCATGTTCTCGGGCTGACCCCAAAAAATCAAAGCTTCGAAGCTTCAAAGCTTCAAAGCTTCATTTGTTGCCATGGTAATCGATCATGAAGTCTGTGATCGATTTTTTTTTTTTTTCTTTTTTCCTTTTTGACACCGGTTCTCATCGGCAAAGCCAAATCAGTGCCATCTTTTTGGCGAAACTATAAAGATCGATGTTTATTTCCTTTTTTTCCACCATGAGGGGATCACCAAGACATCATAGAATAAGATTATTGAGCAGGATTAATGTGTTAATTGGTCTGATCCGAATGTAGAAAAGGCAGCACAGTGGAGTTCAACCTGATCACACATAAACAAGCACGTTTGTGAATGAACTCACCAGCCACCGTAGGCGAACAGGCCGCTGTACAGCGCCAGGCCGATGCTCCCAAACTCATATTTGGATCCCTCGAAGGAATTTTCTGGAAGAAGTCCATCGGTCTCACCTGGAGAGGACGAGGAGAGAAAAGGGGGACAAGTTAGGACAAAAAAACCCCCCAAAAAACAAAATCCTTATGTCTTGCTCAGCGGTCCAGTTTACCGGCCTCTCTTCAATAAGTGCATATGCCAAGAAGCCTTTGGATATCCAGCTTAAATCTGCCTCAGTATGTGGATCAGTGAAGGACTGCAGGGTTTAATGGAGTTAAGAACTGGCTGAGACGGTCAATAAGAGACCCAGACGGAGGCACGGCTCTGCGGATCAACATGAGGCGCTGGTGGATGATGGGGACGACCACCAGAGAAACAGAAAAAGAAGTGGTGGTGGTGGTGGTGGTGGGGTACCATTTTATTTTGCCATTCTGAGGATTTACAACATTTTCTTTTTCCTCGTGGCCCCCTTTTGTCTGACCCCCAGGTTTCTCCCGGTTTGCGCCACATTCCTGGTGGACCTTCTCCCAACACACACACACACACACACACACACACACACACACACACACACACACACACACACACACACACACACACACACACACACACACACACACACACACATTCTCAGACACAGCGACGGTTGCTAAACCAACAGCCCCGGGCCAGTGTTAGTACAGTGTTGGTCGGAGGGTTAGGCCTAAGCCACTGTGCACTGTGGGAAACGCCTGATAACTACGCTGTCTGTCCCCCGCCGTCCCCATCTGGACAACAGGGTCCTTCAGACCGGCCCCACAGGGAGACGGCGGAGGATGTAACACAGGTTCATTGTAGCCGCTTCACCTGCTCCATCCCAGTGGCTGAAAGCAGCCGAGCACATTTGCATGTGTGTGGTTGTACGTATGTTGAACTACGGCACTTTGCACTTTGCATTTTTATTTTCTATTTTTATTTAAATCATTACTCCTTCGGGGCATGTGCATTTCTATGTAACTTTTATTTTATTTAAGCCTATTATTATTATTATGATTCTTAAAGGGATAGTTCAACATTTTTGGCAAATTGGTCCATTGCCATAATCCCTATAGTTTTAGCAGTTGGTTCAAGCTATTTTTTAGAACGGCGGAGCAGAGCCGCGAGCTGCTCAGAGCTACGCTACAGAGGCTAATGGGATTTCTTGGTTTCCCTCATCAAACTCATCAAATACACAATCCAACAACTCCAAAACGCTCTGGTGGACAAGTTGTGACCTGCACATTCACCACGCTATAAGATAATAGCGAAACGTTACGAGACAGAGTTGTTTTAGAGGTAAAATCATGCAAAACCGCTGATGCGCGTTCCCGTCGGGGGCAGTTTTTCAACAAGCAGTCTCTGCATTTGCCTCGAAAACAACTCTGTCTCGTAACGTTCTGTTATTATCTCATAGCGTGGTGAATGTGCAGGTCACAACTTGTCCACCAGAGCGTTTTGGAGTTGTTGGATTGTGTATTTGATGAGTTTGATGAGGGAAACCAAGAAATCCCATTAGCCTCCGTAGCTTAGCTCTGAGCAGCTCGCAGCTCTGCTCCGTCATTCTAAAAATAGCTTGCACCGACAATAAAGGTAACGAACCTACTGCTATGACTATAGGGATTATGGCAATGGGCCAATTTTCCAAAATGTTGAACTATCCCTTTAAGTAAAGCAACTTGCACCAACTGAACGATGATCATGTCTCAGATGCCAGTGCTCAATTCTGTCCACTTTTCTCATGTCAGACTCAGACTCAGACTACTTTATTGTCCATTGGACCTAAATAAAATGGAAAATGATCGGCACTGGCATGGGTTACAAAACAAACATACAGCACACTAACAGTAGACAAACACTACATAACATCATGTTATGGTCATCATAAAAATATATAAAAGTGCTCTAAACTGAGCAGAGCAAGTTATACTCTTAAAAGTTTAAACTTTTAACATTGTTTCTCCACCATGTGTAATATTGTTTGTCTACGTGTGTTTTTCAGATGGTTTTTTATTTTATTTTACTATGCCTGCAGCACTATTTCCCAGAGACAACTTTCCCTGTCAGGGCAATACAGTATTTGATTTGATTGATGTATTTCCGACATAACAATGTGTACTTTCCTGACGCCTGAGTGGCCCACACACAATTTTTTTTTATACTTGGCCTCAAGACACGTCCCTCCACTTAAAGTTTTTTTTTTCCCTGAAGCATTGTTCACAGACTGGTTCGACTCGTCGGTGAACAAGATCAGATATTTCACATACCAGAGATTTTAAACTCTTAAAACGGTTGTTCACAGACATGTTTTATACAGTAGGCTATGTCAAGTCTTGGGTTACACTGACTGTCAATATTAATAACAATAATGGTAACATACACCGTATCTGTATTAAATATCTGTATTAGAGGCAACACATACACTGAGCAATCATGTGACAGTCGGTCATACATTTCTTCACACACTGATACACACAGCTTCTGCTCAGGAAGCTTTAATGGGTGATTTGTTTTGAAAGTCTGAATCATTCGCGACTTCTTCCTCTTTCCTCAACTGTTCTGCAAGATGACAGCAAATATGTTCATCGCTGTTATTTTTCCCTTTTATTCTATTGTTGTTATTCCTCCACTACTTCTCCACCATGCTGGTCAGGACACACTGAGCTGTGATCAGCTGGTCACATGATACTCGTGCCAGGCAGTGAAAGTGAGACACACACACACACACACACACAAAAAAAACAAGAAATAAAATACCTACGCACACCACAAAGCAAACACAGGGTGCACACATACCTACGTAGTAGAGTGACTGAATGACAGACAAGGCGGGACACTACATCTACAGTAGTTCCTGGCTGTGATAATAATAACAATAAGGAGGGTGCAGACTTTTAACCGTATTTACTTGCACCTCATTGGCTCAGTTCAATACACACAACACCTATGTGGTCAAACCACACACACTTCAGGGGAAATGAAGTTGTGAATCTGGAGCTGAGGGTCACAGACCACAACAGAGATGGATGTCGAAACTCTTTGTGGTGTCAGCAGGGTAAACAAACACACACACACACAGTTTGGAAAAAACAGTTCCTACATTTTTGTTTTTGTGTGTGTGTTCTCGAACTTTGGACAGAGAAAAGCTTTAGCTGCCTCCAGTCTTAAAGCTAATAATCCCAGGAGGCTAATCTCCTCCTGGCTCCAGCTCCATCACCATCACACAGACTTTATAAGACTGTTGTTGTCGCTCCTCTCATCTCACTCTCACACTTAAAATGAATATGTGAGCTGTAATGTTATTTTATTTCTGTCTAGGGATATCACGATTACTTGTTTTCACAGTTAATCGTGGTATTAAACGCCACAATTAATTAATCGTAAAGATTCCTGAATACCGTTACTTTCCGAAAAAGATGAATGTTGGAACCTTATTGGCAGATGTGCGCAAAAATACAGGTAAATGCACAGATACTGGTCCATTTAACTAATGTAACATTGAATTGGTAGGAATTTAAATGTTAGCGTGTCATTTTTAATTAAAAAAAAACCCCAAAACAAAACAAAACAAAAAACGATTAAAATAAACGCAAATATTTGGTATAGATGACAATTTATGACCTGAATATTTCAAACATTTCCCCTGGGGATTAAGAATTGGTCGTATATTAATAGATACTTGAAATATTTTGTGTAAACAATTGAGTAATGTAATTATATTTTGACTATTATATTTGATTTATTTTACACATTCATAATGTTGTGAAATTAATTAGTGCATAATAATCGTGATAATCGTAATACCGTGATTATTTCTCTGACAATAATCATACCAAGAAAATTTATAATGGTGACATCCCTATTTCTGTCTGGTCACTTCTTTAATCAAGTGTGTAGGTAGGTAGGCGTTGGCACTGATTCAGTTTACATTCAGTTCAAAGAGCGAGTGTAGCAGGTAACGGAGAAGGAAGTGAGTGTGTGTTTGTTGAAAAACAAAAATGAAGCGGGGGTGGGGGGACAGGTGCTGTATATTTACAGAACTAGATCCAGTTTGCATCCTCCTCCCATTGTAAAAACACACAGAGAGAGGTTTAGTGGTGTGTAGAGCAGCAGAAAACCGCAATGTAAACGATGCGAGTCAATTCTCTGTATACATAAATTACTATCAGACAGATGAGGAATGAAGATGAGGCTGAGATGCTCTTCGTCACAGATGGAGTATGAGGAGATGAAGAGGTGAAGTAAATCAGAGGTGAGTGTGCGCCAGCCAGGAAGAAGAGATCATCCCGGGTGAACGTCTCACTTCCAAACCGTGAGGCCAGGTGTCATATTGAGAAAGCAGGAGCTCTAACGGAGCTAATCAGATTACACCGGACGCTAATCTGAGACAGCAGCCGACTCTGACCTCATGAGCCTCAAAGCTCCGACACAGTAAATTCAGTTTGTAAGACACCAGGTAAAGTGTCAGAGTCATTTATGAACTTAATCTCATTCAATAAATGAGCAAAATAATATTCTATAACTTTGTCTACTCAAGAAGAAATCTGCGCTAATGATTATTTAGGTTTCAGAAACTACCAGTAGCCTAAAATGGGTAATAAACAATCTATATTTAAGTCTTTTTCTCAGTTTTTCATTTTCCTTACGATCCAGTTGTTGGTAAAATGTTGAACCACTATCTATAAATTACCCAGCAGTAACCCCTCTGGAGCAGCCTGCCAGGTGAGCTTGTTGATATAATCTCAGCCACACACACAGTCTTAGTCTAAATCGACATAATCTCCACTGACTCAGATAAAACAGTAATTAGAAGCACTATGATGACAACAGACTGGTGTTTTAAGATTTAAGAAACACAGCAGATGCAATGCACTCACTAAGAATTACAAATGAGCAGAATTATACTCTTCATGCTCCAGCGACACAGACAAACAGTCATCAGACAAACCGCACATGGTTTCAATGTGGATGTGGACGAGGAGCAGTTAAAGCTCATATCTGTTACTTTAGCTCATAGGGATCAGGTGGAAATTATCAGCTATTTCAGAGGATTTCAGACCTCATTTAAAAACATTTTTAAGGAATTAAAATATATGAAAATCAACAAGTTGTTTTTCTTTATTGGTAAAGTGGCCAAAACTCAGACTTTATGATTGATCAATAGTGAAATTCTTGTGAATGTGAATGTTAGTTATTGTGAGTAAATCCCATCTGTTTCCTTCAAGGTGTCATAATAATCATATAAAAGTGTAAAATAGATGACTTCTTAGTTGAATATGTGAAAGGAAGAAAGCGCTCAGTCCATTTCAGAAACACTGAGCCTCAAAACAAGCCGCCAGCACTTCCTGTAACTTTGTGATGTCACAGTCACAGTCACAGCCATGCCTCAGGCCCCACCCACTTGGTCCGACCGTCCCAACATTACACGATCTGGCTTCTCTGAGAGTTTTACCTAACATCTGTTATATTTTTATTTGATCAGTCAGAAAAACAGTCAGCCAATCAGAAGAGAGGAGACTCTCAGAGCCTCCTCTCTTCTGATTGGCTGACATTGACCTAGAGCTCCAAAGAGAAACCGGAGAGAGGAGATGTAAAAAAATACACGCACATATGTTTTTATGGATGAATACTTCACATAAAAAACAAGGAAACAGTAAAATGTGGAGCTAAAATGCGGAGTTCAAGATTTACCACATGTTACATTACTGTTACATTACACATAAAGTCAAAGTCACCATGTCGTCCTCTACTCTCTGCTTTCAAATGCTAAATGGCAGAACATCTAATAACTTAGAGATTGCTTACACTTATTATATCATCACATCTACGCAACCATCCCACCGACCGACCTCAAGAGGCCTTTCTGTCTAACGTCATGGTAACCGTCTCTCTTCACTACAAGTCTATTAAAGTCTGACGTCAGCGGAAAAACACCGACCCAAACTCACTCACACAAACAAACACATAAGTACAAGCTAACTGGCTCGTCTGGAAATAGAAGAAACATTTAGTTTTACAGAAACTACAGCATCAGTCTGAACACATTACAGCAGACACAGCTGAAGCATACTGTTTTATTTGGACTCTGCTGCTAAACCTCCCCAGGAAGTACCACACATCTCTTTCCCCTCTCTCCTCCCTCTCCACTTCAACCTCATTGACACTCTCCTTCCTGCACTGACGTCCTGTTTGCCCACCGGTCTGCTGACCTGAGACCTGTGACCTCCGACCTCCACACAAACAGCCAGTCTGTCACCGAGTATTACTGTAGCTTCAGTATCTGCAGGTATAGCGTCTGTTATCCCGGCCATAAAATGGCTGAAGTTTGGTTATAATTAACTGATATAAACTTGATATAAAGAAAAGGGCTATAATTATAAGGGTTATAATCCCTATAGTTTTAGCAGTAGGTTTGTTACCTTTAATTGTCGGTGCAAGCTATTTTTAGAACGGTGGAGCAGAGCCGCAAGCTTCTCAGAGCTATGCTACGGAGGGATTTCTTGGTTTACCTCATCAAACTCATCAAATACACAATCCAACAACTCCAAAACGCTCTGGTGGACAAGTTGTGACCTGCACATTCACCACGCTATGAGATAATGATGAAACGTTACGAGACGGAGTTGTTTTTATGAGACAGAATTGGCCCATTATGGCAATGGGCCAATTTGCCAAAATGCTGAACTATCCCTTTAACAAAATATCAGCAGCTTTCAGCGAGGCCTCTTTAATGCTGCCAGGACATGAATGAGTGAGTACAGAACCAGCTTCTGAGTGAACGTGACGTATCTAATTAGGAAATGTGCAGAGTAATGTCGACTGTTACGGGAGAAGAAGCTTCGGTAAAACTGAGAAATCTGGGAAATTTGTGTTGGTTTTCTGTTACTGAAAAAAGTATTTTATATTTATCATTATAATATATTTATTTTCACTTCTTTTAAATTCACTGTTTGTTTTGTTGAATGTTTAAAATGTTTTACGCTCCTATAGTTAAAGATGTAGGTTTGGTGTTGCAGTTAGAGTTAAACTGAGACTGAGAGGAAACCTGCTACACTTCAAAGCTAAATTACACCTCCTCTTCCTCCTCCTCCTCCTCCTCCTCCTCTAGGGCCAACGACAGGCGTGAGGTCAAAGGGTCAGAGGTCATGGGTGAGCAGACAGAGAGAGGAAACAGAGGTTGCAGGTGCAGCAAGTCAAGACTAAAATCCACTGTGAGGTTTCTCTCTCTCTCTTTTTAAACTGTAGACCGAACACAATGGATCCTGCAGTCATTTTCAGGCCGCTGCTCCAAAAATCTGCACGACTCGGTCATTCACATTCAGCGCACACACTTGTTGACTTCCCCAGTTTTACTGGGTTTCCCCCCTTTGAGCTCAGATGGAAGACAAGAAAAATTCAGATTCCCTACTACAACCGAATGCAGCTCTGGCTCTCGTCCTGTGTGCAGAGGAGGAGGAGCAGAGCGGTCTTCACGTAGGACAGGAGGAGGAGACGCAGCCATACAGTAGAAACACAGCAGGACCGGGCTGCAAACAGGCAGCAGGGGGGATAAGCCTACAGTTTTTTTGTTTTTGTTTTTTTTAATCGCTGGAAAGGAAGTGGAAGGGTATTACGCCACCTTCGATATTTACGACTGCAAATCATAGTCGTCTAATCTCTGTGGTATGAACCCGTTGAACCCCTAAAGTCTCGGTTTGCACAGCCGTCCTCTAGTGGGCAGAGTTCGACTCTCTGAGCTCACTTCCTGTCTGCATTGCAATAGACATGTTGATTTACCTTTGCACCTGCAGTAGAAGTCCCTTTTTTTGTGTTTGCTCCAGACTCTGTTGTGTGGCTCAAACTTTCTTGCAGCTAATGAGTAGTTTTCCAAATGAAAAGGGGCTGTGTTCTGCTTAAGAGTCATTGTCTGGTTTCTCTGTGCCCTCTCGTTTCTGGCTGCACTTCAC